>NW_028258325.1:10248030-10551060 GCF_053883595.1 Heterocephalus glaber | reverse complement strand
ATTCTGTTGTAGCAGCAGAAAAGGAACTAAGACAGGTGGAAGTGACCTTTTTATAGTGCTTTTATTTTTTAACCATAAGTATATATTACCTCTTAAAAATAGCACAAAACCACCAAATGTAATCTAAAACAACTCTATTCATTTAAATATATTACAAAAACCAGCCATTGGGGAGCAGCTTGTTTTTCCTGCCTTACACAGGCCTGCTTATCAAGTCACCCCCAGTGGAGGGACCCACGAGACATCCGGTTTGGCTTCTCTATCACAGTGTCTTTCCCTTCTGCAGTCCTGCTTCTGCTGCCCCCAGAGGCCTTGAGAACACAACAGGATGTTCAGATACCTCTTACACAGCCCTTGGAGAGGAAACAACTGTAAATACTGCAGGTTCGAGGAAGAACATCTGGCAATTCTGAAAGGCTTCCAAACTAAACATCCCCACGTCCTTGGGTCCCTTTGGGCCAGAGTTCACGGTGGGGTCACACTAACCCCAACAAGCTCTGTTTTGGTGGCTCTTGAGGCCTCCATTTGTTTTGCAGAGCTCAACTGTGCATGTCGACATGATAATCATTTAAAGAGTGTCTGTCTAAAACCAGTAATCCATGGTTGATTACTCCTCAATTTATCTACTCTCTCTTCCTCCTTTGAGGCTAAAGACACTAAGATAAGAGTAACTAAGATATTTTTAAGACTTACAGGAGCATCATAAAAACAGATTACCAACACAAGCTTTTACCATGCCCTGTTCCAGGACCTTGCTCCAACCAATCCCACTGTTTCCCAGCTGAGCTGTTCTCTCACTCTGAATCATTCTCCTCCCCAGCTTTTATTAAGTTCCAGGAACAGTGGGCCTTGCAGGCAATCAGCTTCCTTGGTAGCAACACAACCTGAGCTAATGGCAACCAGACCACACTGTGACCAGAACTGCCTGGCTATGCATATCTCCGGCCCCCTGATTCCACCCTGACCCTCTGTAATCCTGGAGCCACTGCTAGCACCTCAAAGACAGACCTTAGGTCATTAGATCTTTGTCCTTCCCAATGTGGCCACACTGAAAATAAGTTCCTTTCCAGCTTCACCATTGCTTTTTCCCTCTATTTGGTCTCCTGGGGTGAGTGGCTGCACTTGTGTTCCCAGTAAACTGTCCGCTGCTTCCTTTGTAGCTAATAAACTGAGAGGCAGAATATCTGAGAGAGAAGAAAGTTTGTGCCTATAACCAGCTACAGGGAGAAGGCTGGAGCCAAGTCCAGTCCTACTTGATTTACAGCTGTGTTCCTTCGGGGATTTATACCCCAAGCAAAGGGATTTTGCAAGCATGAATGAAGCAAATCACTGCTGAAAGCAGTCACTATTCAAAGTCTCTTGGCCAGTTTTACATCTGCAGCTGCATACCTGTGATCGCTCTTCCAGGATGTGCTAATTTAGACACCCAGGCCTGCCTTTCTTATCTTTGAGCAAACACTTTACTCTTTTATAAGATTAATGTTAAGCAGACTATAAGAAAGATATTATTCCTGCTCAGGTTCTTTATGGCCTCTAACTGCAGGATTTAGAAAGGAAAAGTTTTCAAGGGTGATTTTCTCTCCAGAGTTGTAAATTCTTTGTCGTTTACACAAATCATGCAGCTAGCAACTAGAGATTAGGTCGGCAGCCACAGATGGTGGCTTTTGGTTTGTAACACTTGGTCACTGGGACCCCCCGAGCCAGATTTTTGGCCAGGGCTCTGGTAACCGTACCCTTAAACCCTACTCGCAGGAGGCAGAGTTGAAGCATTTCCCCTGTCTCCACAGGATTGTGCCCCATGAATGAATTCTTTCTCTTTTGCAAGCTCATCATTTCAGTGATTGGCACTCTGCATGAAAGGCAAAGTGGGTCTGCTTCAGTAACACGCTTGTCTACAGATCTACCCACCACATGCACCTGCCTCTGCCATCAAGGTTGGTCTTCCCACCTCATGGCCTCCAGAACACCTGATTCATGTTTCAAGATGCATTCTCTTCTCAATTCAATGTTACTGGTCAGTCTTCCCTACACACTACCTGGGAGCTACTTGATCAAAGGAGAACACTCAGAGGCACACACACACATGTGTGTATTCATTAGGTGGGAGAACTTGCTTTTCCAACTTGTGTGCATTGATAGGCCTGTAAATTAGTGGAAAATAGATTAACGGAAGGAAAAACGAATTTTTTTTTTCATATACAGGTAAGAGTACTCAATGATGAGTAAATGAACAGACAGATAAAAGATGTATACATCTGCCAAACTTTAGAATAGGGGAGAGTTCAGGGCTTCATTGGGAAAGCTTGGGAGAGTCTACTGGGCTTTTGTACATTGATGAATAAGAAACTTGTCTCTGAGGCTGCCAGATTCACAGGTAACTCCTCAGAGGGAGATTTAACAACAGTGGTATTTTCGGAGGCGCTGCCTTAGTTATGTAAGGGAAACTCAGAGAAGATTTCTTTCTGCATCTTCTTAGCTCAACTGTGTTCACATTGAGATAATCTTTATACACCTCTGCAGGCCTAATGATCACACACATGCACACACACACACAAACACACACACACACACAAAGTTTGTGACAGCAATGACTGAGCCCTCTTTCAGGGTTAAGGCAATGACTGGAGATTTCTAGGCATTGATCTGGTGGTGTGGAACAGGCTGTTGTAAAAATTAGTGGTTGATAATCTGTCAATTATGATGCCCCTGTGAGTCTGAAAAATATCTTAGTTAATCATATCTTGGTGTCTTTGGCCTCCAAGGGAGAAGAGAGAGATCAGATATAAAACATATTTATATAACTGTGTGTATATTTGTGTGTGGTGTATGTATGGGTGTGTATGCACACACCCATACATGCACCTATGTTCTTTTGACTAGAAAATATGATTTAGAAATCTCCAGATTGGAGGAAAAGTATTCTGGCTAAACCACCCTGATTGGATGCTTGGTGAAGTTTGGCCAGGATGATAAATTATGGGGTAATGGGGAGTTAAAGAATTTGATCTGCTATCGGGGATGGAAGATTTTACTAAACCACCCCTGCAGGATTCTTGTTAAATCAGAGCTAATTAGGCCCAATGTGCCCAGCAGCAGGGTATAATATATAGAGGAAAGATTTATTTTCTTCACTCATTTCCAGGTTCATATCTGTAGTATCTACAGCAAAGGGCAGATTAACAAGAGAAAAGCACACAAATTTATTTAATATAAATCTAAAGTGTTACAGAAGGTCCTTCACAAATAAAGACCCAAAGAAACGGGGAAACTCATGTGGGTTTTTTGTTTTTTGTATTTTGGGTTTTGTTTGTTTGGTAAATTTGATGAAGAAGTAGCTAATTGTGGAGAAATATGATTGGGCAAAAAGTGGCCATGGTCTAATCAAGGTAATTTGGCAAAATCTACTTGTTTAGATTCTCCTGTATTCCTATGTCTCCAAAGATAAGGACATTTCTTGTTTCCGGGTATAGGATTGGTGTCTCTCACATGAGAGCCTTATGACCTACTTTAGAGCAAGGCCAGAGAATTCTTTTATGAACTGTTAAGGGGTAAAGGTGGGAAGATCAGAGAGATCTTTGGTCCTGCCGCTTTTCAGATGACAAGGTGCCATATTTTGGGCTAGTGTGCCTTGAGCACACTAGGGTCCTTGAGGACTTGGGTCAAAGAAAGAATCTTAGGCACTGGTCAGATGGACCTCCCAAAGACTCTGCCTGGCCAGGCTCAGCATGAGAAGATAAGCCACGTGCTTTCATAGACGAATTGGCTGCCTACCGTGAGTCAGCATCACAGTCTCCAAAAAGCTCCTGAATTTGGACTTGAGGCTGAGGACACCTGGTTGCATGGTTTGCTGGAGCTCTGGGGAGGGGCCCAGGGCGAGCATTCTATGGGGCACATGTTGGACTGTCCTCCCTGCACCCACCCTGGTGAGCCCACATAGAGGGACTCTGCCTGGGCTGCTGGGCAGCAGGCGATCCTGGAGCAGGTGTCCCGTAGACTCACATCATAGTCCCTGCTCACACTGACGGTGGGTTATAAAAGTCTCTGACCATTGCCCCTGGAATCAGCACATATTGCCTATGTTGTGAGGATTGTTAGTAGAAAAAAATCCTGTGGCACATTAAACAGCTTACTCAAGCAGTAATTCATGAATTGGACAGTTCCAAATCTGAAGTGTTTTGGGGTGCAGCCAAAGGAGTGTGAAGAGAAAGCTTTGACAGTGGAGCAAAGAAATCACTTGATTGTTTGAAAGTAGGGCAGTTGCCTTACTTGGGCTGCCTCAGTGGAAAGTTCCTGATAATATGGCTAATACTCAGTTGTGCACCTATGATTGGTTCAGCTTAGGTCCTGTTTTGTATAAGTAATAATGGGGTTCAGGACATACTTTTCCCCAAATATGGCAACTTGGCATTTAAGAAAACCATGGAAATAAGATCACTCTCTTATCTCCTTCTACCCTTCTTCCCTTAATGAGGTCATAAGACCCTCATTCAAGAAGTGATTTCCCTGTACCCAGAAGAAAGGAACATCCTTATTTCTCAGGCACCAGAACACAGAGAAGAATCTGAACAAACAGGCCTTGCTAAATTCCCCCACTTTATCACCACCAGATCATGCCCTTTGGTCCTGTGATTCTCCACAACTGCCCACTTTCTATTAGAAGTAATCATAAACACGCACAGCTTTGCTTACATCTTTGGATCTTCACTTCCAAAGGCTCCCATGTCACATAAAACTTACATTAAACAAATATGTATGTTTTCATCCTATTAAACTATCTTTTTGTCATAGACACTTCATCCATGAACCTAGTGATGGATGGGGAAAACAAGTCCTCCTCCACTACAGTAGGGATCCAGGCATTAGAGCCTCCCATTATTTTAATCAGACCTAATACATGTGTATTAGTCAGTCAGTTTTCCCATTACTGAACACAATAGCTGACACTCACAACTTTAAAGAGGAAAGATTGAATTTAGCTCACGGTTTGGTAGGATTCAGTCCATAGTCAGCTGGCTTTAAGGCAGGAACATCATGGTAAAGAGTGTGGTGAAACAAAGCTACCTAGTTCATGGCAGCCTGGGAACAAAGCAGAGGAACAGCACCAGAGTGGAATGACCAAGGGATCATATATAATACCTAAGGCCATACCTCCATGATTTAGCCAGACACACCCAGAAGTGTGCTAGGCATTCCTTAATCCAATGAAGTTGGCATATCAGGATTAATATAATGGTCACATCATATAAAGCACTTAGAATTCTGCCTGGGATTCTGCCTCAAATGTAAGCTATGGATGAATAGAAAAGTCTGGGTAACCATATACTACATTGAGATCCATTCTCTCTAGGGAATTAAATGTGGAAGGATACTTTCATTTAATATATGTCTTCATTGTTTGTAATTAAAGAAGATGCATTAATTAGGTCTGGAATTTTGAAGATACTGTTGATAATGATCCTGGAAAACAGTGACTACATGGATGGGCCAGTGCAGTTGGTTTGGGGTGCATGTTCTAGAATCCAAGTTTGGATCCTGTTTCTACCATTCCTCCACATGGGACCTTGGTGAGACATTTTGCTGCTCACATTTGAAAATCAGGGTGGGGTATTATTGTGTTATCAACCTCATTGTGGGGCCCAAATGGGTAACTGCAGGGAAAACACCTGGAGCTGCTCCAGACCCAAGATGCATGGACCAGATTTGTCAGATAATGATGTTGAACCATCTCAGAGCCCATAGCACATGCACAAGACCTTGAGGCTGATACAGCACTATGATTTTTGCTCCAATGTAATGAGGATTGGACATTCTGATGAATATTGGTTACAAAGTATGTGCTATCAATCACTACCACAAATCATGGCCATCTCAATTACATAAGAGCTCACAAAGGCCATTTGACAGGTGGACTTCTGCGGTACAGTCATCCATTTCCCTGGCCGCCCTCTCACACTGATTCCTTAGCTTGTGTGGAGTAAGAGCCCTTATAGTGAGAAAGACCAAAGAAATGGTCCTGAAAGTGACCCTGGTTCCAGAAGCAACACTGCCCCCGACAGGCAAGGTAAGAACCTTCCTTAAAGACTAGGGAGGGGTGTAAGATAGCAATTCCACCATATCCTCATTTATCATCTACTTAGCTCCTAACAAAACCAAACATTGGATGAAATATGTCAAATGACAATAGGTGATCACAAATGGAGCCAAATGGTAGCCCCAATTTTCAGTTGCAAGGCCAAGCGATGCTGTCTTCATGACCCTTAGAACTTGGTGTGCTGTGAAGGTCAGGAGCAGGTTGCATTCCCCTGGACCACACACGTGATTCACCATCTTGGCCTCTTCTCTGTCCTTTGGTAGGCTAAAAGGACTTCAACTGTTCTCTAAACATTCATCATATCACCAGTCTGGCCCCTCATTTTGATGATGTCATGTTAGCTAAAACTAATGTGTTTGATGTGTCAGGTTTTCCTGATGTCCTGGTAAAGGCACATGTCATCTAGGGGTGGGAGATAAACCCTACAGCCTGGGACTGAGATTACAGTGAGCCAGTGGTGTAGGGTCATGCAGAGCCTCCCCGCAAAGTAAAGGATACGCTATTTCAACTTGTGCCTTCTACCACTATGAAGGAAGCACAGCGTTTGGAATCATTCTCTGGATTTTGAAGACAGTACAAACCATACCTGGGAGTATGGCACTAAATCACTAATCACACGAATCAGAAAGCTCTTGGCTTCAAATGGCTCCAAGAGCAAGAGAGGGGTCCGCAGCGCGTCCAGGTCCTGGATCTCATGGATATTTTAACAATATGACCCAGAAGAAACCATTGCTGTAAAGAAGGCCAGCTACATAATTTGGGGGTCCCCTGTGCAAAATCAAAATAGAACATCTTGTTTACAAAGTAAGAAGAAAAAGTACATCCAAGCTAAAGATACTAAAATAAAATGCTTTCTTTTAGAAATATTTTATTACTATAAGATGTAATTAGTATAATAATGATCATAAATAACAGATAAACCTACAAATTGTAGAAGATTTTGATGTCATAAGTTAATACAGTATTTTGAAGAATTCAATATATAATGGGTAATTTCATCACTACAATAAGTAATAATAAATTTAATGTGGTACTGTGATTTATTATGATATTGTCCTGGTTTCCTTTTCCACAAATTCATTTATTGGTTCATTCAAATTTATGCTTTCATCAAATGTATGTTTTCATTATCAATCAGTGTAATCAAAAGTGATATCAGTCACTCTTGGAAAATGCAAGATTGCAGTATGGTTGATAATTTTAAATTTTGAGAATTTTCTGCTAATAAACCTATTGCTGGAGCTATTAAACATTTTATGGTAGTTGAATAAAACTGACAAGTTACTTTATAATATAAATTTTAGTACATCTAGAACTGATGACTCACAGAACAATTTTTCAGAGAAAGCTTAACTTTCAACAAATCACTTGTAAGTCCAAATTTTCAGTGAGAATGATGCAACGGCATTTTGTGCTTTCTCTCACTGCATAATTTATGAGGTCTGTGCAACAACAGAAGGCGACTTCATGATTTTTGCACAATTTGAAAGAATCATTTAAAATGTGTTCTTCCCCAGTACCTTAAGTGACAAGGAAAGATTAAATCAAATAGAATTAATTGAATATAAGACAAAAGCAGGTGATAGACCAAGTTTAGCCCCACTCTGGGCCTTGACAGGTACTGTCCATTATAGCTTCCTGCCCCCCAAACACACACACACACACACACACACACACACACACACACACACGATATTGCAAGCCCCTTTGAGCTTCAGGAGATCCCCACACCTCTCTCTGTGAATTCTCAGGAGGGTCGGCTATCTACGGTGCGCACAGACTGTATGGACCTTCCCCTTACACATGTGCCTCAGCCCTCCTCTTCCTACCTTACCTCTGCCTTTTGGAAGAGCTCCTAATAGCAGTGCTCTGAGCAAAATATCTTGGGCCACCATTTCCTCCTGGGCAAGGTCATCATATCGCCAGTATGATGTCACTTCCGGGCTGTCCACCTCAGCACTGGACAAGGGCAGGCCCCAGTGGAAGCCTGACCACCTGGCTACTAAGTAACAGCGTTAGTACTTTTCTGTCCCTATAATACCTCAGGTATAAAATACCTGAGATAACTAACTTAGAAAGAGAGTTTATTTTGGCCCACAGCTTTGGAGGGTTCCGCCATGAGTGATTGGTCCTGTTGTTTGTGTCTGTGGTGAGGCAGTACATCATGGTGGGAGAGCCTGGCAGAGCAAAACTACTCACCCAGGAAAGAAAAGAGAGTGGGGAGGGGGCTGGAGCCCATCACCCTCTCCAAGGCCCTTGCCCCAGTGACCAAAAGACCTCCCACTTCCACGGGGGACCAAGCCTTTAGCACACGGATCTCTAGGGAGGACATTTAAGACCTAAACCATAGCAATAATGAAAGATGACTTCCAATCTGTGACTTTCCTTGTCTTCAGCAGCCTTGTCAGGGCATCTGCTTTGGAGGAGGGGTGAACAGCAGGGCCAAATTCACAGTCTCACATCTCGGGGAAAACACTATCCTGAAACAACGCTGCCCCTTCCGAGTCTTCTGATCAAGATAACCAGTAAATATTGGCCGAGCAAAATAAATTTGTTAAATGAAGCGCAAATTCTTAAGACAAACTCAGCAGCTGAGAACGTAAACCTCTGTACACATTAGTTTCCCTGACTGGAAATATGGCCGACCGACCCTTCACAGTCCCATCTCCCGACTAGCTACAAAACCTCCATCCTGCTGGTCTCAACTTGAAAGCCACTTGTTCTAAGCCTGCCTTCCCTGGTGTAGACAAGAGTGGGTCCCTCACTCTGGAACCCTAACGCTGTTGCCCGCATCATCTGCAGCACATACCTAAAGCAGATAGTAATTGGTACTAGTTTAATTGTCAGCTGGGAGCATTTGGGAGAGTTTCTCCCCTATCCCTCAGCCTCTTTCTCTCTCATCTCCTGTTCACTCTCCCTAAATTGTAATAGTAGGAGCAGAGATGGAAGAATAACTACTCTGATTATAATGCTGTACAGATCACTGCATCACACAAAGTTCAAACAAGCTTAAAGTGTTCTGAATGCTTCTAAGTATAAGGTAACTACTTCCAAATAGGAAAAAGTGTGCAGCACCATCCTAGAGTCACGCTGTGACCTTTTCTACAGCAAAATCATGTAGGTGCATCTGTTCCAACCCAAAATAAGCACCTTACACTTTGGCACAGGGGCAAAACATGTATGCTAGGGTTGTCTTTTCAACAGGCATCTGTCTAAAATATGTAAGTCATTTCCATAAGAGTTTGTATAATTATAATAGCATAAGACAGAACTTCCAAAGGACCAAACCACGTAACAGTGAATAAATAAGCTTTAGATAACCTGCTGTATTTTATATCTTCTGAGAGGGACTTCTGTATTTGTAAAATGTTAAGTAGAATGAATACTTACTGTCACACCCAGTGAGAGAGAACCAACCAGAGACCGATATTAAATCCACACAGGAGTTTATTACCAGCCAGGACCCGAGCTGAGCATCAGACTCGAGCCTCGACTGGGGGGAGATTAAAATATTTTATACACCTTTGAGGCCAACAGTTTCTAGACCCCCCTATGGGATAGAACTAGTAAAGCAAGCAAAAGGTACAGAAGCAGAACGACCTGCTGTTAGAACATTTGTAAAACAATAGTTGATTAATTGTTGTTTCTAAGAGACTCTAAGGGGAGGAGGTTTCTAAGCTTCCACCTTTTGAGCTCATCTGAAGGGCAGGTGGGTGGGTCATTCAGCAGCAATGTGGAGTCTGTCTTGCTAACTAGGGTCCTTCACTTACTATTGGGATATCTTCAGTCAGCATTACCAAAAAACCCAGAAATGTAGCAAGGTTTTAAGTGATGCATAATTGCCTCTGAAGTAGAATAGTTGAAAGTCTGCAACCTGCTTCGTTGATTATTAATGTGGCTATCCAGAACCCTTGCCAGGTCTTTAAAGGTAGCTTTCCAGTCTCAACAATTGTGGTGTCCCGGTTGCCAGCTCAGTCTTGCAGTTTGCCTGTTTCCTTGGTGCCCAGTGGCTCCTGAGAGGAGTCAGGCCCATTCTGAGATTCAAAAGCGCATTCATTAAGTTCCAACCACAGCACAGTCTTGGATGAAGACTCGTTTTCATGAGCTCTGCTCTTCTGCCTTGAGGAAAGACTGATAAATAGCAGGCATTAGGAGGTAGTTCAGCTTGCCTTGGACTGTCCACACAGAGAGGGACATGACCTTTCCAAGTGACACTCTGGACTCACTCACATCAAACTGGCAAGACTCAGTTTTCATTATTTCACAGGAGGAGGAATGAAGAAGCTGGTGTTCAGTGTATCATATGTCTGCTTCTACAACTTACTTTAGAAATATTCACTGTTGAATTCGTTTGCTACGACTGCCATGACAAAATAGGAATTGCAAGGAAGACTGTGTTAGCTGCCCCGCACTGACAAAGCATTTGAGATAATTGTTTTAAAAAGAGGAAATGTTTATTTGGGCTCACAGTTTCAGAGGTTTCTGTCCATGATTGATTGACTCATTGCTTTGGGGGCTGTAGTGATATGGAAAAGTTTTAGATAACTTAATAGATTGAATATTAAGGTAGTTGTAGAAGCAAAATAAGTAATGTGTTCTTTTAAGATTTGCTTTTCCCTGTAACTCCTTGTTTAAGGTGAGGATTATCTGACTCTAACTGGTAATTTCATTAATCTGACAAAGTTACCATGCCAGGGTGAATTTACAATGTCTATGGCCTATCTTGTGTCTGTGACTTGTAAATAGGAACTGGAATTGTATTTACATATCAAAGACCACTAGGGATGAGATAATGGCTAAAAAGGATATAAAAAGGGAAATGCTGAACAAAGGGGGCGCAGATACTGACCAGACTGGTTTCTGGCATTCCGCCCACTCGCAAGAAGAAATTTTATTATTTTATCCAAATTCTGTGTCTCTGTGTATTTCTTTCCGAGATTTCTGCAACAGTAGTAAAGCAGTACAGTGTGGCAGAAATGTGTGGCACAGGTGGCTGCTCATTTCTGGCAGCCAGGAAGCAAAGAGAGACAGGAAGGGGCTGAAGTCCCACAATATCCCCTCAAAAGCACCCCTTCCCATGACCCAACATTCTCCCAGTAGGCCCCACCTCTGCCAGTAGCACCACAGGCTGGTGACCGCGCCTTCAACACATAGGCCATCAGGGGACATGCCAGGTCCCAACTACAGCAGAGAATGGTCAGGCTGTAGCTACGGTGCTCAAAGTGAAATTCCAATACGCGCCTGCCATCTGAGCCAAGGTGTGGTCACTCCCCCTCCACATCTCTGAAGACCATCAGAAGAGGGTCATTGTGTTTTGTCATCAAAGTCTTGTGCTTTCCAATATATGGTTTTTTAAAAATCAACCAATACTCAGGAACATTTTGAGGATTTTTATCTCATTCTTTTTCTCACTTTTTAAGTTTAACAACGTTATGAGACTCCTCAGAATCCAAGTGTTCCCAGCTTTACAGCTACATTTCCTCCGACTTATGTGAAGATCTCTCTGCCACCTTAATACACGCAACAGACAGACAGGCTATCTCATCAAGGAAGGGTTTAGAGACCGCCTTGAACTTTTCCTCAAGGCCCTAAAATTTCTTTTCAAGCTGGGTTTCTTCTTTTTCATTTTTCATAGTAGTTTTAGGCTCATAGTAAAATTGAGCAGAATATACACAGAGTTCTCATATATTCCCGTCCCTCCACATGCACCACCTCCCCCACCAAAGTAGTGCCTTTACTAAAATCAACAAACCTGTGCTGATCCATCCTTGGACCTATAGTTTGCATTAGGGTTCAGTTTTGGCCTTGAACATTGCACGGGTTTTGACAAAGGTATAGAGTCATGTGTCCACCGTGATGGTATCATACAGAGTATTTTTATTGTCCTAGAAATGTGGGCTTCTATAGTATCCTGTTGCCTCTTGTTTTTGAGGACATGAGTGTGGGTGGAACTGGGTCGGGCAGCCTTGCAAATAAGTCACCTCCTACTACACCCCTGGAGATTTGGGTCTCCTGTCTGTGGAAGTGCAAAGTCTCTTTGTTTTTCTCAGTATTTTCACCTTCATGGTTCCCACGGTTTTCTCTTCATTTGTTCACTCAGCCTATGTATACAAAGCACCCACTGTGTGTCAGGCAGGCACTAGTACTGGATCTTTTGGGTAGTGGAGAAACAGAGGTGGTTTTCTTAGCTGATCCTGCTGAGCCTGCCTGCCTCTGCTCAGATGTGACCCTGGCCTAGGAGTAAGCTGTCAGCATCCCTTCTCTCATTGGTGCCATTGGTATTGGTAGAACTGATTTCATGGGGTCAGGGGAGGGTGAAAGAGGCCGTGTATGCAAATCCTTGCACAGTACCTGCTGCACAGTAGCTCCTGGCCTGTGCAGAGCTGGAAAGTGGTGTTTAGGCAGCTGACAACTTTGGCAGTAAAAGCAATAATCCTGGCCATGAACATGTACTCAGTCTAACTGACTCCCTGCCCAGGACTGTCCCCAGCACTTCATACACATTAACTCATCTCACTGTGTGTGCATGTGAGCCCTACTTATGCATGAGTTGATGCAGCTGACACAGTGAGTGACTTCCCCAGGGCCACACAGCTAGGAAGTGTTAAAGGCAGGACTTGAGCCAGACTGTCAGGCCCTGACTCTAGCTCTTAGCTGTGATGTTGGGCTACATCCCTAGGACCCTCTTCTTGGTTCCCCAAACTTGAAGAACTCAGTCAATGTTAAATGTAAACTCAAATTCTGTGATGGCTCCTTCGCTTATCACAGGCCCACAAGATCACAGCTGGTCAGGGTAAAGCCCTGTGAGAAACACAGATACCTGGTGAGGTCGCTGTGCTAGAGAGATCAAAACACTTGGGTCTAAAACTGGAACAAACTAAGGCTTTGAGGAGGAGGAGGAAAGCAAAGCCACCAGATAGAGAGGAGGCTTACGCTGAGAATGGGGAATAGAGAGAAGGAACGTGGAGCGTGGACAGGGGCTCCCTGGGCACAGGACTAGGGAGGTAGCTGGGGGCACAGGGAAATATCTGGAACGTTAGATTTCAAACTATGAACTTTGGGCTGGGTACGTAGCCCAGTGGTATAACTATCACCTAGCATGCCTGAGGCTCAGGGCTTTATCCCCACCACCACAAAAGCAAGCAAAACACACACACATACACACAAAAACCCACATAGATGAATTTCATTCTGCTGACAGTAGGGAGCCATCAAGGATTTGGAGAGAGAGGGTGATGCAGTTAGGGCCTTGGCTCAGGGTGCTTGCTCCAGCGGTGCTATAGGAGTCAGGCTGGAGGAAGTAGACAAGCAGAAGCAGAAAGATCCACCAGGGGTCAGTGATAGGTTTGCAAAAGGATTAGGACCTGTGGTTTAATGATTCTGCCCTGCCTTATACTCTTGATGCCAAATGTTGCCCCTTATGTTTAAAAGTATGAGTATGTGTACGAATGTTCGTAGAAAGAAGTCGAATTCTTTGTACGTAGGATGCCAGATGATAGCTATTACCTTCTTCCCAAGTTTTCTGTATGGTACAAATTTTTTTCAAGAGGTTAGGCATAAAGATTTTTATATTTTAAAAAGTAGATTTTTTTTCTACCTTTTAAAAATGAAAGTGTTTTCTTCTCCACTCCAAATGGCAGCATCTAATTAAGTCGCAGGTCAGTGTGTTGTGCTGACTGCAAAAGTCCCCTGGTAACCCAGGCAACCCAAAGGCAGTGGACACTGTGTTCTCCAAGCCTGGCCCAAGAGACAGACACCCTTGGCCGGGTTTTCCACCGGATTAGTCTGAGGAGCCGTGGTCCCAGACAAACTATAAATTGGGGTCGGCTGAGCCTTTTTCTCTCACTCTCTCTGTTCCCAGCAGTTTCACTCCTGGGCATCATCCTCCTGCTCTGGCTCCTTCATACATCAGTGGCATCACACACTCCATGTGTTTTAGTGAAATGTCGAGTACGTGCAGAGAAGTGTGGTCCACAGTGCTTTCAATCTGCTCGTTCTCCATTCCTGACCTCCTCCGGAGAAGCTCACACCCTGCCTTGCTTCTCCAAGCTCAGTCCCTTCGCCTATCTGTTCTCTCACTCAAGCGCATCTGGAAAGCCTACCTCACCCAGGGTGGCCGTGGCAAGGCTGCCGAGATGGGCAGACCCTCAATGTAGCCACAGTCCCCGGTGAAGCCAGGCAAGGACCCAAGCGATGGCAAGACCGACCGTGGAGGTGAACCACGGCACGGGAAGCCACGCAGGCAGAGGAGCAAAGAGCACCGAGCAGAAAGGCTCTGGAGAGGAGGTGATGATGGAGGCAGGGCTGCACATCTGTGCTGTGGGTGCCGAGCGGGAAGGGAAGTCGCTGCTGAGAGACCAGCATGTTCAATGTTCCAAGGCCCCGAAAGAGACAAAGTGGGCCACATCTGGGTTACGGCAAGCAGCTCAGTTGACGGATGCAGCGTCTCTGAGACGTGTGCACCACTGTCACAAGGCACGTTGGTGGCTGCACATCCCAGACACACCAGGCCTTCATTCCTTTACAGTCTTGGGTCCACGGTCTGTGCCCCTTACCTTCCTGGGCTTGACCTGCTTCCCGACCCCCACCCGCTCCCTGTCCCGACTGTGCCCTGCCACAGCCTAGCCCGAGTGTTCTGCAATAGAGGAGAAAAAATCCACCATCTCCAAAAATGCCTCGGTGTGTACAAGGCAAGACGACCAGAAGAGTGTCACATAGTGCTAGCTGTGATGAGGAGGATGAAGGCGGTTGGTGGTATACTAAGTCTGTTTTTTGATTATTAAAACAAAAGGATGGAGGCAAGATGCTTTATAAAGCGAAGGGGTTTATTTCTGCTCACAGTCCTGGAGGCCCAAGGTCCAAACAGCATGGGGCAGGCTTGGCGAGGGCCCTGGTAGGGTGGGAATGTGTGTGTACCTCTGTCAGTGTCGTCTCTGTCCCTCTCCTTTTGAGCCACCAGGGTTCAATCACGGGGGCTCCACCCTAACAACCTAATCTGATCGCATCACTTCCCAGAGGTCTTCCCTAAACACAATAGTGAGATTCAGTTCTACCGTCTTAATAAATGAGCGTAAGACTCTGGAGATTAAACTCCTGCCTTTGTCCAGGGGAACAAACCGTATTCAAACACAGCAGATAATGATGGCGACCATGGCCTCGTAGCCTGGCCTCTCCTGCCCAGAGGAGAGCCGATCTCTGGATTGAACACCATTGGGAGGAGCAGATCTTGGTGTAGACCCCACAAGGGCAGGGCACTGGTGGGAGATGAGAAGGAACCAGGAAAGAAGAAAGCCAGAGGAGTCATCAGAATGCTGTTACGTCATTTCTGGCAAGACAGACTGAAGACTGCCCAGGACAATGTCTGAGCTGACTGGCAGCCACAAGCCTGGACTCCAAGTATTTGCTGTGTGCATTGGTCACTAAGCTGTGTAGTATCCCACCTGCAGAGTGGATATTTGCTCAAATGTGCACAAATCTGAGCAACAGCACTGCAGGGAGAGCCTCCCCTGGCATCGAGGGATGGAGGTGTCTGGAAGACAGAGTTCCAGCTCTGCAGGGCTGGGAGCAAGCAGCACTGTGTCACTCTGCTGGCTGCATGGTTCTCTGGTTCTCCAGAAGTTTACAGGGATCCCAGAAGGCAACAAGCCACCCCGACACTTGCTGGTCCCTGGGGTATCAGAAGTAAGGAGGCCACATTCCTGGCCACACACACTTGCTATGGAGTAGACAAGGAGTAGCGAACAGAGAGACCTCTGAGACCAGCTGTTGTTTGTCTCCTCTGAAAATGTTTTTTATTGGGTCAAATTTCTACACTTATGGTATGTGTGTTTTTACATTTTTTTATGATAATAGGATATTGCATCCTCATCGGAAAATACAAAAAGTTAAGAGTCAAAAATAGAGGGGCAGGGATTTAGCTCAGTGGTTCTGGCGCCTGCCTTGCAAGCGCAAGGTCCCAAGTTCGATCCCCAGTACCAAAAAAAAGAAGAAAAAATAGAATCACTGCACCACATGGGGCTGAAATCTCAGCACTCTGGGAGGATGAGGCAAGAGGATCGAAAATTCAAACTCAGCCTAGGAAATACCAATTTAGGAAGATCCTGTCTCAAAAACATTTTTTTAAAAAGGACTGAGGATGCAGCTCAGTGAGAAAACCCTGGATTCAGATCCCACTGTCACACACACACACACACACACACACACACATCACTGACATGACCACTATCCAGTATTAGTTTGCTCTGCCTTTTGGTTCAGTTCCTTCCCTTTTGCCTCATTTACTGTATATGTATATCACATGAACATATATTCATGACATGATTTATTAAATTTGTACTATGTTGGAGCTGGGAGTGTTGACACGGGAGATTAGGGCATGGTAAAGCTGTCTGGTGAAGTGGGCGTGACCCATTAATCACATGACCCCAGACACATGCCCCAAACAGCTCCCAAAGCCCGGCACGTGGACTTCTCTCAAAAACTCCAGGGCCCGGGATTTAGCTCAGTGGCACGGTGCCTGTCTCCCAAGCACAAGGTCCTGAGTTTGATCCCCATTACTGAAAAAAAAAAAGGCACCTGCCTTGAGAACTTGAGGGGGTTTTCAATAGGGTGCCTAGACCTGGCCTCAGCCTGAAGCATGGGATCCCAGCGGCACCTCTCAGGACCCGGATGTAGAAGTTATCCTGGGTTTCCTCGAGGTTTGGACTCATGAAAGGGCACAGATGCCAAGAAGAGGTTGCTGTCGTGCCTTTCCTCATAATAGCTTGTCCTGCTTCCTCTAGGGTGTACTTTGTCTTGATTTTTCCTCTTACTTGGCCCAAGCTTGCTCTGCTGAGCCACTTTCTTCTCATTCCACTTTTATTTTTTCAAATAAACTTTGCCACTGCTCTTTGCTCATTTCATTCATCTCTTTGCTCTAGAGGAGAATAACCTGAAATCTAACTCCAGAAGGAGAGGCAAGCGACCTAAAATCCAATAATATTTATTTGGCAAGCCACTTTAAGAAGGTACCAGGTAGCATTTTGGTGTAGCCATCCAGGAAATTCAAAAACCAGGAGATTCCGATAACAGTGGTACAAGCCTGTAATCCCAGCACTCAGGAGGCTGAGGCAGGAGGTTCACCATAAGTTCAAAGCCAGCCTGAACTACACAGTAAGACCCTGTTTCCAAAAAACCAAAAAATTAATTAATCTGTATTGTTTCAAACAACTGAATTGTATAATAGCTTTATAACCTATGTAGTATTTTTTCACTTATCACTGACAGTTTTCCTATATTATTAAATACTCTTTGAAGACATTTCCTTTCATTTAAATACAGTGAGATTTATTCTTTTTGATGTATAGCTCTGAGAGTGATGAAAATACACAGATTCGTGTACCAAGCCACCACCATCAAGGTACAGACCAGACCAGGACTTCGCTCCCTGTCCCTCTAACTTGGCCCCTCTGCCTCGTCCTGACACCCGTTCCCCTCTCCCCAGCAGCTCCTGACCTGCTCTCTTTCCTACAGCTCTGCCCCTCCCAGAAGGCTGTACACACGGAGCCACACAGTGCACAGTCGTTTGGTCTGGCGTCTTCCCCTTCGCATAATGATTTGAGTTTCATCCATGCTGCTGCAGGCGTTATCAAGAGTTAATCACTTTTCACCGCTGAGCACTATTCCATTGTGGAGATGCACCCAGTTAATTTATCTATTCCCCAGTTCAAGGCCATCTGCATTGATACGCATGACTTTTACTTTTGGATGATATTCCATCCTACAGCTACACCAAAGCTTAGGCAAGCAGGTCTAAACAGTTCCAATAAATATGTAAATATTATTGGACATTTGGATTGTTTCCTTACCATATGTAGCCTTTAAATAAATCTCTTTAGATGGAAGTATTTGCATATCTGATATATATGTATATATTATATGGTATACATATATCAACCACCCTGCATTGTACACTTCTGGAGATATAGAAAAATACTGAAAATACAAAATACTGTTCTATTAGAATTTTCTAAATTTTTTTTTTTTTTTTTGGGTACTGGGGATTGAACTTGGGTCCTTGCGCTAGCAAGGTAGGTGATGTAACTACTGAGCTAAATCCCCGGCCCCTCTAAATATTTGATTGTATAAGGTTATGCAAGGGACCATGGAGTTAGCTCAGTGGTGCCACTGCCTGCCTCACAAGTACAAGGTCCCGAGTTTGATCCCTGGTACCAAAAAAATAAAAATTTTTTTAAAAAGATTATGCAGCACTTGGGGGGTCTCAAGACTTGGCACTATCATAAAAGCAAGAAAATCAAAAATTGGTTTAATTTTAAGGCCACAGATTTAACCTGCAAACAGGACTAAATTAGTTCCTTGTTTCCAGAATCCTGAGCATGAAAAGCACTGAAAAATGACCTCAGGACATCATTTTACCAGACAGAAGCATCTTTGGGGAACAGGATTGCTTGGCAAATGCAGAGCGGGACGGAAGACAGCACAGGCAGGTGTGGCTGGCAGCTGCTAAAACAGCACAGCTGAGATCACATCTGGGAGCCTGAAGCCAAAGCCACTAACAGAGCCGCGAGGAGGGTGGAGCTGTGTGCTGTAGAACGAGGCGGGGCTCCTCTCTCAGCCGCCGCCATCGCTGACCTGAAAATCAACCAGGAAATAGAAAAAGGGTCAGTACTGGTGTGTGTCACCTCCCCTCCAAAATACACACGCACGCGGTAGAAAATGTTCACTAGGGCAGAAAGTTATAAAGTCTCAGAGTCCCTCCATTCCTGGTTTCCAGAGAGAATCGCCGCTGATGATTAGGACTGTTCTTCCAGGAAGGAGACAGACGGACACACACACACACACACACACACACACACACACACACACACACACACCCCTTTTTATTTAAGCACATGAAATCTGCAACTTGCTTTCTCTGGATTTTTTAACAGACATTACTGAATTCTGTTAAACCAATGGAAACGTGAATTTAAAAAATCATGAGGCCATCTAATGTTAGATTGAGAATAAATCCGATGCACTGGAAGAGTGGCCTTAAAAATTCCTGATTCGATTTGAATGTTGGTGGCACCTTTATTTGCAGAAGGAAACTCGCCCACAAGTTTGTGTTATGGCTCCTCCTGCTGGACATTTTCTATGCTTACACTTCTGGTTCAATCCCAGACCTGGTTCACTAATTTTGCTCTTAGATAGCTACTTAATATAAGGATAGGTATATTTTGTACGAAAATACAATAATGTAGAACTAAACACAGTCATATTGAGAGTCTCCTGTTAGCTTTTCCTTTCCTCCCAGAAGTAACAACTGTTAGAAACTTGGAGTTTATCTTCTCAGACCTATTTCTGCCACTTATGTCCAAACAGAAACATCTGTGTTCATGTGCTGAGTGTCACTTTGTCAAATTTTAGCTAATAAGCTTTTCTCACTGACATGAGGTTATACTTGGGGTCAGTTTTATGCACCATTTGTAGTTATTCTGGTTTTTAAAATTCTTGCTATTAAATTTATAAATTCAGAAGTCTGATTTTCAGATACAACATTTATTTTTAAGTTATGAATTGTGTTGTTCTAGTTAAGAACCTGCTGAGCTCTGACAACTTTTTATTTTTTTTCCTACTAGCAGGGATGGAACTCACAGTTTCTTCACACTAATACGTCACCAGACTTTTTAAAAATGTATTGTTTTGAGACAAAGTCTCACTAAATTGCCCGAACTGGACTTGACCTTGTAACCCTCCTGACTCAGTCTCCCAGAGTGCAGGGACAACAGGAGAGCATTGCTATGCCTGACTCTGACAACTTTTAATGGCTTTTCACATTTATTTAATTTCCTTGGCAGTTTTTAGCTCCAGTTATTTGAGGTTAAAATGTCTAAACTGAAGTTTTATAATATTACATTTTCTTTTTATAAATACTTCAGCTTTCTCTAAACAAGCAAAGAGTTCTCAAATACTTGATTCCAGTAAACCCCACCAACGTGTGCGTGGCTTTGAGGTTGCAGTTTGGATTCGCCATCCCTGCTCTAGCCAGTTTGGGGTCCCTTCATCTCCCTGAGCCTGAGCGTCGTTGGTGAGGACCCTGGGCCCACATTCCGGGTAGGCGACCCAATGAGGCGATGGTGACCACAGAGCCCCGGCTGGAGACCTCAGCGGCCCTCATCCTGAGCAGGGCCTAGATGGCCTCCCGCCCCTCGGGACGGCACTGTGGACAACAATGGGCTGCACAGAAAGGAACTGCATGTGACCTACACCGCGACAGGGTGCCCTAAAGGAGACAGGAGGAGCCGCACGGGCCCGAGTGACCCTGCAGCCGGAGACTACCCACACCCGGGCCACCTGAGGCTCTCGCTCAATGGGCATCTGTCCCCTCAAACCCCAGACAACCTTGCTGTCCTCCTGCCAGCCAGCTGAGGAGTGGATACAAAGTTGCAGTGCACTTCAGTAAGGATTCCCAGGAAAGAAAGGAGGCCTGAACCCAAATATTTACTTACGAGGCGAAGGCGCAGTCAGGATGAGTGCTGTGATCCACGCACATCAGGAGCTTCACTGGTCTACAGAAAGAAAATCAGGGGGTTGTGTTTGGTTTTGATTTGATTTTTTTGTTTTTCTGGTAAGGGGGATCGAACTCAGGACCTTGTGCTTTCGAGGCAGGCAGTGGCACCACTGAGCTAAATCCCCAGCCCTTGATTTGATTTTTGAGAAAGGGTCTCACTATGTAGTCAGGCTGGCCTCAAACTTGTGGTCATCCTGCCTCAGCCTACCAAGTGGTGGCATTACTGACATACACCACCATGCCTGGAAGTGTTTAAGGGATTATTTAAATAACTCACATCCATCACATATTTATGGTGCACCTGAAAATTCTTGGAGATACAAAGTCTGGATCCTTGAAGGATATACAAACTATTCTTTTTCAAAAGCCAGCCTGTGGTACTGCTCCCCTATAGTCCCAGCACATGGGAGGCTGAGGCAGGATGATCGATCACAAGTTGGAGGCTAGCTTGGTCTCCGTAGAGAGCTCAAGGCCAGCCTGGGCTGTATAGTGAAACCCTATCTCAAAAAATAAAACAAAACCAAAAATTAGGTAGTATTTATTGTGTGGCCCACAGCGCGCTTCCTCTGATGACTAGCTCGCTTTCCAGGAAAGTATGCGAGGCAGATATTATTTTGGGTTGGCTTTTTTGTTTTGTTTTTTGCTTTGAGACTGTATCTCACTGGGCCAACTCAGGCTGGTGTCAAACTCCTGGGCACAAGTGATCCTTTTGCCTCTCTTGTGCATGATTGATCAGATGATAGATATCTAGACAGACAGACAGACAGAGATGGCTGTTGATTGTTTTATGCCCAGAGAAGGCATTGTGCTTACTGAATACTCAGTGTGACTCAGCGGAAACCAAGCAGGAGGTGAGGGAGCTGACCTTTGTCACCCTTTGTGATCTGCTCTCTGCTCCTCAGGAGCAATACAACCACCACCTTCCCGATGAAAGGGCTCCGGGGGAGCTGAGGGGGGAGGAAGGTGCAGGGACCTGGGACAGTGGGAGCTGAGAGGAGACCTTGGACTCTGGCCCAGCCTCTGCCAGGTGGCCCAGTGGCCTGCAGAACACACCTCCCTGGAGAGGTAGCCGGTAACCATGGGAACTTTAGCCACAGTGGTCTTCATCAATGAGCTGTTGTATAGTAAGAATTCTTTTTTGAAATGTACTAAAATTCTGGGGTTTTGTTGTTGTGTTTTAGGGGAGACAGGGTCTCACTATGCTGCCCAGGCTGCCTTGGCTGTCCTCAAGCCCTGGGCTTGAGCAATCCTCCTGCCTCAGCCTCTGAGGAGCCAGGACTTTGGGTGTATGACACCACACCTGGCTTGAAAACACACTGCTTGGATTCAGGCAGGGGGTGGTGACTGACAGGGAGGCTGGGGAGACTCTGGGGGTTGCTATGTTCTGCTTCTCTTCAGAGTGGGGAGCAGCCATTGAGACAGGGTCTCACTAGTGCAGGCCATCCTTAAACCTGCTATGTAGCCCAAGCCAGCCTTGAGCTCATGATCCTCCTGCCTTGGCCTCCCGAGTGATCACAGGTGTGCGTCACCACACTTGGCTGTGTTCTACTTCCTGACCTGAGTGCTGGCTGCATGTTGAACTTGTGAATATTCATCCACCTGGATACTTTGTATATTTTCTAAACATAGGTTATGTTTTCTAAGTATATTTGCTTTGTTTTGTTTTTCAAAAAGGGGTGATAAATAACATCTAACATTTGAGTTCCCCAAGAGCACTGTCAGTGCTATATGAGTGAAATGGTACAGAGGACAGAATAGACTCTTGGGCTCCTTCCCATGAGGAGGTGTGCAGTGGGGACTCTGCTCAGCCGGCAGCATAATGGCGCCCTTGGAGCTTTTAGGAGGGAAGGAGGGGAGGGATGATGATGTCATTTCCACACGGACACACCCGCAGGCTCGCAGGACAGCCACTGAGGGCCTGCACACCAAAGGCTGAGACAGAGGGCAGAGCCAGGTTCTGGGCCCAGGGGAGGGCTCACAACTACCCCAGGGCTAGTCAAGCTTTCTTAATGTCCAAGAAGAAAGAAGGCCCTCAAATGACACCCAAGTCTCAGTATAAAAAGTGCGCAGTCCTAATGCCCACAGTAAATGCCGCGATTACTATTTTCTCACTGGCTTATGGTCTCCTTGCATCTGTCTGCACTCTGTCAAACTCCCACCTCTGGGTCTGTCATCGACGAGGACCCCACAGGGACCCAGAGTGGAAGAAGCGCACTCCTGTTCTCTCTCTGGCTGCTCCACAGCAAGCAAAGTGAGGAGGAGACTGACTCAGGCTGATACAGTTCTCTGCCTGTCCTTTCGCTGCCATCGAAATGGACTCTGAAGCGGGCTGGGCCCAGGAAGAAGTGCTGGCGGGAGGGTCCTCCCTGCCACACCTCTGGAGGGCGCCGGAGAGCTCAGTGTCACGGCCTCTGCGGCTGCTGCTCGGCAAAGCCCTTCAAACTCCCATCGTTGGTCACCTACGTGTGATCGTTAACACAGCTGTGCCGGAAGCCCAGGGCCTCCAGTCTGTCTTCCAGGATCTTCACGCTGCCCTCTCCACAGGATTCCCTAAAACGGAAGAATGTGTTTCCAACACTGAATAAACAAAACGAGAGGAGGGAGAAGGAGAAGAAAACGCTGATTCTACCTGGACTGAAATTTCTTAAGAACACCTGCTCCCGACTTCCTTCTCTCAGAGAAGGGAAAGCCTGTGGGCCATTAGTGCTGCTTCCAGTAAACACACAGCATCCGAGGGTCTGAGCTGCTCTCCCTCTAGAGTCTGCATAGTGTGGTTATTACCCAGCCCAGACACAGGTCCAAGGTGAGGCCCAGGGGGTGCATGAACGAGGCTACGAGCGACTTTGTTCAATCTACGGAGTATTAACTTTAAACTTTAGGTAACAACAAATATATGCACTCCTTTAGGTATTAGAAAATGAAAATAAAACAAAAAATTACCCCAAATCTCACATCCCACACCCCTAGAGATAGCTGCTGCTGACATTTTCATGCACGCTGGCACCCACTTACCCGCAGTTTTCCCGTCATAATTTTTGTTATCTGTAGTTAACCTTGCCCCAGAAATAGTAAGTGGAAAACCCCCAAGATAAATGATTCATCAGTTTTAGATTGCATGATGAAATCTCCCACTGTCCCCTTCCCAAGGACATGAATCAACCCTCTGTCACCAGCAAGTCCACACCGTGTGACTTGTTTGTCAGTCACTTAGTGGCCTTCTCAGTGATCCGGTGGCCCGTCGTGGAGGACAGTCCTTGAGCTTAGATAATCCTCTTTCTATCAATAATGGCCCCAAGCAATTTGGTGCTGGCAATTTGGATATACCCAGAGACGCTGCACTGTGCTTCCTTGAAGTGTATGGGTGAAGGCTTTAGACTTCATTAGAAAAGAAAAAAAATCATATACTGAGGTTGCTCAGTGCTATGGGAGGAGCACATCTATCCATAAAAGTGTGAAAAAGGGAAGAGAAATTTATGCTGGGTTTGCTGTCCCTCCTCCAGCTCCAAAAGTTATGGCCACAGTGAATGATAAATCATTTTATCTCACCATGTAGGCATGAGTACAATTCAGTAAGATATTTTGAGAGGGACCACATTCATATCATTTGTTTTGCAGTGTATTATTATTATTGTTCTATTTTATTACCAATTATTATTGTTAATCTCTTATTATCCCCAATCTGTAAATTAAATTGTATTATAGCTATGTATGTATAGGAAAAAAATGTAGCCTGTATGGGGTTTAGTACTCTCTGCAGTTTCACACTTCTGGGAAGTCTTTTGGGTCAGGTTCCCGTAAATGGGGGGCTACTGTGTATCCTTCTAGGCTTTGTAAACATATATGTTCCCATGAGGATGTTCAGATACAGCAATGGCACTCTGCTAGCCAATGTGTTTTGTTTCTGCCAACACACACACACACACACACACACACACACACACACACACATATCTTTCTCTGCCGTTACTGCTCATCCCTGCGTGGTCTCCCTGACATAACAGATCCTAACTCAAAACAAATTCCTTCTGTGGAAGACCTAATTGATTCTCACACTCCAATGCAATTTATACTCCAACAAACCTGGTTGAAAATTCATTGTCATGCACCTTCTGAAGCATTTGATTCCTCGGCATAAATTTCTACCAACAGGGTTTCTGGTAGCAAAATTTTGCATCCATTTTCAGGTTCTCCCTACGTACTGCCAAATTACACTCTGATTGATCATGGGAACGTGCATTTCCCACACTCTCACCAAAAGATTCTCGCCCTCTTGATGCCTCAGGTAAGCAGGGAGCACTTATAAAGGCATAGAATGTCAGCTGTGGCCAACAGGCACAGTGCTCATGTCATAGACAGAGCCCGGCCTGAGTTTATGTGGACCAGAAGGTAAACAGCCTCCCTGTTATAAAATTGGCAGACAGGTGGTGTACAGAAAGGAAATGAGTAATTGGAAGAGGTTTCCACAGAAGTTGGATGCCAGGCATTACAAGAAAAAAAGCAAATAAAGTGTTCAAAGGCATAATTTTTTAGGACTTTGCCAAAATATGGGATGATTGCCCAGAAAATTGTTGGGTTTTTTTCAGTAAGCAATAACAAGGAGCCCCCAGGATGCCTAGACCCAGAGAAGAGTCCATAGTTACATTACAGTTTCTTTGAATAAAGGCAGACAAAGCCCTGCTAACTTCAATCAGACATTAATCACATTGTTTTTAGCTCTCTTCCTGTGAGTTTTTTAGAAAATAAATTACATTACATATACCAGAGGCTTACCACTGTTATAAGATACATGTAGATAATAAAAGTTACCACAATGAAACGGACTAATAGATCTGTCATTTCATATAGTTACTTTTTGTAACAAGAACAGCTAACATCTATTTAGCAATAACCTCTAATACAGTACAATTTTATTGACTACAGTGTTCCTGCTGTTCCTAAAATATGAGAAGCCCAACACCCCTACTTTCTTGGCTCATGACCTGCAACTGTACTTTTGCCTGTGGCTCAAACTTACCAGCAGGTGTTCTGACCCTTTTGTACCTTCTCCTGCAGCAGAAGTGCTGAGCTAAGATGACAGTGAACTATAGCACCCTATTCTCAGTAGAGGTAGTGTCAAAGAGTAAACTTTAACAGATCCATTAAAGGAACAGGTAAGCATGACTTCTAGACAAAGAGTAGCTTCTCACAAGAAATAAGAACACCACCATGCATCCTTCACACTGCAGTAAGTATCATCTGTCTTCGGGAAAGGGAAATGCTGATCTTGGTGTAACTTGTGCAATACGTAGTTTGCAAATTTATTGCAGACTGTTGCCTAAGAGCTGGGGAAGGGTAACGCCCATTATATGGTGAATCTTAGCGAGGGCGGGAAGCAGAATTTGCTGAGGTTCTCTCGGGACACATGTTTAATGGCACGTCCACTCCTTGGGTTGGACAATTCTATCCTCCAAGTAGCATCTGTGCTCTGAAGAACGAGGCCTCAGCTTGCCTCCGAAGGCCCATTATGGCTGCTGTAGGCTGACGTCTCATTGAAACATTACTGAACCTGATAGGTTTAACTTATTTTGCCTTGAGTTTGTGCTCGGAGTGTCCTTTATTGGTTAGACATATGAGTTCAGCTTCCATTTATATATAAACTCAAGGGGTTTCCCAGAGAAATATGAATCTTAGAACTTTGTTCACCACGTTATCTGAAACCCAGTGGTGGAGCTGGTTGTTCTCTGAGAATAAAATCTTCATCTTGTAGTCCCTGGGTTGATTCTGAAGACCCTGGTGAGGGGCTTTAATGACCAGAAAGAGAAACTGGCTTTGAACTTCACATACACATAAAGAACTCACCTAGGGCCAGGGATTTAGCTCAGTGGTTCCACCACATGCCTCACAAGCGCACGGTCCCAAGTTCGATCCCCGGTACCAAAAAAACAAACAAACAGAACTCACCTATCCAAAACTGCCCAATTCACTCAGAAAGGAACTGTGTTCCTTGGCTGGATAAAGGAGGTTTTCCCTCTCAGATCAAAACTGGCTAGTGGCATTCCCAGAAAGTAAGGCCTATGTCTCTATCAACCGCAACAGAAACAGAAGCCTGGCATTTCTCCCAAATTGAAAACGTAAAATGGACCTAACTATAGCACAGCCAAGAAAAATATAATTACCATCATTGATAGCACAAAAACTTACACATTAGGTCCTCCGATTTCATGCATGACCCAGATCTCTATTTGTGTGACTTTATCCTTCTGCAAGTAGGGAATTTCAAAATCTGCAAAAAAACTGAGACAAGGAGTTGTTTTTGTTTTTCCGTTTTGCACTGCATCCCCAGTGCCCCAGCCTGGAGGAACATTTCTAAAAGTTCTAGGCAGTGGTGGTGAACCTATGGCACACATGCCACACTGGGCATCCGGAGCCTTCTCCGTTGGCATGCGAGCCAAATCACCCCCAGCAGCATCGGATATTCAGGTTTAATTGCAGTGTCGGCACTTTGCAATAAATAAGTGGGTTTTGCATTGCAGTTTGGGCCCTCGGTTTCACCATCACTGTTCTAAAGCAATATTATACTTTCCCTTTTTGTCTTTTAGTTGATTTGCAAACTACCATTCAAAACAGTTTTAAGGGTTTTTTTTCTAACTTTTTTCCAAGAAACATTTAATTTAATATCAAAAGTGTTAACACAAAAGGCCCAAATTCAATGAAGGAACACATTCCCCCATTAACACCGAAGGCAATGCCCCTAACCTGTGCCTGTTGAATGGGATAAGGGTTTAATAAAGTTCACTACAGAAAAAAATAATGCAGTGATCCTCATCACAGCCAATATCCTTATTTAACCTACTTGTGAAATAAATGTTTATAATGCTTTAAAAAGTTTAAGTTGAAATGTGATACCACTTCTCCACAGTTGTACCATCCTTAGTTAAGATTATCTATAGTAGGGCCAGGGATTTAGCTCAGTGGTTCTGCCACCTGCTTCGCAAGCGCAAGGTCCCAAGTTCAATCCCTGGTACCAAAAAAAAGAAATTATAAAAAAAAAAGATTATCTGTAGTTTTTGCAACCATTCAAAGAACAAACCATTGATTAAAACTGGATTAACGGGGGCCAGGGATGTAGCTCAGTGGCACCGTGCCTGTCTGGCAAGCACAAGGTCCTGAGTTTCGATCCCCAGTACCACAAAAACAAAAACACAAAAACAAAAACAAAACACATTGACTTAGGTGCCATTAAGTAATACAGAGCCCTACACTAAATGGTTAAATATCTACTACTTTACCAACATCTATTATTTCTCTCATGACTATTAAAGTTGGTTCTTAGTCAATAAACCCTTTAAAGGCAAAGTTTCCCTCATTTGAGTTTTGACCCAGAAGTTCAACAACAGTCATGAAGTCCACAGTCTTACTGACAAAACTGATACACAGTGTCTCTAAGTCACTGTGCTCAAGGCTAAGAGTGATGCATATTCCCTTTTTACATTTAACTGGAGTTTTACATGTTCAATTCATGATTTGAATTTTTTCAATCCTCTAAACTATCTGAAGATATCATGTGCCACAGACTCAAAACTTCTGTTTCTCCCTCAGTTTTCTTCAAACAGAAACATTTCTCAAGCGTCTACATGTTCTAGAAGAGGAATTTTTCAAACGTGCCCTCTTCTTCGGAATAGTCCGAAGGTGTCAGACCTCTGAAGCAAGGGGAAGAGGGAGACCAAGGAGCTGAAACACGAGGTTCGTCTGGTAAGTTTTACATTAACCATTACAAAGTGGACAGTATGAGTGTGGGGGTTCTTTTGCCCAAAAAGCCTGAGTGGGAATGAGTACTTGGCTGTCCTGCCACAGCCCATCAGAGAAGTTCTGATTGAGGAGTAAGATTTGTTTACCGATCAGGTGTAAACTTCCAGGCACTCAGTTCATCTGGGGCTTGTTCCAGTTTGCCCTTAGTCTGTTCCAGTTTACCTTTCATTTTTTAGGAAAAACCAGTTGTTCACTGGGTCTACCATTCTTGATTTCAGTTGGGCCACATTTGGCTACTGGACTTGTGTGAGGTACTGGATTTGGGGTGCACACTTGTCTGCTGGTTTCCAGTCCCATTACAAGGTGTTTTCCCTGTGTACAGACTCCTGCTGCTGCTGCTTCAGCCTTTCTTTGAACTCCCTTAAGCCAGTTACATCGTTTAAGACCTGTGCCTTGACCTCCAAAGCTTGATCATATGCTTCCTACTCTTTCCATCTTAGAATTAGCTCATCTCCCGCCGTAACTTTGAAGTCTGTCTGTTTCTCTGTGGAACCTTTCTGGAAAGAGGTTCTTCATTGGTCATCTTGAATTTGAGGAGTCACCTCCAGGGTGTGGCTGGGTCCCTGGGAGTGAAGGTGAGGGAGGCCAGAAACAGCTTAACCGGGATGGGGATTTGAGGCAAAAGGGAACAGCTGCGGCCTCACCCAGTCCCGGAATCTGCTGGGGCCCCTTAACTTTTATTTTAGGTTACTTATTCATGCATTCATCAGCTACTAATGGTTTAAGTGTACAGACC
Source organism: Heterocephalus glaber (assembly GCF_053883595.1). Lineage (NCBI taxonomy): Eukaryota > Metazoa > Chordata > Mammalia > Rodentia > Bathyergidae > Heterocephalus > Heterocephalus glaber. Next base: position 10,521,894 of record NW_028258325.1, on the reverse strand, counting down.
TGGTTCTGGTCGCCAATTCCTTCAACTGTTCTGCTTTCCCTGAATTTACAAAGGCAACCATTACAGTATTTGTTGGTGCTGGAGTTCTTACCCTTTGATGGGATAGGCTCCTTTTGGCTCTGAACCATTCAACATCACATAGATCACCCCAGAACTATCCCTTGAATACTGCAAGAAGAGAGAATCAGAATCATTTTTAGCAAGCTAAAACATGTCTCTTTCCTGCTATGAAACGAGTTCTTTTTTATCGATAATTCTCAACACGGGAAAATTTGGTATTTCACACAGCAAATAGGGAGGCAAACTGGTTTACTTTGCAAGCCAATTGCTTTCAAATGTCAAAAATTCATAGAGTCAGTAATTCCATGTCTCAGCCTCTAACTATAAGATGATCTGTACTGCACAGCATTGCATCTGCTGGAGTAAACTAGGTCAAGCTGCCACAACAAACAGCCACAATAGCTCAGTGTCTTTAAACAACACTTTCTTTAAGCTCACACTGCATGTTTACCACATGCCCACTGGGGTCTTGCTCAATGTGTCTTCCTCAGAACCCAAAAGGAGAAAGTTTCCACATCTCTAAAGTTGCTCATTGTCCAAGAAGGAATCAAATGGTGACAGATCACTGAATGGTTCTCGAAAGCTTCCACCCACAAGTCACACAAGTCCCTCTCACTCGTACCTCATTGGTTGTTGTAAATTGCATGGAAACAGCAAACCATGGGTGCAGCAGACAAATCAGAAATATTTGGTAAAGAGTGCTAAGGACCACCCCGAGCATTGTGCACAAAGATTTGTACTGCAGCACTGCTTTTAGTACCAAAATACAGTAACCAGTTTAAAACACCCACATGGTACTTACTTACATGTTTGAAATATTAACCAGTGATTAGCAAAAGTCTACACAGTATTTGCAACAGCATAGAAGTGTTTGTCTTCAAAGCAAAATGCAAGATTAGGTGGACAGAGCATGAACTCTACTAGGTTAAAAATAAATAAGCAGCATCAGGGATATAACTATGTAGTACAGCACTTGGCTACCACTGGGAAGGCCTTGGGCTTAACCCTAGCAACATAAAATAAGCAAATAAATAAGCAAAAGACTAGAAACCCCCAAGAAAGAGAGCTCCAGAGAAATTTCCAGTTCAGAATACTAATGGAGCATATTACTTCCCTCATAAAATTTTATACTAGAATAAAGGTGAGACGAGAGTGAATTATGTATCACGGAGATACACAGTGCTGGATTTGCTCTCTAGAAAAGCGATGCCCAATATTAGCTGCACCAAAACAACGATACGGCCCATGTCATCCATGTGTCATTGCATCCAAGTTCTAACAAAGTCAAATCCTCAAATGCAGAGGTCTGATGATGACTATGCTAAAGGGATTGCAGTAAGGTGGTAGAAGCAGGTCCAATTCTCACTTTTATTTTCAGCAATTTGTCATTCTCTGTCATGAAAAGCCATTGAATCTTCTCTACTATGTCATGAAGGACACATTGGAAATAAATTAATAATAACCAGGTGTGGTGATGGACACCTGAACCCCAGTACTTGGGAGGCTGAGGCAGGAGCCATGAGTTCGAGGCCAGCCTGGGCTATGTAGTGAGTTCAAGGCCAGCTTGAATTACATGGCAAGATTCTGTCTCAAAAAAAAAAAAGATAACTTAATAATTGGACTTGAGACAGCAGTAGAGCTCTCACCTAACATGTGTAAGGTTCTTGTTTTAATCCTCCACACCACACACAAAAAAATAATACTACTAATAACTTAATACTAAGTGAATATTTACCTGCTAAGGTTCAAACCCTCTACACACACTAGACTGTCTCATCCTCCAACTCCCCAGCATATTCTAAGGCCTCAAAAACTCAAAAGCTGTGGGCCCTATTATTAGTTTCCCATTATAGCAGTGGAAGAAGTATCTGATGTCTGGCAAATCTCCTAAGTAGAGGATCTGGCTCCTTCACAGAGAACGTGGCTACATCCCCTGGGTTCGCGCTGTGATCCCACTTCAGGTGATGACTTGGCCACAGCCTCCCAGGGGAGGGGCCCTGGCTACCACGGCAGCTGGCTGGAATCTGCTGTCCAGATGACACCTACAGGAAGAGGAGCTGCCAGGAGAGCACAACCCGACACAATGCTTCCTGCCTGGTGGGGACCCTTCGCCTAGCTCCCAGCTGCAGCCACGGTCTAGGGTTTGGCTAAAGTCCCTTTGCCCTGACTAGCAATGGACCCAGTGTACAGCTGGAGTTCACAGTGGAAGAAGGTACCAGAGGGACACGATATTCCTGAGGGGGCAGGCGCCAGAGCTCACCCGGCGTCCACCTGCCTCTGGTCAGTACATTTAACACTGCGTACTCTGCAGCTCTTGACCAGGCACTGAGCTAGGGATCTAAACCTCTCGTTTCCAATCTTTACTCTAACCCTGGTGACAAAAAATGAAAACTGTAATCCCCGGCATTTTATAGCTATTGATAACTATTGTCGATCCTGGTGACAATATTTTCTAAGAAGCAGGTCTACCTTAAGGGGAACATTTCTAGGTCTTAGCTCAGCCATAGCCTCCTATTGTCTCCTCTTCCACTAACATAAGTTTGTGAACATTTCTGAACCATACTCCCAGATCTCAGGTGTCACAAGGTCTTTCACGATGCAGGGATTACCCAATTTTACATACCAATAAAAATATCGCCTGAATTTAAATAGTAATAACAACCATGACATAATGGAAATAGTGACTATATCATGTCCTTATTTCTAGGTAACATTTACTGAGTGCTTTTTCTGTGCCAGACCTTGCTTTAATTTACTTTCTTAGCTAGGCATGGTGGTGCATGCCTGTTATTCCAGCTCTTAGGGAGCTGAGGCAGGAGGATTGTTGGCTTGAGTTCAATCTCAGCTGTGTTGTTGCAGAAATCTCAGAAAGAAATACACAGAGACACAGAATTCGGATAAAATAATAAAATTTCTTCTTGCGAGTGGGTGGGAAGCCAGAAACTAGTCTGGTCAGTATCTGCGCCCCCTTTGTTCAGCATTTCCCTTTTATATCCTTTTTAGCCATTATCTCATCCCTAGTGGTCTTTGATGTGTAAATACAATTCCAGTTCCTATTTACAAGTCACAGATACAAGATAGGCCATAGACATTGTAAATTCACCCTGGCATGGTAACTTTGTTAGATTAATGAAATTACCAGTTAGAGTCAGATAATCCTCACCTTAAACAAGGAGTTACAGGGAAAAGCAAATCTTAAAAGAACACATTACTTATTTTGCTTCTACAACTACCTTAATATTCAATCTATTAAGTTATGTAAAACTTTTCCATATCAGTGTAACACATTCAAAGCCAGTCTGGACTATATAGTGAGACCCTGTCAAAAAAAAAAAAAGAAAGAAGATCTATATGTATATTATTTTCTTAAATTCTCTGAGCTTTATGGAGCAGAGAGAAGAAATTGGGATGTCGTAGAAGTGGAAAGTGAGGCTCAGACAGGTTCAGTAATGGCCTGGGCACCCAGGCTCTGAACCCCTGTTCTGTGTTCATGAGTCACGCATGCTCAGCCCCCAGCCCCTTCCCCAGGATTACCTGCATGGAGGCCCTCTTCCAGTAGGAATCCACAGCGTTGTTTTCACAGTCTTCTGACGTAGGGCAGGATTGGTAATCGAGTCCTACAAATCAAGTAGACAAACACATTTCATTTCAAAGATTGTATCGCGGAAGAATTAATTTTTAACATCAGCCTGGTTCTGCACAATGCACACAGACCATTAACCCTGCCCTAAGCCCCAGTCTCCCGTGATGGAAAGTGAGGGCAGTACGGCAGAGCTACGCCCAGTCGGGAACCCAGGCTCTGGGGTCCTGCGCCTGACACTGCTCTCTGTTTCCTAGCCATTCAGCCTTCCTTACCCTTGCTGTGCCTAGTTTTTTCATATGACAAAACAGGGATATTTTTCTAGTTAGTATTTTCTTTTTTTTGGTACATGTTTGCAGCACATAATAATTAAATTACTCGTGGAGAGTTGGTACATGTACATAACACATCTTAATTCTTTTTTCACCCTTTTTCCCTCCCCTCCTGCCTCTCCTTCCTCTTTTGGTCCCCTCCATGCCACCCCCTTAGTCTGTCACAAGAATTAAATGAGTTAAGATGCATAAAGTCCTTAGACCAGCACCTAGCAAAAGATAAGTGGTCTCTACCTACTATCATTATCAATTACTATACTGGACCTCAGAATTTGAGGGGAATCAGTGAGATAAATGCTCATGAAAATATCCAGCACAAATGGCAAATGCATGGTAAAAGGAGCCCTGGATTTTCTTGTGATGTGTATAGGAGTCTTACCAGAGGCATTTTTCTGTCGACACCAACTCAAGAAATCTCCAACCCGACCATACAGAACATCACACAGAGGCATAAAGCGACGGGTGTTCTCCGAATAGCCAGCAACGAGGAGGTGGTTATTTTCCCAGAACAGGGACTAAAAGAAAAAATTAAAATACAAGGTAAAATCAAAACAGACTACTTAGGCACAGTATCATCAAGACAAGTCAGGCAACCCATTTCTCATCCAACTCTGGCTTGCTGCAGAATGACAACACTTTCCTATCTTTGTCTTGATTTACCCATCTGATGACTGCTACCATCTCTCCTCCCTTTACTCCAAGGGTATCATGTAACTATTAACGAAGTATGTTCATAGTAGTACAAAATACCTTAGTACATGTAGTAAAATCTTCGATTTAAAAAAGGTTACAGAGCTGGGAGCTATAGTGCACACATCTAATTCCAGCTACTGCGGAGGCTGAAGCAGGAGGATGGGAAGATCAAGGCCCCCCCAAAAAACAAAAACAAACCAAGAGACTTGGGTTGGAATCTTGGAATCTTGTCTCTGGTGTACACATGTGTGTTCTTGGCCAAGGCATGTAAACTCCCTGAGTCTTGGTTTCCACACTTGGAAAATGGAGAGGATGAATCCTTTTTCCACATCCACAGCTATGATTAGAATGATATGCAACCACATCAGAGAACATTTCCTAGAGTGTAAGGTGTAAGGTCCGCCAAAAACATTACTCTTACAGTAACCCTTATGGTCTCCACTGTAGACAGTGTCTCCATATAACAGTGCAAATCACAGTATTCCCTGCTCAGTGGCTCATCTGATGAGCTACCTAGTCACCAGGCTCTGCCCAGACTAGAAGGTCTTCAAGGTGAAGCTGTTTTTCAACATCCTACCCTTAACCCTCAGCGTAATCCCTGGCACACAGAAGTAGCCAGTAAGTATTTCCTGAGCTCATCAAAAAGCCCACAAAACCTATGAGAGAGATAAGCAAAAATTATGCTTCTCCTTTTTACCAAAAGGGAGGCAGTAAGATTCAAAATACAATGGATACCCTAAAATCATGTTCCTAATCTATCCCACTTAAGACTTCATGGTTCTATTTAATTGCCTTTATAAGTCACACACAATAAAATCAGATTGTTACAGAAATAAAAATGCTATCCGTCTTTAAAGCCAAGGTACTATTCTAAGCAAGCATTTTATGGAGATTTTCTCATTTATTTTTATTTTATTAGACCTTAGAGTGCAGGCACAATGTAGACCTGTGGTTTTCTTAAAGAAACTAGTACTGAATAAATACCATAGTGACACCCCTCCGCAGGAGAGATTCTCCTGGGAGAACAGTGGCACTGAGGGCTTTCTGAATTATTCAGGGCAGTTAGGACCAGTTAGGCTGGAGGATATGCAGAACTGGCCGGATGTGGAGGCCCGGTGTGAACGCTCTGGCCATACCCTGAAGTCTCGTGGAGATTCCTGTACTACCTTGCTGACCTGGGAAAGTTCCTTCGGTCCACACGTGGGCAGCACATCTAGGGTGACTGCTGGGGCCAAAGCTGTCTTGGCACCAGTGAGTTAGCTCAGCACACATCTTCCCAGTGCATTGCTTGACATTCCCGAGACACTGCAGGCTGCTGGGGGCAGCTGAGCTCACCCTCAGCTGGCCTGTGCACCCTCTATCAGTACAGAAGGAAGGCGGTGACTCATCCAAGACGGTGTAATTACCTTGTCTCTGGGAATGGGGTGCCTAGACAGGTTAATGAAGAGGTCATAGTCCGAGGGGAGCACAGAGCACGGATCTTTGTCCAGCACCACTCTGAAGGCTTCCCAGATGGCTGTGCAGTTCTTGTCCCTGTGCAAAAGTACATGTCAAAATAAAGCCAAAGACGAATGCTTTCACAAGCGACTCTGTGTAAGTGGACTGCAGGGCTACTGCTCACACAAAAAAGACAACAAAGGGTTCAAGCGACAGACTGAGAGATCTGACACTGGGAGTGTTTCTCAGGAGGTGCTACAAGCCTTCTCAGAGTTAGGAACAGTTTTGCCCTAAGGTCACAAGACAAGTGGAAAAGGTTACAAATGAGAAGGTGACAGTTTAGGTAAACCAGACCGCCTCCAGGCACTTTTCCCCTCTTTTAATTGCTGGGGATTGAACCCAGGGCCACGCCTGTCCCCAAGTCCCCAGCCCTTGTTCTCTATGTGGAAGCCGGGCCAGGCTTATTATCCAAGTCTGGCTGGGCCCAGGGCCAGGTGAGGCCAGGGCAGAAGGCAGCAAAACCCAAAGAGAGCACCGGGTGCAGGGAACGGCTTTGCCCCTGGTAAAGCAGAAAGCATGGCCGGTGCTGCCAGCTCCCAGTCTTGGGGTCCGCATCAGCTTTTGGGGAAACTTCCTGCAGCTTTGGTCATGTTTCCTTTCTACACTAGGTGGGGGTAATATCGATGTTCCTTATTCCCCGCTCTTTTCTATTTGCCTGAAATGAGTCACAATAAAAACAACCCGCACATGAAAAAGATATGAAAACAGGAAAAGAGAAAGGGTTCCCAAGAAGAAAGAAAAATCAGTACGAGGCACAGCGCTGTTAAGAAAATAGAAAACTTAAGGCCGGGGATTTAGCTCAGGGGTTCCGCCGCCTGCCTCGCAAGAGCAGGGACCCAAGTTCCATCCCCGGTACCAAAAGAAAAGAAAAGAAAATTGCAGCTGTGCCCTGAATACTGGGGCTGAGGGTCCGGCCAAGCACTGGGCGGAGGCAGGTGTCTTTCAGTCCCACCTCTCCAGCTCGGGCTTCTAGACTTTCCACACCACACACGCACGCAGGCAAGAGCCCCTCACCTCTGGACCACACAGTGCCCTCACCTGGAGAACCCAGCCCTGGAGACCCCCCCTCCACCCGCAGCACACGCCTCTGCTCCAGGATCTGCGGTCCCTGAGCCACCCCTACACCTTCGCCGCCTCTCACCCGGGCTGCGGGCTCAGCAGCGTGATGTACTCGGCGCAGCGGCCCAGGAAGATGCTCTGCAGCCGCGGGCTGCTGCCCTCCCCGCCCCACCCGGCGTCCGCCGCCCGCCCCAGGGGCAGCAGCAGCAGCAGCGCGAGGAGCGGCAGCCGCCAGGGCGCGCGTCCCGGGCTCGCCATGGGAGGATTCTGATTCCCTGGACTCCAGCACTTCCTGCCCCGCCGCCGAGGGCGGCTCCCGAGCGCGCTGACCCCAGGAGCCGCTCCCCGTCCTCCGCTGCAGTGGGGACCAGAACAGCGAGGAGCATCACTCGGGCCGCACGGTTGCCTGTGCGTGGAATCCGCGAGGACCACGCCGAAAAGAAGACTCGAGGCTGGCAGACGGGTGAGAATTTCCATCCTCCAGAGACAGATTTTTCTGGCTCCAAACTGTAGCGACGTTGAAGATGTCTTCTTTCAGGGAACAATAACCACAAAAGCTAATATTTCTTAAATTGTTTCTATGTGACAAGCACTCGACTTACTCATTTACGTTCATATCTCTTCTAATGAGGATTTTTTTTTTTTTAATTTAAGCAAACTTTTTTTTTTTGGTACCGGGGATCGAACTCCGGTCCTCGCGCTTGCGAGGCAGGCGGCAGAACCACTGAGCTAAATTATCGTCATTTTGAAGCTCAGTAAACTCAAGACAGGTAGTAAATTCACGGTCAGTCTCGCTTAGGGACAGATGCAATAGCCAGGAGACGATCAGTGTAGGGTCCGGGTTAACACGTTCACAGTGGGCCTATGAGGTGACTGTCCCTGCGGTTAGCTTGGACCACAGCATGGGACAGTCTGCGGCTTGAGGGGGCAGGGACGTATTTAAATGCAGGAACAAATTAGCCAAACTCCAAAATGTCTCTCGAATTAGCCAAAATTGATTAAAATATTTGGCATCCTTTTCAAAAAGAAGCAATACCGCCACAGAAATCCCCGGAGGCAAAGGCTAAAGAGAAATTGAGGAAAATGTGCACCATTCACCACACAATCCTATCGTATTCTTGGTCCAAAAACTTCTGCATTGCAAAGAAAAGCCCAAATACCAAAAGAGTAATGGACAAAGCTGAGAACAGATATGCACAGAAGAAAGAAAAGGCTGTCTGCCGCGTGGATGATTCCCAACTTCATCCATAAAGAGAAACACATGAAGTAACACCCCAGATTCCTTCCCCCCATTTCTCAGGGGCAGATCTTTCTGTTGAGTTCTGCAAGGTTGTGCACTGGGCAGATGGTGAAGGGAAGGGCACTTCCCCCTCCTAGGGCTGAGTTGAGGGAGCCCACCCTCCTCTGAGAGCAGGGAGGCTGGTTGGTGACCAGGAGGCCCAGAGAGACCCAAAGGGGAGGGAGGGACAGGCAGGGAAAGAGAGGCAGGGAAAGAGGGGGGGGGGCATCCCCGAGGGATGGAAGGCGCCTGGAGAAAGGGGAAGGGGGCGAGGTGTGGCAGAAAAGACCGAGAAGTCACTGAGGGAACCCGAAGAGGACTTGAAGGCCCTGCACTGCCCTGTGGGCCTCTCCGAGAACAGAGAAACCCACCCGACGAGAAGCGCAGAGTGCCAGGCCTGGCAGAGAGGCCACGATGGCCAAATATCAGGACTTGGGCGCCAGGGCGAGGGAGAAAAAAGGGGCCTCCAGTGCTTTGGCCTGGGGTTCTGCAGATGCTCCTAGGGTGGTGCTGGAGCTCAGGTGGGTGGAGCAGAGTGAATTCCCCTGCTCTACCTGTGCTAGTTACCTAGAAAGCTGAAGTATCTGCGTGCTTAGTTGAGATTTTCGAACAAAATGTTTGAAGTGTGACTTGCTTCCTGATTGCTTCTGGTAGAATGAGAAAGGGAATAAATTGAAGGAAGTGCTAAAAATGGAAAGAGGATCTGATGATTTGGGAAATTCCGAATACAGACGCTAGGTTTAACCCCTGAGTACTGGTCCGATGACTAGGTCGTTAAATGAATTGGTCGCTAAATGAGAAATTCTGTACAGTATTACAATACTTGGCACAAAGAAATGGACAAGGGAAACTCCAACTTGATGACTTTGCTGTTATTTGCACGATTCTTTTAGTGTTTTTTGTTTTTGTTGGCTCTTTGAGATAGGGTATCCCTATGTAGTCCAGGCTGGCCTCGAACTCACAGGGATCCTCCTGCCTCCATCTCCCAAGTGTGCATAATCTTACATGCAGTACTGTAATGTATAACAGAACATAAACCTACAGAACTGTACTGAACAGCACAATCAGCAAAAATAACAGCACTGTGTAAACAAAGTACACTGTACAAAAAGACACAGGCTCAACAAGATGTACAGAACTGTGGGAAAAAAAGGACAGATTGTAAGTGACCACTGAGTTGTAATTCAGAACAGTCATTAAACAGGTAGGTCGTTAAACGAGGAGAGTCTGTTTTCTGTTTGGAAAAGATGCTAAAGTTAAGAGACCAACAATGAGGAGTACATGCACGAGAGAAAGCCAATGATGTGGTCGGACATCCTTCTTTTTAAAAATTCATTTTTGTAAAAGATTTAAATTGTGGTTAAACAGCAAAATTTATCTTCTTAATCATTTGTAAGCGTGCACAGCTTTTTGCTAGTGCTTGGGAAGTTTACAGTTAAGGCATTCAATCACCCAGGGGGTTCTGGGGTGAGGTGTGTGACCCATGCATCTCCTCAGTCAACTCAGGAGAAGCCAAAAATAGCTGGGCTTATTAAGGAAAGATTTACGGAGGAGCTACTCCTCTAACAGAGCGAATCCTTGTTACTCACCAGGCCTTTAAGACTTATGTTAAGAAACAGTGAGGATGAAATGGAAGGCTGCCAGGTTACTGAAATTTTACTGGCAGGAAACAGGCTGATGAAATCAGTGAGACATGCTAGTGTTGTTCTAAAAAGGATGGTTCAGAGAGTGGAGCCACAGCTATAGAGAGCAGACAGAAACCACACAATATCATTCCCAGGCTTTGAAACCCAGTGAAGTTCACCCAGTCGGACTTTGAAAGTGATGGTTTGGTGACTCCTTTTTGTCCTTCATTTTCTCCTTTTGAATGAGAATTTCGATGGTAATCCTATACCTGTTCCACTGTTTTGGAGCTCAGGACACGATTTCTAGTCTCCCACATCCACAGTTAAGAAAATTTTGCTCCAGAGCGGATTATACAGAGAACTAAACCCACATCTGATCTAGATGATTTATGTATGAGTTTTGTGTCTTTTGAACTGATGAGACTGAGATGAGATTTAGGACAAGTTGATGCTATAATGGGTTGAAAACTTTTGGGGATCTTGGGATGAGTGAATGCATTCATCCTGTGAGGTGACTATCTTTGGGAGCCAGAGACAGTCTGAATAACGGCCCCCGCCCCACGTCTACATCCTAATCCTTGAGTCCTGTGAATATGAGAAAATGGTAAGAGATTCTGCTGAAGAAACATGTATGAATGGACTTGAAACTGCCTGGTTGGACACAACTTATTAATCACAGCAAAAATAGCAGTGAGCAGCACTGTGTCAGTTCCCCCATACTCTGCCCCCATGGGATGCAAGGGTCAGATGTTACCCCTGCAAGCAGCGGATTGTTCTCAGGAAATGAGCTCCAATTTTTAAGACACTGTTTTTGTTTTTTGAGACAGGGTCTCACTCTGTAGTTCAGGCTGGCCCTGAACTCACCAGGTAGCCCAGGCTGGCCTGGAACTCTGTGATCCTCCTACCCCAGCCTCCCAAGTGCTGGAGTTACAGGCATAGGCCACCACCCTTGGCTGATCTTTGTTTTTATGGAGCATTCATTCCAGAGTGGCAGGATGCCAGAGCCAGTAATAAATTAATAAAATGATTATAAATTATATACTGCAAAGAAAATATACAAGAATGAAGGGTTTCATTTACCCTACTGTGACTAAGAAGGACTTTTTTAGGAAAGTAACATTTAAGTTAGTCTTAAGAATCTAAAATAGCAGACAGCCTTTTAAAAATTAACTCAAATCACATCTCTCCTGTTTAAATCCTTAAACAAAAAGCCAGAGGCCCTATAAAGGTCTACAGTCTTTCATGATTTGGTCCCCAATATTTCTCTGAACTCCGTTCTTCTTACTGTTTCTTTAGTACTTACTATCTTCTGAAGATTTTAAAGCTTATTATGTCTATGTCCCTCTCTCTCTCTTTGCAAACACATAAGCTTTACCAGAAAATAGTATTTATTTTGTTCACTTTTATATATCAAATAACTCTAGAAGAATTTGTGGCCCCCAAAAGTAGCTCATTCATTTTTTTGCTCAATGAACATAAAATCACTCAATTTTATTAATATTTAAATATAACAGGGCCAGGGATTTAGCTCAGTGGTTCCGCCACCTGCCTTGCAAGCGCAAGGTCTGGAGTTTGATCCCAGATACCAATAAATAAATAAGTAAATAAATAAATAAAACAAAGGTATCAAGTACAATGTTATATTAAGATTTAAATATAGCAGGAAATATTACAAGGTAACATCACAAAATAAGCAAAAGCTAGGGAAGAGTTTATTTAATGTGTAGAGTACGCTTGCCTGTTCCTAAGTTCATTCTAGGCTGGAACACAAGAAGATAATGCTACTCACATATCTCTGCACCATTCAATTTATTTCTTCCTTTTGATTTTAAGTGGGTTAAGACAGAAAACTCCAGGGCCAGGGATTTAGCTCAGTGGCACCATGCCTGCCTCGCAAGTGCAAGGTCCTGACTTCAATCCGGGGGAAGCGGGCTGGGGTGGGGTTGAAAGACAGAAAACTCCAAACTAGTTGTGAATGGAACTATAGGCAAGATGTAGCAAAGGAAAGCCTTCCTTCATCTTAATGCAAAATGTTGACGAACTTAAGTTTTCATAGTTATTCCTCAATGTATATGACAAACTAAGCTGTAACAATTCATTCTTTTCTTCAGGCACTAAGTTTAATTCAATAATTGATTCAGGGCTTTGAAAAGCAAAGGAATTTTTTACTCAATTGTTTTTCCTTAATGTTTGAAATTTCTCTTTTGGAAAAAAATAGGTAAAAGTTTGAGATAGAGAAGTGAGATACAGCAAAATCTCTCATTTCATTTCTTTCAAAATGTCTTCATTAATAATATTCATTCAATATGTTGCAAAAATCTTGGAAACATGTAGAAGCTAGGTCAATTATTTTTAAGCCTTGCTTGCCATATTTTTTTGAATGTTTGGACATGTTCAAAAGGTTGGAATATATCACTGTCTTAAACTCAGATCATTAAGAATGCCAAAAACATCAGTTAAGTATGCCAATTTCATTACCCAAATATCATCCTTAAAAATAATTGCTAAATGAGATTTTTTTTTTGAGGAAAATGTGAACCTCATTCCTGAGTTCATAAACTCGCTTAGTATTTTCCCTTGAGACAACCAGTGAACTTTGGTATGATATAATAAGTGGGTATAATTACTTCTCATTTCTCAACAAAATGTTTCAAGAAGTCAGCTATTCAATGAGCTTTCTTTAACAAGATTAACAACTTTTACTGCATTTTATATTTCTATGAGTCTGTGGAATTTCTCTGGAAGCTAAAACTTCACAATATATAAAACAGTGATTCCACATAGCACCATTAGTGACTTTTAGCAATTTTTTAATTACTCTGCTACATTTCCAGTTATGCTTGCTGTTCCATCACTTATAATTGCTTTGCAGTTTCTCCAGTTTAGTTTATATTGACCAACAATGCACTTTCCTAATTCTGTAAAAATATCTAATCCACTTAAATGTGAAGTTAAATTTAGAAAACACAAAAAATCCTCCATAAAATCATCTTGCCATGCATATCTCACAAACTATTTTGTGCGGCTTCCAGGATTCATGCTCTCAAGGAGCTGGATTGCATAATCTATACCAGACTGTAACCTAGCAATAAGCATTGTGTCTAAATCTTCTGCAATAATACAAATTTGAAGAGATTGTATAGGTATAGGTATTGTACATTGTATAGGTATAGTTATCAGGTGATTTATCATCAAAAATTGTATGCATCATATCCAAACATGCTGGAAGAAAAATTTTTTCAGCAGCTGTGTGAGCCACTTCCTCTTTTGCCACATGATACGCAATGAAATATGATGACAGTAAGGTTTCTTCACTAACAATACTAGTACAACGAAGAAACGGTGTTGATGACTTTCTCGGTAAATATTCCAGGTTTATCAGTAAGTTCAGCATGCTGAGTTTCTAAGTGCTTTTTAAATTTTGAATGTCTGAAACTTTCATTTGAAAGAATATTATTACAAATCATGCACTGAGGTCTATCATTTTCAAAGGGTTTTTCACATTTGATAAAATCGTATTTTAAGCAATCTTCATTATAACACCTTGTACTTAACTTTCTTTTTGCAGTGTGGCTCAAGTAATGTGAATGTTGAAAGACTGGAGTTAATATTTTTCTCAATATTGTCAACATTCATACTTTCAGATCTAACAGTTGATCCTGTTATTGTATATTTCATTTCATTATTCTTCTTTCTCTTATTATAGAAATGATCCATTTAAATAATAGTTTATTCAGGGCCAGGAATTTAGCTCAGTGGTTCTGCCACCTGCCTCACAAGCATGAGGTCTTGAGTTCAATCCCCAGTACCAAAAATAATAATAATAATAATAATAATAGTTTATTCAGTTAGTGTAAAATGACTGCCACTAACACAAAAAAGGGGAGGAGCCTAGATAACATCTCCAAAAATGTACTCAAAGTTTGCAAATGAATCTCAAGTGAATATCTCAGACTTCATATCTAACTGCAAGTCATGGTAATACAAAACTATACTGTACAACTAACTTTGCTATCATGAAAACTAAATGATATCAATAGGGCAAATAGTTGAAAACCATTTGTTAGCCAATATACATTTTATTCATCATATCCCTTTCATCAGAATACTTTTCTCGTATGCTGAAATGGACCTCAATATTTCTTACAATGTGCAAAATTCAGCCAAAGGATCTAAGTGAAACAGTCTGATACTATATATTTAGTTTTTTAAAAGTTCACCAAGACTCACAGAACTGATTGCACAACTCAGACTGTAAAAAACATTTTCTTCCAGAAATAATGCTTCCCTGTAGTGACCACCGTGCTTCCTAAATTTACTTAATGACCCTTATACCTCCTGGAGAGGTGCCCTGTACAGCACAGGGGCTGTGCCATTGTTTCTATGGATCTGAGAATACAAAAACCTATTCATTCATGAGTCATTTTCATCTCTGCAGGTTTTTCTCTACCTGATTGAACCAAATCTTGGGTACATTGTAAAACACTGTTATTTAGTGCTAACTGCTCTGGTTATAAAGTTGTATAGCTTGGCCCTAACCTTCTTTTCTATATGAGAAACTTTCAAATACAAATATTTGGTAAACTTAGTTGGAATTCTCTAAAGAATGCTTGTTACTTTTTAGCATAAATTCTGTAAACCATGAGTTTTTCCAGGAAGTCATAATGTTAAATGCTTAAACTGTGTTTAAGCAGACAGAGGTCTTTGTGTACATGGCTCCTGGCCACACACTGAAACATATGAATAGGGGAGAGAATTCAGGATGTGGTAGATGCCTTTGACTTACTCTTGGTTACATGCTTGGTTAGATCATCATGTTCCAAATATTCAACCTTAGTCTGAGAAGCAAAGCTTTTCTTTGGAGGTGTTATGTCTTCTACCTGCCAAGAAACATCAGAAGGACTAGAGTTTATGGCAGATGCCTCTTTAATGTTAGAGAGCAGTATGTGTCACCAATATATTAGACCAGAACCATATGGGAACGCAACCACATCTAGATTTTTCTAATGAATAAGAAAAGTTTGAAGGCAATTCTCATTCCTTGAGGCAGTACAAATCAGATATATAGCAGTCATTAATAAGGGAAAGAATTCTTGAATCTCTTCTTTTCATAAATGAAAGTTCCAGTAAAGATGCTCACCTATTTTTAATTCTTTCCTCTACCACCAAGTAATCTCACACCACTACAATTTTGTCTTTCTGTCACCGCTCTATATTTATTTTACTGATACCTGCCTTACATAGCTAAAGACAAACAGTGTTATGCAAAACATGCAACAGTCTTTTGTTCTCCCTCTTTCTCTACTTACATCTCTGCCAGGAGCCTTAAAAGCCAAGGGAGTTCAGGTGGGGTAAGTTCAAACCTAAGATTCTGGCCTAACCATAAGTTCTGGACCTTAATTTAAACAAAGATATGTTCAGTTAGAATTCAATATAAATCAGAGTATACACATACTAGAATGCAAGCAAGTACATAATGTGGTTCTGTAACCCAGATGGGTTCTGCTGGGACAGGTCCCTTCTGGTCAAAATTTCACAGTTGTATAAATATACACAATGATGCTTAAAATGTGTGCATGGAGGTAGGCTGTTGTGGATGTATAACCACATTTCAGAGGGATAATGCTCCTTATTCAGCTATCCATATGGTTAGCCATTCTTTAAGAGAGAATTCCAACCAAGGTTACCAAACACTTGTATTTGAAAATTTCTCATATAGGAAGGTACATTAACATGCTCATGTGATATAGTTTCAGGTTAACGATTTTTCCACTAGTGAATCATTTTATCTACCTGATCCTCAAATAGTGTGGCACAAGGTAGGGACTCAATAAATGTATTTGAAAAAAATGAGAAAAATCAGTGAGACCTATAGTAAAGACTGTATATTATACATTCTTTTCACCACGATCAGTGTCAAGTTTGGATATGAAATGTCCGCCAAAGGATTGCGTATCAGACTTTGTCTCCACTGCAGCAATGTTCCAAAGTGGGGCTTCTGGGAAGTGATTTGATCATGGGGACTGTGATATCATCAATGGATTAATCCACTGCTGAGTTCAAAACTGAAGAGATTACTGAGAGGTGGCAAAAGGTGGGGCCTAGTTGGAAGCTGGTCACTGGGGGCATCGCCTAGAAGAGCATCTCGTCATTTGCCCCACCCTTCATGTTGCCTGCCATGCCCTCTGCCCTGTTGTTTCTGCCTCACCACAGGCCTACAGCAATGAGCCAACCAACCATGAACTGAAACCTCTGAAACTGTAAACCAAAATAAACCTTTCCTTCTTTAAGTCTTAATTCTTAGGTATTTTGTCACAGCAACAGAAAGCTAACACAATCAGCAAAAAGTACATTACAAGTATATTTCTATAACTTGGTAATACATAAGACAAAGACTTACATATCTCTAAAAAAAGATAATACATATCCTCTTTCAAAATAAACTCCTTATGATATTAAGTGGCAGAAACAGGGGTCCTATAAAAACTTGTATGTAAACTATCTTTAGATTTATCTTGAGAGCTGGGGATTTAGCTCAGTGGTGCTGTGACCGCCTCACAAGTGCAAGGTCCTGAGTTCAATCCCTGGTACTGGAAAAAAAAAAAATGTAGAATAGATTTATCTTACGAAATCAAACTTACATGCAAAAACTAGTATCTCATTTATATTACTATATATATGGGTTTTTTATTCATATAGACAGAAGCAATTATCTTCTAACCCATTTCATTCTTCCACATTTTTACTCTTTTCAACTCAATCCCCCTTGTTTATAATTGGTTATGCTTCACTGTTATATTCAGAAAGTATTCACAGAAGGCTCAATCTCCCGCTTAAATCAAATAATATAGTATATTAAGGTAAAGATCTGATAGATGCTATATAAAAGCATGGAAATGTCATTTTTAAATTATAATAGGATGCAAGGTACCACGTAAGTGGGAGGCAGAAGGAGAAAATGTTGCAAGTTTGACCAAAGAAAGTATGAAATAACAAGAAAGTTTAACACAGAATGGACTAGGAAAATGTTTTAGGCCTTTAAGTGAATCTGCATGGCTGCCTAATGCAATGATCATTATTGTCATAATGCCTAATAGGTAGTCTTTAATTCCTGACACTAATCTTGCACATGCTAAAATATACCTCCAAGGTGCTATAGATATCATCTAAGAATATCATCAAAAAATCTGATCAGGTTCCTTCAAACTCAAAACCTTCTAATAGCTCTGAGCTAGTGGAAATGCCTCAGGATAATGTCCTTTAAGTATAATCCCTTTCTTTCTAAGTTTCTCTTTTATCACATTATCTCCATACATTCTGTATTTTCAGCTCTAAAACTATGGAACTTTCTGAAACATTTCGTGCCTCTTCTGTTTTTGTTCTATTTTTTTTTGCCCAGAATACTTTTCTTGCCTTCTCAGACATCTGAAATCCTCTTCATTTAGTATGATTTAGCTCAAATGCTATACCACTCATTGAATCAACTAACACTGGGGATGTTTTAGACATCTGGGTATAGATACTATATAGCAACATAAAAGAATATCTGTTTGGCTATTACGATGAACCAGAGCTTTATAACAATGACAAATCGTAAAAACAATAAACAAGGTAGCTCCAAATAATGTTACTGTTAAAATCATGCAAAACAGTATTCTATTGTAATTAAAAATTAAAACATGGAGGCGCTTTGGGAGTGTTTACCGTGTGCAAGAGGCTCATGCGGAACAGAATAAAATGAAGTGGAGCTGACAAAGAGCTGCAATTACTTATATAATCATTTATGTCTCCACTTGGGTGGGAAGTACACAAAACTTCGTTTCCCTTTTTTCCCATGAGTCTACTTTTAAAAAGCATTTACAAGGGTGGGTGCTTTCCTGAAGGCACTGCAAACCTGTTACAAAACCATGAACTTAAAATTGCTTCTCCCTTCGAATTCCGCTTGTTTTCCGTAACGTTAGTATGCACACATTACTACAGGAGGCCTCACAGGTAGGGATTCCAGGAACCCGTTTTAGGTATATTATAACGTAATCCTCTTACCTGGGGATTACTTCCTGGTTCCCTGTTGTCCTAAAGGGACGCAGCTAGGACTTATGGCACTGCAGTCCGACCCCTCAGCCCACTCTAGACTATCTCCCCTCATCTCCCGGCGGCTGCCCCCATCCTCCACCGTGACTTCAATTTGTCCCTTCAGCAAAACCAGACGAACCCTGGAATGTCTTGCTTTTTATTGGACTCCGGCCCACTCCTATCAGGGGCCGCCTTTCTTCCTTCTCCCCTACAGCCCATATGGCAGGACCTGAGCAGGCCCAGGGCGCCATCCTCATTTCGCAGGTGAAGCAGCAATTCGGGGGTTTTCCTCATTCATCCTCTTAACTCTAGTTCCGGCCTAACCTGGGAGATCCCACCTCCGTCCGGAAAAGGCTCGTAGAGGCATTCTACGCATGCGCGAGGGTGGGATGATAGGCGGATAGGCTTTTACACTCCTCCTTCCACAAAGTTCTCGCGTCATTTCCTACTCTCGCGGGACTTGTTTCAACAAATTGGCGGTAACCAGATCGAGAGTCCGAGGAGACTGTGGGTCTTCCCTAACCCAGCGCGACCAGGGGTCTTCACGCCGCCAAGAGAGGGGAGAAGCGGCTGCAGTAGTCCTCGGTGTCGGCCTTCCCTTCCCCGGCCAAGTGGGCCCCGCGGACGGCACAAGTACTGCTCAGTCTGTGGGAGAACTGTAATAGCCCCGGCCTTGTTTACTTATTTAGAGTACTGTAGCGTTCTTAAAATAATACTAGGGCCGGGGATTTAGCTCAGTGGTTCTGCCACTTGCCTCTCAGGCACAAGGACCCCAGTTGGATCCCCGGTACCAAAATCAATCCATCAATCAATCACACAAGTCCTGTGTGTCTCTTTAGATTGGCAGTAAGTCACTGCAAATAAGTGCATCTTTGTTTTATAAATCATTCTTTTTGATTTAAAATCTTATTATAATTTTAAAAATAGACCCAAAATGGTGAAGTACAAAAGCTTGAATTGCAACTGAAACTTTCTGCAACTTTGTCCACATTGCTTCGCCTCGTGCAGCTAATTTCATTACTTGAGAAATTGATGACACATTTTAAAAATTTTTTCTGCATCTCTCTAAGGTGCAGTTGTATGTAGCACAATAGGATAACTGGTCGACAGCCATTGTATATAGGGTCCACCAAAAAAAATGTATACATACTTCTGGAAAAGAAAAATAGTATGGGGCCGGGTGTTTGGCTCAGTGGTTCCACTACCTGCCTTGCAAGCGCAGGGTCCTGAGTTTGATCCCCAGTACCAAACAAACAAACAAACAAAAAACCAGAGTTAAAAAAAAATAGGGGCTGGGAATTTAGCTCAGTGGTTCTGCCGCTTGCCTCGAAAGCACAAGGTCCTGAGTTCGATCCCCAGCACCAAAAAAAAAATAGTATGATTTTTTTTCAACAGATGGTGTTACCTTTGTGGCTGTAGTATCAACAAGTGATGTAAACAACAGTGACAAAACGGCAGAGGTATGGTTATTGCATGAAGAACATAAGGCCATTTTTAATGTAGTATTTCAAATTTGAGAATATCGACGAAATACAACAATGATGGAGGCATGAGTTTGGAAAAGAACCTCTAACATACCTGACAATTTCACAGATTCACGCTAAGTTCGAAAAACATGATACTGTGTATGATGTGCATAAAGGAAAATTAGGCAGACCTTATACAGCAACAAGTGCTGCTTCCTCAGCTATGGTGCTGGAACAGTTCACATGTTCATGACAGAAGTCTTCCCCACAGTGTACATGTGAGACAGGAATAAGCAGTATCAGCATATGGCACATTCTTAAAAGAGCTAAGTGGAAAGTTTATATCCCAAGATTGTTACCTGCGATAAATAAAGATGATCCTGATGGAAGGATCTAGTTTTGTGAGTGGTTTCAACTCAGGGTAGGCGAGGATGAAGCTTGTGTGGTCTGATGAAGCCCAACTGAAGCTAAATGGAACAGTAAACCAACATAGTTGTGTTTACTTTGCACCAGAAAAACCCTAACATGCATGTGGACAAAACTATTTACCAGAAGTCAATGTCTGGTATGGAGTGTCAGCAAGAGGTTTAATAAGACCTCTTGCTTTGAAGGTACCTAGACATATTACACACATCTATCTTAGCTGCCATACATGAACTTCATGGAAAGGGTGAATTTTTCTTTCATCAAGATGGGATCTCGCCACGCTACCACAAAGATGTGCAAGTCTGGGCTGGGGATTTAGCTCAGTGGTTCCGTCTCTTGCCTTGCCAAAAAAAAAAAAAAAAGAGATGTGCAAGTTTATCTTTGTCACAGTTCATCATCCTTGGCACAGTGCAAAGGATGAGAGATTACTCTGAGTCAATGTCCAATTTAAACTTCAAAAAAGCCCAGAGGGAGTGTCCTTAACTGGGACCGCTCAGCATGAGAGAGCCTCATAAAGACAGCCGCAAAATGAAGCTTTTATGGCCTTTTATTGATAGAACCAGGAAGGACAGGGGAAGGTCAGGGTGGTCTATTACATGATTGATTAGGGTCAATGTAAGTGATAAATTGGGGTATGGGGAGGAGAGGGCCAGAGCATTCATTCCTTAAAGCAATGTATTGTGATCCTACTTGGACTTGTGGCCCTGTAGGCTATCTTAATGTCTGACCAGGCATTCCATGTGGCTGTAGAAGCTTGTTATCTCTGCATATCAACCTCATACATACCTCTGGCCAACACCCTCACATATCTGGATGAAAATTTGCAGGACACTGGCTAGGATGAAGAGGTGCAGTTGAGTTCCCTGCACATTCTCCTGATTTAACACTTGCAGACTTTTATGTATGGGGGACCCTACAGGACATATATATCGCAGAAAATCCACTACACTGCTGGCCCTTAGAGAAGAAATTGAAAATGCATATGCAGCAATCTCTTGGACACTTTGACCAAGGCTACTCGAGCAGCAGTTCACTATATTAATAAATGTCTGGAAGTTCATGGCCATCACTTTAAGCACCACTTGTAATTGTAGAGGCCAAAGGTAACTTGTATTAATCTCACAATGCCTCAATAAACTTAGTATTAAAATAGTTACACAAGTTTTTCTTTTCCTGAAGTGTGTGTACATTTTTTTGGTGGACTCTGTATTTTTTTGTTTTGTTTTTTGAGACAGGCTCTCATTTTGTAGTTCAGGCTGGCCCTGAACTCATTATGTGGCCCAGGCTCGTGGCAATCCTCCTGCCTCAGCCTCCCAAGTGCTGGGATTACAGGCATGTGCCAGCATGCCCAGTTTGGACTCTATTTCAAAATAGCTAGTGAGGAGTTTGAGTGTTCCCAAAGAAGTGATACATGTTTCAGGCAATGGACATACCAGGTCCCCTGACCTGGGATTTATACGTTTTATACAAGTATTAAAATATTCAACTGGATGCCATAAATATGTACCTTTTTCATGTGTCAATGAAAAGTTTAAAAATAAATTTAAACTGGGCCGGGGATTTAGCTCAACGGTTCCACTGTCTGCCTTGAAAGCGCAAGGACCCATGTTTGATCCCCAGTACCAAATAAATAAGTAAATAAATTCAAACTGGTTGTGGTGGTGCACACCTGTAATCTCAGCACTCCCCACTCAGGAGGCTGAGGAGGAGGACTGAGATCCTGTCTCCAAAAAAAAAAAGTAAATAAGTAAATAATAAATATAAAATATTTTTTGTCTTTTTCACTTACAGTTTAGTCCATTTTTTGTAGTTAGTGCTGTTTTACCATTCTTCATGTAAATTCAAACAAATGAGATGATATTATTTCACACTATCTCTCAATATTTTCTGCATTATATTGCATATTTTTTACTTTACAGTATGCTCTGTATATTCTTCCTCACCACTTATGTTAGTTGCTTTTCTCTTGTTGCTGAGACAAAATACCTGATAACCAAAGTTGAAGGGAAGGCCCGGGATGTAGCTCAGTGGTGCTGCAAGGCAGCAATAAGCACCAGGGGGCCTTATCGGCAGCTTTCTGCCCCTTTTATTCAGACTACTGGGTTTAGGGAGGTGCCAAACCAATCACTCACCTGTAGTGGCTGAGTAACCACACACCCTCAATCCTAGCATCACACATTCCAGATTTAGCTACCTTCAAAAAAGGCTGCAGGATAAAACTTGGAAACAACCCAATTGCCCATCAACTGGAGACTGGATAAAGAAAATGTGGTTTTTTTAATAAAATGAAGTATTACTGAGCCATAAAGAACGAGAAACTAGAGACATTTATAGCTAAATGGATGCACATTGAGGTGATACTCTTAAGTGAAATAAATAGGACACACATGTATAAATACTGAATAGTTTCTCTGGTGTGAGAAACTGAAAGTGCAAATAAGGACTAAAAGGTATAATAGATAATGTGAAATAGGAAGAAAAGGGGCAAAGGGGAAGGGGAAGTGGGAGGGCTAGGGGAAAGGATAGAAGGGAATGGGATTAATATGAGAAAATGGAAAAATGGAAACAAAGTCTTTGTAGATAGAGAGGGGTGGAGGGGTTGAAGGGGAGTCAGGGGAAGGAGGAAAATATAAGGACCAAGATGGATTATGTAAAGGTGTAAATTTCCAATGATGAATGTCATTATATTGTATACCTTAAATGTACCAATATAATTAATTTTTTTAAAAAGGCTGCAGGAGGTTTTGGGGAGACATCTAGACACAAGCCACAACACCAGGATTTAAACTTTTTTTTCCTGTCACATTCCATTTTGTAGATGCATTCCAATTTATACCATTAGTTCCCTATAGATGGGCACTAAGGTTTCTAGTCTTTGGATATTAGAAAGAAAGCTTAAATGAATACATGTGATTGCTTACATTGGTGGGGAACTCGGGTTCTCAAGAGAAATGCTGTATCAGAGAGGATTGTGTCAGTAAATATGAATATTGATGGTTGCTTTTCATACATTGATAGCGTATGATCCATTTTACTCTGTAGTGCTGACAGTAGAGATGGGAAATATTGCTTTTTAAAAATCTTTGTTAGGGTGATTGGAAAGAACAAAAATATTATTAAGGGGCATGTTTCTGGTGTTTGGTTGGTTGGTTTTTGTTTTTTGAGTCAGGGCTTCACTATTTATACAGTTCAGACTGGTTTTGAACTCACTACATAGCCAGACTGGCCTTGAACTCCCAGTGATCTCCTGCCTCACCCTGCCCAATGCTGGGATTATAGGTGTGTGCCACCAAGCCCAGCTCCATGTTTTTGTTTTTGAGAAAATTTGTAAGTACAGTAAAATCCTAAGGAGCTTGGGAATATGAGTTAGAATGATAAAGGATATATAAAAAAGAAGTTGTTGAGTAATAGGTAGGCTTTTTTTTTTTTTTTTGGCAGTGTTAAATTTGTACCTTTTTAAAAATTTTTTTGAGACCAGGTCTCACTATATAGTCCAGGCTGGCCTTGAATTCATGGCAATCCTCCTGCCTCAGCCTCCTGAGTGCTGAGATTACAGGCATGTGCCACTACACTTGGCCCTAAACTATATCTTTAATATGTTTTTCTAAAAAGTTTAAGGATGTTTAGAAAAGTAAAAAAAAGTTGTGCTCCAAATCTATACTGCATTGCTCTATGACAAAAGTAATTCAATAACAGGGAAAATGTGGATAATTATTACAATTATTCTACTGGGTGAATTATTAAGATTTTTTTTGAGATAAGGTCTTGCTATTTAGTCTAGGCTGCCCTTGAACTCACTATGTAGCCCAAACTGGCCTTGAACTTGTGTCAAACTTCCTGCCTCAGCTTCCTGAGTGCTGAGATTACAGGCATGTGCCACCATGCCTTAACATTGCTTCTAAGAGTAATCTGGGGCAGGGGATATAGCTCAAGTATCAGAGCACTTGCCTAGCATGCAGGAGTCCCTGGGTTTAATCCCCGGTACTGCAAAAAAACCAAAATCCAAATTTATGTATATACTATATTTCTTGCCTTTACACTGCTCTATAGAAATACAGTGTGTTGAAATTATCCATTATATTCTTTACTATTCTGAACTAAACTGTTATCAGTGTTCTCAAACATATAGGTGATATGCCTAGACATGGTGTTATGAACTAAATCATGTTACCTCAACATTCATACACTGAAGTCCTAACTTCCAGTGGCGCAGCACGTGACCCTTATTTGGAAATACAATCTTTAAAGACACGGTTCATTGAAAATGAGTTGCATGTGCGGGGATGCTGGCTCAGTGTCACTGTCCTTATAGAAAGATTAGGCCACACCCAAAGACACCAGGCAGTCACACACACACAGCAGCACGGCCATGTGAGAATACCATGAGTGGGGAGCCATCTGCACGCCAAGGAGAGGTCTCGGAAGAAGCCAGACCTGCTGGTGCCTTGACCTTGGACTTTGACCCTCCAGAACTGTGAGAAAGTAAAGTTCAGTTGTCTGAGCCACTCAGTCTATAGTATTTTCCTATGGTGACCCTCGGTGACTAGTAACATTAGAATTGGCAGGAGGTAGGGTTATGCACATGTTAAGTAGTGTCAACATTTTTAAAGTCCTATAGTTGGGCCAGTGTACAATCTTGCCGACTGAGGGCTGTGGTTTAAATATAGTTTCTTCCCTCCAAACCTCAGTGTTGAGATTAATCCCCTTGATGAGATTTTTAGGGATGGGACTTGTCAGAGGTGCTGAGGGCTCTTCTTTCATGAAGGGATTAATCCATTTTATAATTAATTGATTAATGGGTCATCTTTGGAGTGAGTCTACCGTAAAAGCCAGTTAAGGCTAAATCTCCTGTGGTGCCAGCAAGGAGCCTGTCTTCACATGCAGACCTCTAGACCTTGGACTCACACTGTGAGCAGAATAAATCTCTTTATAACTTATGGAGCCTCTGTGGTGTTGTTATTAGCGACTGCAAATGGATTAATTCTATGCATTAGAATTCTTATTCTATACCCTTGTCAAAACCCAATGTTGTCGACCAATCTGTTGAAAATGCATGAAAACTTACTGTCATCTTAACAACAGAGCTGGATCTCTTCATATATATCTTGTTTTTTTTGTTTTTGGATTTTTGTTGTTTTGAGACAGGGTCTCACTATGTAGTCCAGGCTGGCCTTGGACTCACTGTGTAGCCAAGGATGGCCTGGAACTCGTGGCAATCTTCTTGCCTCAGCCTTCCAAGTTCTGGGATCATAGGCATGCAGCATCATGCCTGGTTTATATCTTGTTTCTATATCAATAAAATATGTGCCTGCTTCCATATTGCTACTTGTTTTTGATGGATTGGAGTTAATTTTAATGAAATTAAATTGTTCCTTTTTTTTTTTTTTTTGAGACAGAGTCTTGCTATGTAGTTCAGGCTGGCTTTGAACTCACTGTGTAGCAAAGGTTGGCCTTGCACTGGTAGTGATCTGCCCGCCTCAGTCTCCTGAGTACTGGATTACAAGTGTGTGCTCCACTACACATGGCTATCTTCTCTTTTAATGGCCTATCCTCTTTTCAATGTTGCAGGAAATTCTTCCCAAGTTCTAGAATAGGAATAACAAGTTGTCCCAGAACTTTTCACTAAATACTCTAAAAAAAAATACTTAAATACTCCCTTTTTCTTCATACTTGGCTGATCTATGGTTCCACCTCTTGTCATACCACTCATCTATATACACTGTTTTCTTTCTAATCTCTAGACTATTATTGTTTTGTTCTAGATGGCATCACATTCTCTTCATTTATCTGGGTTTATGATCTTATAGTGATTTAAATTTTTAGTTTTAAATGCTGTCTAGGTATGTACCAGCATGTGCATGTGAACCCATCCTGTGGAGAACAGAGCTGGCAAGGTGTATTTAAGCATAGGAAATGTTTTTCGACAGACTAGAACAACTTCTTTCCAAGGCACCACAGTAAAAATTGAACCAAAGGGCTGGCCATGGTAGTACATGCCCATAATCCCAGCTATCAAGGAGCCAGAGGCAGGAGAAGCAAAAGTTGAAGCTCAGCCTTGGGGACCCAGTGAGACCTCGTGTTAAATAAATAAATAAATAAATAAATATATCAAGCCAATGAACCATTTAAGAGGCTTTGTCTAACATAGGATCAGGCTTTTGCAAGTATCTTTGGTGGGGTTAATACATGAAAAACATTGGGCAATCAATGAGTTAATAATTGTTGAACCTCATTGAATGTATTCATATTTTTAAGGTTTCAGTGGCATCAGTGACTAGTTGTTGTTGTTTTTTTCCTTTGGTCTTACATTTGTTTTTTTGTGGTTTTTTGTGGGGTACTGGGGATCGAACTCAGGCCCTTGCGCTTGCAAGGCAGGCGGTGAAACCACTGAGCCAAATCCCCGGCCCCAAAACTTATATTTGTTTTTTAAGATGCTGTCCTAAAGAGGACATCATGGTGGCGTTCAGGAAGCACCATTCACAAAGCTCAAGGTCCACACCAAGGCCAGTCAGCATGGCTACTTGAGATAGTTAATCTGCCAGCCACAGGAATATATTGCAAATGGCAAAGCAAACAGGTGAAATGCAGGAGGTGGGAGAGCTAGAATAAGAAGCCACACATAAGCTCAGGTGTTCTCCCAGAACAGATTTGGAGAGACTGCTATTCACAGTGCAGTGGAGGCAGCGTTTCCCCGCAGGACACGACCTCCAGTGTGTGATGACAGTAGCAAACAAGTCCCCCAAGCACCGCCGGCATCCCAGCCCACATCTGGAGAATTATCCACCCTGTTACGGATGCATGGACTGCAGCACTGAGCCTTGCTTGGGTCCAGAACCCAAGCTCCTCTGTGAAACAAGAACAAGGCAGGAGGGTGGCCACAGCTCTGCCCACACCTGATGCCGCTGTCCACAGCACAGATGGAGTACAGCATTGCAGCCTCTGGTTCAGGGCCCTGGGTCGCACAAGAGCCAAGTGGAAATTCAGAGGCCCAGGAAACTTGTGGTCCTGTGCTCAGTGATGGGAAGGTGGAGAGAAAAAAACCTGCACGGAGGAAATCTCCTTGCTAGTTCCAGAGACCACTGAAGTCGTGGAAGGCTCAGCAAGCTGAGACAGGGAGTTTCGGAGACAAGGAGTTTCGGAGACTGTGAGAGGGACAGGAGGTGTTCTGCAAGTTCCTGGTTGGAACCGAACCTGAGGCTGAAACTCACGGCCAAAAGCAAGGGTTCTGAAATGGGGTGGGCTGAGTAGAGCAGAGCTGGAAATCAGTGGAGCTTTTGCCCCACTCTAAACCTTCCTGCAGTCTGCACATAAGCCTGGCTAGGCTATCTTGCTGTGACAGCAGGCTCCCTCCCTCCCTGCCAAAGTGTTGGGGGGTAGAGCCCAAGCATGTATGCAACTGTGTACGGGTTTGTGTTTTGTTTTAATTTCTGCAGGGATTTACATTTATCTATTGGGTTCTCCCACCAAGGGTAATGTTTTGAGTCTTCCAACATTGGGTTTCTGCAGGCAGAGTTAAGCTATTCATTTGTTCCAACACCCATAAAGTCTCTCATGCTTTCCACTTACATTTTTTGTCTTCTTTTTTCTCTGCCCCTCATTAACCTCTCAAACCTTCTCTCCCTCTACCCTCCTTTTCAGGCATAAAAATAATACCATCAAAACCGATTTTCTTGTTTTTCCTTCTTTTTTGTTTTTATTTTATGATTTTTAATTTAATTTTTCATCCTGTTCCTTTTAGTTCCCAGTCTATTTGTAACTGGTATTCCTTCATCTTCCTGGGTTATTGAAAAAATTCTGAACAAATTTTAAGTTCAGTGTTGATATATGATTGCTTTGTATGTTGTTGTTACAGGTAATTGTTCAATCGAACAATTCAGTTATCAACAGAAGCATTCGACAAACTTTTGCTTCCGTTCACAAACTCTGCATCGGGTGACAAACACAACCCTGGCCATCTTCCCTGCACAAACATGAACACAGCCATTTTCTCTGCTCTGATGCATGGTTCTGTCTTCCTTGAGTTGAGATCTTGGTCACAGACTGACCTGTGCACACTTGCTGTGAAGCTTGTTTGTGTGCTTTTTAGCACATACAGTACTGAACATTATTATTTAATCCAGCATGGCTCCAAAGAAAGTGCAGCATGGTAATGAAGATAACAAGAATGTGCAGAATAAGAATGGTAAGAAGGTGCAGGGTGGGAAGAGTAAAAAGAAGGTTTTGAAAAAAATTACCATTGAAGAAGGAAATTGTAGAAAAGCATGAGTGTGATATTCATGTGGCTGATCTGGACTTGGAATACAAGACGGTAAAGATGACAGTCTTGACTATTTTAAAGAATAAAGATGTCATCAAAGAGCTGATGTGACGAAAGGAGTAACAGTCTTAACCAAGCAGAGGACACAAATGCTGGAAGAGGTGGAAAAAAATTAGTGTTGTTGAGTGAGAAACAGGTGCCAGGTGATAGCATTAGTGAAGCTATGATCTGTGAAAAAGCCAGAAAATTACACAGTGATTACTGCAAGAAAACCCCCCTACAAGTGCAATAAGTGATGACTTTAAAGCCAGTAGAGGGTGATTTGATAAATTCTGTTACATCCAGCGAGAAAGAACCAACCAGAGACTGATATTAAATCCACACAGGAGTTTATTACTGCTGGGACCTGAGCCGAGCATCGGACTCGAGCCTTGACTGGGGGAAGACAAACATATTTTATACACCTTTGAGGCCAACAGTTTCTAGGCCCCCCTATGGGATAGAACTAGCAAAGCAAGCAAAAGGTACAGAAGCCGAACGTCCTGTGGTTAGAACATTTGTAAAACAATAGTTGATTAATTGTTGTTTCTAAGAGACTCTAAGGGGAGGAGGTTTCTAAGCTTCCTCCTTTTGAGTTCATCTAAAGGGCAGGCAGGTGGGTCGTTCAGCAGCAATATGGAGTCTGTTTTGCTAACTAGGGTCCTTCAAATTCCACAAGAAGAGTGGCATCCACAATGTGATAAGACATGGTAAGGCTTCCAGTTCTGACAAGGCCACTGATAAGAAAACTTCTACAATGCTATCATGAAGTTTATGAAGCAAGAAAGAAAATGACATATCAGATCCCCAGTCTTGAGCTCAGATCTCCTGTAAGGCAGTACAAAGTGAGACAAAGAAAAAAAAGACACAGAAACAAGACTTAAACAGATATCGGGGAACTGGGAAAGGCCACACTGAACATGTGGCAGTGAGGTCGAGCATGTGGCAAGGACCATAAGGAACCATAACGGTATTTATTGATTATATAGGCGTGGGTAAGAATAGGGTAGAGGGACTCATGTGGCATCTGGTGATATCAGCTGACACAGGCAGGGCTTGTAGAAAGAAGGATCAGTTATACTTGCAGAAGGAGCAGGACTGACCAAAGGTCAGTCGCAGTTTAACTAGGAAGCTACTGAGACAATTAAAGGATGGGCAGCTTTGGGGATGGAAAGTGGATTGGAGCCCTGCAGTCCTTAGCTGCAGTGTTATCTCACTAGGATCCCTGCCGCTTCACAGATCAGGACTTAGATCCCCTTGGCAGCCATTGGCCCAGAAGATGCATTGGCCTGCAGCATCATCCAACATGCTCCTGTGCGTCACGCAGGCTTTGGTCCAGCTCCGGTTACATTATAGCCAATTATGGGGGGAGAGGAGATGCCTGCCCCATATTGCAGCCCTCTCTGACTTTTGGTCATGACTCTTGGTCTGCCACCATGACCAAACAGACCACTTATACTTCCTCATCTTCCTTATCCAGGCCCTTTACATCTCCTGGTCATAATTCTGATGACGACACTGATGAGGACTTTGAAGGATTCGATGACTACAGTGTTAGCTGGAATATTTTTTTCTTTTGTACAGTTCTTTACATCTTCTTTATAGAGCCTCAGTGTCTTCTTTTTGTACAGTACACCTTATTTATTTCTCTCTGCTTTTTTGTTTGGTTTTGTTTTGTT
This sequence comes from Heterocephalus glaber, assembly GCF_053883595.1. Lineage (NCBI taxonomy): Eukaryota > Metazoa > Chordata > Mammalia > Rodentia > Bathyergidae > Heterocephalus > Heterocephalus glaber. The sequence goes on along the minus strand of NW_028258325.1, from coordinate 10,491,829 downwards.
TTTGAGACAGAGTCTCTCTGTATAGTTCTGCCTAGCCTTGAACAAACTATGTATCCCAGGCTGACCTTAAACTCAGGAATCCTCCTGCCTCAGCCTCCCAAGTGCCTGGATATTCTTTTTTTTGGTACCAGGGATTGAACTCAGGACCTTGCGCTTCCAAGGCAGGAGGTGGAACCACTGAGCTAAATCCCCGGCCCCCAAGTGCCTGCATTACAGGTGAATGCCACCATGCCCAGCCAGTGCATCTTGTACATACACTAGTGTAACTTTTGCTGATTACACTTAATGGTACAGTACTGTAGTCTTATGTTCTGTTATACATTCCAGTACTGCATGTGACAGTTATGCAAATAAAAGCAAGGACATCAAATTGGAGTTTCTTTTGGCCATTTCTTTGTTCTGAATATTGCAATGTATACACTATATACAATTCCTCATTTAACGACCAATTCATCTAATGATGTAGTCACAGAACCATAACTTGGCCATTAAATGAGGAATATCTGTATAGGAAAAGGCCAAGTGCTGTTTGCCACAGTCAAACAGCTAATTTAATAAGCAGAAAATGAGCTCTTTCAGGCCTTCTACCCTTTAAAAATTTTTGTGTATTATATTTACCATCATTTGATGATCTCTGTGAAAGTTAAGGGTGGCTAGGATGTTATTTCTGCCTGTCCAACTAGAAAGTTTTTGTTTTTGGTACCAGGATTTGCACTCAGGGCCTTGTACTTGCCAGGCAGATGCTATGCCACTAAGCTAAACTCAACTAGAGATTTTACTTGGAAGTTAGACATACTAAAGTTTCAACTCTCTTGAGTGGTTCCATTTTTCACACTTAGAGTTTGGTAGCTATGACCTGAGTTCAAAGTAACTGGGTTTAGATAGAGCCTAATCCTGTAGCCTAGTAAATGTATGATAGAAAGAATGCAAGGAAATCTTTATAGGCTACAACAGTAGTTGGTCATTTTGGCCTAAAATTATTTTTATTTGTGGTACTTAATCATATCATTTTTATACTAATATGCTTTGTTTCCCAATTTGTTCTGCTTATCTTAAAAATAGTAACTCTAGGAAATGGCAGAGCAGTGAACAGCAGAGAAACAGCTTCTTTGAGATTTGGTGTCCAGACACTGGAATATAGATAGCAATGTGAAGAAGAGAAGAAGAAGGGAAGTGGGTCCCCAGAACCCAGCAAGGATTTGAAGTGAGAATTGAAGACCACAGGATGAGTGGAGAGAGAGAGACTTCAACAAAGAAGAAAGAGGTGGCAAGTGGCACTTTCTTCCTAAGCCCTACTACTGCATGGGAAGGGCAACTTGAACCTACAGATGCACGGTGACTATTGGTGACCTTAGAGGCCTCCACAGAGAAACACACCAGTGGAATGCAATAGACTGCAGTGGCTGGTGAGTTATTTGGGTTCAGACCAACCCCCAGGAGAGGGCAGTTGGCCTGTAGCTATCTTGGAGAGGGGCCAACTGAGCTTGGAACTTATAGCAGCTGTGAGCTAGCTCCATCAAGATGAGATGGAACCAAGTTCAAGTTGGCAGGAAGTAAAGGAGCCAAGTTCAAGCCAACAGGGAGCTGAGTTCAAGCTGGCAGGAGGCACAGAGTGTTGCAGGCTGAACAAACCAGGTTCTAGCCTCGCAGCCAGAAAACAGCCTGAGTATGAGAACTAAAAGTGCAGGCTTGCTGGCATTATCCACTACCCTGCTGTAAATATAGAGCTGGCTTATTGGGATGAATCAACTTGGATCTGGACTCTGTGTCCCCAATTTGTCTACCAGTGACAGCAGAGACCTGCCTTCAATGGACATTTTTTTCTTATTTTTCCCTTTTCGTGTTTTTGTTTTGCTTTATTTTTCTCAATTGTTTGTTCTTGTTTTTATATAAGTGTAAACATTGTATCTGGTTTTTTGTTGTTCTTCTGTTCTGTTTTTGTTTTTATTTCTTCCTTCTCTCTTTCCCTTCTGTCTTCTTCACCAGTTTCACAATGTTTGTGTAATCTTTCTTTGTCCTCCAGCCTTACTTCTAATCTCTTCTTCTATTTCTCTATTTTTCCCCTTAATGCCTTTTAAATTCCACCCTTAGGGTAAAATTGCCTTACTGAGGGCATATTTAATGTATACAATTTTATGATTTGTTTTAGATTTTGTTGTATAACCACAAGTCTAGTTCACACAGTTAAAGGTAGCAAATTAATAGTTACCATAATTTGTAATTTTCTAGGCTATGTTTGATGCTGTTGTTTTTGCTGATTGTACTACTTTAGCCAAGGTGGCATAATTGTTCTAATCAGTTGTTCTTCCTGGTATGCTAAGATTGAGATTACCTAAGGGTCATAAACAATACTATAGGTCAGTGCCAAAGAACTAGAGGCTAGCCCAAATAGGCAACAACTTCTCATCCCCAATAAATTGAAGAGGTAGGATCTTGCAACAGACTCAAAACCCAAAAACCAGTTACACCTGGAAGACATCTCTGAGAAGTAGTCATTTCCTAAGGGTTCTAAATGCTAGCAATAAAGCTTCTTGCCATACATAATTTGCAAATATCAACCCAGGAATTAAACTCAAAACCAACCAACCAACCAACGAATAAACAAACAGAAAATGAAAAGATACTTAAGCAAGATGCAGCCCCAAACTTCTCGCTCACCAAAAGCAAACCCAAGGGGCAATGAGGAATTGAAGAGTTGTTTCTTTGGGTTTTTTTAGAGTTGTTTCTTTGAAAGATTAAATAAAATTGACATACCCTTAGCCAACCTTACCCAAAAAAGGAAAGAAAAGACTCAAATCCATACAATTAGGAATGAAAGGGTGAAATCACAACAGATCATGCAGAAATCCAGAAGATCATCACTATCTACTTCAAGAAACTGTATTCTAACAAGATGGAAAACAGAGAAGAAATGGACAGATTCTTGGATACATATGAATTACCAAAGCTGAACCAAGAAGATATAAAAATTTTAAATAAACCAATATCAGTCAATGAAATTAAAGATGTAATTAAAAACCTACCAACAAAGAAAAGCCCTGGCTCTGATTCACTACTGAAGTCTACAAGAAATTTAGAGATCTAAGGCCACTACTTCTCAAACTCTTTAATGAAATTGAAAGGGAAGCAGTGCTCCCCAATTCATTCCTGGAAGCATTACCCTGATACCAAAACTAGAGAAGGATCCAACCAAAAAAAAGAACTATACATCAATTAGCCTAATGAATATAGATGCAGAAATCCTCAGTAAGATACTGACAAACAGAATGCATCAAATCATCAAGAAGGTTATACACCATGACCAAGTAGAATTCATCCTAGGGATGCAGGAATTGTTCAACATATGTAAATTAATAAATGTAATGCACCATATCAATAGAGCCAAAGACAAAAACCATATGACCATCTTGAAAGATGTAGAAAAAGCATTTGACAAAGTCCAACACCCATTCATGATAAAACAAACAAACAAACAAAACCAAACAAATGCTACAGGGCCTGGGATTTAGCTCAGTGGTGCTGCCACCACCCTTGTAAGTGCAAGGGCCTGAGTTTGATCCCTGGTACCAAAAACAAAAAACAAAACCCCAAAAAACCCTACAGAAAATTGGAATAGATGGTACTTATCTCAATCTAATAAAAGCCATCTATAACAAACCAACAGCCAACATCTACTAAATGGACAAAAATTGAAAGCTTTCACTCTAAACAAGACAAGGATATCCACTGTCACTACTCTTATTCAATATAGTTCTGGAAACATTAGCCAGAGAAATTAGACAAGAGAAAGAAATAAAAGGAATAAGGATAGAAAAGGAAGAAGTTAAATTATCATTATTTGCAGATAACATGATACTCTACATAGAAGACCCCAAAAATGCCACCAAAAAACTTCTAGATTTAATAACCAAATTAGTAGTGTAGCTGGATATGAAGTCAACACTCAAAAATCAATAACATTTCTGGACACAAATAACAAACTCACTGAGAGAGAAATTATGGAAAGCATCCAAAAAAATGAAATACCTAGGAAACAATCTAATGAAGGAAGTAAAAGACCTCTATATGGAAAAGTACAGTACTCTGAAAAAGAAGATCAAAGAGGATATCAGAAAATGGAAAGATATCCCCTCCTCTTGGGTAGGAAAAACCAAAATAGTGAAAATAGCCACACTCCCAAAATTTTTATACAGATTTAATTCAATCCCAATCAAAATACTAAGTAGCATATCTCACAGAATTAGAGAAAGCAATCCTATAACTCATTTGGAACCAGAAGAGACCTAGAATAGTGAAAGCAATTCTGGGCAACAAAGGCAAGGCAGGAGGCATCAAAATCCCTGACTTGAAATTATACTACAAAGTTACTGTGATAAAAACAGCATAGTACTGCCCCCCCCCAAAAAAAACAAAAAACCAGAGCCGAGGACCAGTGGAACAGATTAGAAGATGCAGAAACAACTCCAGACACACTCAGCCACCTCATCTTTGACAAAGGAGTCAAACACCTTCCCTGAAAGGAAGATAGCCTCTTTAATAAATGGTGGTGGGAAAACTGGATTTCAATGTGCCAGAGATTAAAACTCGACCTGTATCTTTCACCATACACTAAAGTAAAATTGAAATGGATCAAAGATCTAAATATTAAAACAGAAACACTAAACTTGCTGGAAGATTGAATAGGTAGAACTCTTGAAGACATGATGTAGGCAAAGACTTCATGAACAAACCCCTGATCTCACAGGAAATATCCCAAAGAATCAACACTGGGGATCTCACCTTATTCAAAAGCTTTTGCAGCCAGGGAGTTAGCTCAGCGGCACTGCACCTGCCTTGCAAGTGCAAGGTCCTTAGTTTGATCTCTAGTGCCAAAAAAATAGAAAAAAAAAGTTTTTGCATAGCAAAAGAAGCCACCAACAGACTGAAGAAACAACCCACAGTGTGGGGGGAAAGTTTTTGCCAGCTGTTCCTCAGACAAAGGACTAAAGACTCAATCCAAAAATGGACATCTGAAATGAACAAATGAACAGACTCTTCTCAAATGAAGTAGTAGAAATGGCAAATAAATGTATGAAAAAATGTTCAACATCAGTGTCATTCAAGAGTTTCAAATTAAAACAACATTGAAATTCTATTTCACTCCAGACAAAATGGCTACTATCAAGAAATCAACCAATGAAAGAGGCTGATGGGGCTGTGGGGGAAAAGGAGCCCTTCTCTACTGTTGGTGAGAATCTAGATTGGTGCAACCACTGTGGAAATCAGTGTGGCAATTCCTCAAAAAAGTGAAACTAGAGATTCCATTTGACCCAGCTGTTCTCCTTGGTATCTTCCTGAAAGAATTAAAAGCATTATACCACAGTGATATATGCACACCCATGTTTATAGCAGCCCAGTTTGTAATAGCTAAATCTTGGAAACAGCCCAAATGTCCATCAACCAGTGAGTGGATCAAGAAAATGTGCTTTTAAAAAATATACAAAGGAGTACTACTCTGCCATAAAGAAGGATAAGCTTGAGAGATTTCTAGCTAAATGGATGCACTTTGAGACCATACTCTTAAGTGAGATAAATTGGACACACATGTTTAAATGCCAGATTCTCTAGTGTGAGGAACTGAAAGTGGAAATAAGGACAAAAATATATAATAGATATTGGGAAATGGGAAGAAAATGTTCAAATGAGAAGTGGAAGAAGGGAAGAGAGAGGGGGAAAGTGAAGGGGACTGCACTGTTGATTATACCCACAGCAGGCTGTAAGCAGTGCAGGCTGTGAAGAATTAACCTCACATCTGGCTCATTTATAGAAGTGAGTCCGGCTGAAGACTATGTGCTGAGGTCAGAGTAACTTGCACCCACATTCCATTCCCACAATTAAAAACCTTAAGTAGAAGGCAATGTTCCAATTATAACCATATATTTTGTCTATCCTGTTCCTAATTTGAGAATGCTTTGTCTTTTTCCTTTACAAGACTTGCCTCCATTAGCTTCCATAGAAACCGCACAACTGTGCATCTTCACACAGCATCTTGCACATAGCTCGCCTTTACCCCAATTTGATTACTAATAAAAATCGGTGACTCGGACCGACCAATGCCTTTTGCTAATTAAGCATCATTGGCTATCCTGGCTCCCCGGTTTCTCTGTGTCTTTTAGTTCTGTCTTTTAGGTTTTTTTTTTCTTCAGCCTGGCATTGTACATTGAGCAGGAGATGAGACTACTGCAGAGGTTTCCAGTAGGAAAGGAAAGAAGGGTAAAGGGGAAAAAGGAGAATAGAAGAAATAAATGGAACTAAAGCTTTTGTAAATAAGAAGGAGAGGACGAGGGATTGAAGGGAGGAAATGGGGAAAAACGAAGCAAGATATACCATATACAGGTACAAATTCCCCATGATGAATGCCATCATTGTGTGTATCTAAAATGAACCAATAAAGCTTTTGCTTAAAAAAATTAACTCTAAGTCAATGTTAATTTGAAGAAAATGAATAATGGAAGAAAATGTAGGAAGTGAAACCTGAGGGAGGTTATATTCTTCTACAGTTTATATGACTGAATGCAAAATCAGTGAGGCAGAAAAATGTTGTATAAGCCCGGGTACACTTCACTGAAATATCTTACACCGTTGCTTCATCTGTTGTTTGGGTGTGAAGTGGTCTGTTGCAGCAGACTCACTGCTTTCTTTTTCAGTGACTTCTAGTGAAATGATAGCATTCCTTATCAGAAAAAACAAGTTAAAAGAAAAAAATGCATGGAAAGAAAAGAAATGAGTTAACTGGTAGAGTAGGAAGGAGGTTTTATGACCATAATAAAAATTTCATGAGCAGGATGTGGTAGCATATGCCTGTAATACCAGCACTCTGGGAGCCTGAGGCAGAAGGGTAGCTTGTTTGAGCCTAGTGACTTTGTGACTTAGGCCCTATCTGAAAATAAAAAAGGACCGAAGATATAATAAAATCTCTGGGTTCAATCCCCATTATCACGAGACAAAAGAACAGGTCAAATTTTATGAATATTTTTGTAAGAAAAAAGATTGGAGTCTTTGTAAATAGGGAGGGATGGAGGAGTTGAAGGGAGGGCAGGGGAAGGGGGAAAAATAACCAAGAGAGCATGTAAAGGTGCATACCTCTAATGATGAATGTCATTATATTGTACACCTAAAATGTACCAATAAAAGGATATACAAAAAAAAAGTCGGAATCACATATTTGTAATTTCACTAATATTTAAATCTAACATAGGCTGGGCATAGTGGTGCACATCTGTAATCTCAGCACTCAGGAGCCTGAGGCAGGAGGATTGTTTCGGGTTCCAGGTTAGCCTGGGCTCCATACTAAGACCTTGTCTCGAAAAACAAAAAACAAACCAAAAAATCCAACATAGACCAATAATACCAAACCAACCACAATACGAATAAAAATTGAGGAACATTTTACTTAATGGGGTAAATATGCTATCCATTCCCGAGTTCATTCCAATGTGGCATCATAAAGACAACTGTTCTCTCTGGTACACTATTACTGCATTTGCTGTACCTAGCAGTGGGCAGTCATATTTCATCCAAAAGAATAATATATTGTTTCATAATCATGAAATGTTTATAAAGTAATCTGTAATATTTCATATTCTTCATGCACCAAGAATAGCTCAAGTTTTTGATTCAGGGTTTGGGAAAGCTAATGAACCTATCCATATACTTTTCATATATGCATCAAAAAATTTTTTTTTCTGGTATGTAATGTTGAAAAGTTTGAGCCAGCCAGGTGTGGTAGCACATGCCTATAATTTCAGTATTCTGGGAGGCTGAAGCAGGAGAGTCTCCAGTTCGAGCCCAGACTCAGCAACTTAGCGAGTTTGGAAGACCCTGTCACAAAACAAAACAAAACAGGTTATGGATGTAGCTCAGAGCAAATCCCCAAGTTTACCTCGCTGAGAGCCTCTCTAGGCTGCACCACAGAGAGGGTGAACATACGCCGCCTGGTGAGATCCCTAAGTAATGACACAGGCCGGGAGAAACCAAGAGTGTATGAGGTGGAGGTGGCAGCATAGACCTGAAGAGGAGGGAGCTCCAGAGAGCAGGAACAAATGTTCGGAGTGGTTCAGTAAATTCTGGTCATGCGTTTGAGACCATAGCCTGACTCCAAGAAAGGATCATCTGAGTGCCTCAGAGAGACTCGAGTCACGCTCAGAGGGCGCCAGGGCACTCGCTGTCTGTCCCACTGGACAGCGGGAGCCCTCTTCACTCACACTGGACAGTGCAAGTAGAAGGCCTCGCGAGAGGTGGGGAGGAATTAGTCCTGGACTGCGCTTGTTCCTGTCTTGCAAAACAAGTGTTTAAGAAAGACTTGAAAACCCACACCATTTCCGAGTAACTGTTCCAGGAAAACAGCTCAAGAAAATGTAAAAACGACAACCAAAATAAACCCCACACACATCTTCTGTCTCTCTCAAAACAAAACAACAAAACAAAAGAACTCCCCCAAATTTTAATACTTGCATTTCTAACGGTACCAATATGGTTTATAATGCTTACATTAAAGTAGTAAATAGTCAACAACTGTTGTTTTCTTTTCCATTATTATTTTCCATTTTCATTTCCATTATTATTATTTCTTTTTCCACAATATTTTGTGGTTCTTTTTTTTGTTATTTTGCCCATGTTAATATTTTTGACTGACATTTCAAGACTGTAGACATTTATGGAATAAAATAAAAACAAAAACATTGAATGAAAACACTACTGTGTAAACAAGTAGCACTGTGTAGCAAGCACTGGATAAATTTTCTTTGTTAATACTGCATTTCCTATGGCCGGGGATTTAGCTCAGCGGTTCCGCTGCCTGCTGCGCAAGCGTAAGGACCTGAGTTCCATCTCCGGTAGCAAAAAAACCCCCTGCATTTCCTAACAGGCTGCAGTTTCACCAGAAAACAACACAACAAAAAACCACACACACACCCTCATATTTGTAAAATCTGAAAAGTCAAACCAACTGAAAAGATTTGTATTACATGAGCAGAATGAGGAAATTATCTTTAAAAAAAATAGTATCAGTAGGAAACTGAGACAATTCCGTAAGCATTTGTACATAAGGCAAGTGAATCAATTTCCTCTTGCTTCAGTCCAAGAGCATGGCTTGTGGTTTTAAGCAGCTCATTTTATTGTAATCCACACTCCTTTGAAGGCTGCTGAAGCACGATTACAGATAGGCTACAGTCATCAGATTCCCAGCCACTGTCAAATCTGTCTCCACCCAGACCCATGCTTTTTGAGTCCTGGGTTGGTTCATTTTCCTACTGTTTTTCCCCCCTAAGTTTCAGGATTTTTGTGTTTCATGTAGAGGCAGGTAGCCTCAATCCTAAATTTGCGTTTCTTTCCTTAGATAGAGTTTAGCTATGCTTGTGTGGCAGAGCAGTTCATTTCTCATTCCATGTTTGAAAGCATTTAGTAAGGCTGCAGCATGCAAAGAGCTCTATGCCAGGCACAGGCAGTGGGTGGGAAGGAGTGGACAAAACCTTGGATTGCATACTTTGAGCATTATTGTGGGCATTTGCAGATTCAAATGCCTTTTTAGTACACGTGGCATGTAGGGTGACCAGATGTATTTAACGTGGCTATAGGGTAGCTCTGTCACCATTTTACCAAATTAGCTGAGGAAACTTGTGAGGCAGATCATCCTAAGAGAAGAAATTAAATGGATCAATAATAAAGCTCTGGCTGGAGTGAAGGAGGGATCTGGTTATGGTGATATGGCTGTACCTCCGATTTGCCCTGGTTCAGACCCCTGAAATCACATTTGATGCCCCAAGAGCTACAGGTCTCTGAGTAAATACAATCGAGAGCTACTTCACTCAGTACATGGGCTGAAGCAGCCCTCCATTGTGATTCCCTTAATAGTTTGTTACAAAGGGGAAAGCTATTCTTTCCTACCTTAGCATTTAGGCCAGTGGGGACCACCTGAGAATTTAGGGCCCGGAGGAAGAAGGGGCGAGACAGGCGCTCGCTTTCCATCTGGGGTACTGGCCCAGGTCTATGGGAGCAGATGCATGACGGAGCATGGGAAAGACATCCCTGAGGACCAGAAGTCCTTTGTCACAAGTGAGGAGAGGACTTTGCTAAAGCTGGAGGCTGTAAACTTGAAGGTGGTATAGTGGATCATTAAGAGTCATATATTAAGGACACTGGGATCTCATTTGTACCTGTGGGTTGCTGGATCCTGTGGGAATGTAGCTGTACAAAGTTGAGCAAAATGGTAACCTTGCCTTCGAAAACTATTCACTTAAGTGAGAAAAAACACATGTTGAGATCAATGAGAAGAAAATGCAATGTGCTTAACTTTATACCTGAGATATTATACTGGGTGCCTCATTGAGTGACATGTAAGTATCGGGGGCCTATTTGGTAGAAATTGAGACACCTCCAAATGTTTTTAACTAAGAGAGTCATTTTTTGGATCTGTTTTAGATACATTTCTGACTCCTTAATTTGGCAAGAAGGATGAGGATGAGAAGATAAAAGGTGGGCCAGCAGAAGCAGGAACTAAAGTTGGCCCATATTGTTGTGAATAAAGAGGGAATGGATACAGAGATGTTTAAGAGGACTATGCATCTCATGCCGTACTGAAATGATGGAAACGAGAATCTTTGATGACAATCCCAGAGTCTTAGAAGCAGTACCATGTAGGAATTTAAAATTTTAAACAGCCAGATACGATGGTACATGCCTGTAATACTAGTACTGGGGAGGCTAAAGCAGGAGTATCACTGCACGTTCCAGGCCAGCCTGTGCTACAGACTGAGTTCAAGGCCAGCATGAACTGCATGGGGAGACCCTGCCTCAAAAAGTCAATAATAATAAAATATAAAATAAACCTAGACTGCCTAAGTTTGAATCTTGACTTTGGTAATTATTAATGGTATAGCCTTGGACAGAGATGTATAGCTTCACCATTCAGTTTCTTCATCTGTAAAATCATACTTAATAGTAATTATCTTTAATGCAGTCATTCTGAATAGAGAAAGTTTTATGCTAAAACGTCTTTAGAATACTGCCTCACACTCAAATATATTTGCCACCTTTATTCTAGCCAGGGTAACTACATGAACAGCAATAAAAGTCAGTGAGTAGTCAGGTGTCCCAGCTACTCTGGAGGCTGAATCGGGAGGAACAGTGGAGTCCAGGACTTCAAGATCAGCCTGAGCAGCATAGCAAGACCTCGGCGGAGAAAAAAGGACCAAGACAAAACAAACAAAAAACACTAAGGTGAGAAAACAGAAGGCTTGGTAAATGCAGAGGACAAAGGAAATGTTGCATTCAATTCTGGATATAAACTAGTTTCTGGCACATGGCAGTTTGTTGAATAATAACACAAATTAGCAGATTTCTCTTTCTTTTTTGTGAGCACTTAAAAAAAAAATCACATGCCAAGCACCGTTATAAACTCTTTAGTTATATCATCTCTACTCCATTAGCAGCATAGAGAACAGATTTGTAGTGTAACAATATTAGCAAAGCCCTCATTCCCAAGAGGCAAAAAGGTTCTGATTTATTCTGCTGGTAGTCAGAAAGTGGACCAGCTGGAATTTGAACCCAGACAATTTGATTCCAAAGCTGTGTACTGAGCCCCTATAGTGTTTGTAATCATTTGAATCCTCTGTCCTCCAATATTTCAATACTAGAGTCTATTAAGATACTATGCCCAAGCCTGATATGGTAGCCCACACCTGTAATCCTAGCACTTAGGAGGTTGAGGCAGGAGGATCACCCTGAGTTCAAGACCAGCCTGAGCTACATAACAAGTTCAAAGCCAGCCTGAACTACATAGCAAGACGCTGTATTAAAAAAAAAAAAAAAGAAAAGATGTTGCATCCTAAGTCTTAACAGCATTAGATGTTTAATAATAAGGATTCCTATCATTTACTCATTGGGTACTATATGCCTTTACTTTAGTCTTTAGTCTTCATATTTTTACTTCATTATATAGAAACTAAGGATCAGAGATATTAAAAAAATACCATACCCATAAACACATGACTACTAAGCAGCAGAGGTCTGGGATCAGGTCTGTATAGTCCCATAATCTATACTATTGCTAGACAAATCTTCTAAATTTAGCTGTGTTACACATTTGACCCATCATATCTACAGGTTCTGCATCCATAGATTCAAAGAACCATGAATCAAAAGTGTTTGGCACTCCAAGGCTGAAACAGGATTGTAAGTCTGAGGCCAGCCTGGGCAACTTTTGGACTCAATGAGGCTCTCTCTCAAAAAAAAAATTGGGATGTAGCTCAGTGCAAAGGCCTTGTGTTTCATCCCCAGTACTGCAAATAAGTAAATAAATTTAACAAATAAAACTGAAACTATTTTGGGGGAAAAATCATGTCTGTACTCAGCATACACTTTTTTCCTTGTCATTATTCCCTAAAAGACCCAGCACAACAGCTATTTAGATAGCATTTACATTATGTGACATATTATAAGTAATCTAGAGATGATTTAAAACACACAAGAGGATTGTGTAGGTTCTATCCAAATACAATATGATTTTATATGAGGGATTTTGGAGGGGGTGTCCTGGAACCAATCCCCCAAGGGTGCCGAGGGACAAATGTATTTACTGTACCCAGTTGTGTTTTTAAAGGACACCATGGCTCCCCTGAACTCTGCAACCACCTTATGAAGTTTGAAAAAGTTTCAATTATGGAACTGAGGTTAGTAGCTGGAAGAGCGTTTATCAAACGTTTGTTGCATAGGACTCATATATAGAATCCTAGACCTTGCTCCAAATGCTTTGAATTGGATTTCCAAGGATAAGTCTTAGCGATCACTTCTTTAAAAGTATCTGATGTGATTCGATTCAAGTTCTCCAAGGTCCATACTTTGAAGGGTCCTGTAAAGGACTGAGTTAATTCAGCACTGGAAATCTCTGGTGTAAGTTTTACTGCAGATGCATTATCAGTCCCATAGTTTATTAGCCCTTACTTATTACTTCATATCTGCTGCTGTTAATTTTGTAGAGGACAAGCATGTAGCTAAGAACCCCGAAACAGTGTGTACTCTGCCTCTTGCTCTGCTGTCATTGTTTTCCACTTTGTATCCCTTTTCCCCAACGAGGTGCCCAGCAAAGTTAAATGGTCAGACTTGTTTTTAACAGAAAGTAAATGTGTGATAGTTGTGCACGGAGAGAGTGCTGGCTTGAAATCTTACTTCTGCCTCTCTGAACTTTGATTCCTCATCTATAAAATTGGGTCATCAGGACCTACTTCTACTTCACAAAGTTGTGAGATAATGTGGTGCCTAGTATTTAGTTAATCTTTTAATAACTGATGACATTCATCAATGCATAATACACCTTTACCTTTGGAGAGAAAGCTCATACAAGTATTATGATATATATAAAAGAAGAAATATCATTTCTTAGGAATGTTCAGTAGGAGGCTGGCAAGATTAAACATGTATAAACCTGTAGTCCTTTGTGATAATAATTCTCCTTTTAATTCAGCCCATCCTATGGCTAAACCAAATTAGACATTTGGATTTGGTAAATATTTCATAATCATCACTTATTCATTGCTCACCCTGCAAACTAGGCCAGTATGACTGTCTTAGGCATTTTTCTCATTGCTGAGACAAAAATCCTGACACCCAAAGTTAAAGGAAGAAAAATTTATTGTAGCTCAGATTGTAGAGGTTTTAGTCCAAAGTTAGCTGGCTCCAAGACAGGGTGGCATGGCAGAGGGCATCATGGAGGAGAAACAATTCATGGCAGGCAGAAGGCAGTAAAGCTGCGAAGTAGAGGAGAAGCCACAAGCAGTAAGCAACAAGCAATAAGCAGCCCTCTTTCTTTCCCTTGTATTCTATCCAGGCTACCTGCTCTTAGGGTGGCTAACACTCACACCCAAGGTGGGGCACCCTTAATCCTAGCATCACACCATGAATCAATCCTAGCATCAGATCCTTAATCCCAGCATCACACACTCTAGCTCCTGCCACCTTGAAAAAGCCCCATCTATGAGTGCATGAGGTTTTGAGGGGACATCTTGATACAAGCCATAACAATGACCCACTATTTTTCTTTTATGGATTATTCAGGTACCAAAACACTGTTCTGACAAAAGATCTGGTAATAATCATTGTGTGTACTTATGCTTTTTCTGGGAATTACTTTATTAAACCAGAAACTTGTTTGCTGTTCTATTCTTTGTCTACAACAGGAACACCTTTACAAAAAATGTATAACTTACTGCAATGTCAGCTACCTAGAAATATTTATATTACATAAAGATAATGGACCGATACAATTTTAGAATACTCTTGAGGGAAAGGATTTCAATATTTTAGGTTGCAAATTGTGAAGAGAGTCTCACTTGAATTATCCAAATTAAGTTTGTTTTCTTTTTTTCCTTTCTCTTAAATTTAATTTGTCACATATAAGGTTTTTATATACAATCAGTGTGCATTGTAACAGTTTATATTAAAAGTCAATCAAGTTTGTCTAAAATGTTTAATCTTTTTTTTTTTTTTTTTTTTTTTTTGGGTACTGGGGATCAAACTCAGGTCCTTGTGCCTGCAAGGCAGGCAGCGGAACCACTGAGCTAAATCCCCGGCCCTAAGTTTGTCTGAAACGTTAATCTGCCTGCATAGCACATTTGACATTATTGCCCACACGAAAAGGGAAAACAAATGGATTTACAGTAATGTTTGGCTGTTTGGATTCTGAGAGTCACATACCTACCCTTTTAAACCAAATGCATCTGGGAAAAATGTTTCCAGAGCATGCAGTTTAAGCTAGAACCACCCAGCCAAACCATCCCAGGATTTCTGGATCTCATAAACTAAGAAACAGTAAATGTTTCTCCTTTATGCCACTAAGTTTTGGGGTAATTTGTTATATAATGATAGGTCATGACATAAAGAAAACATTGTTTTAGTCCAGCATGTGTAATGTGCCTGTCATCCCAGCACTTGGGGAGCTGAGACAGAATTGAGAATTCAAGACCGGCCTGGGCTTCCTAGGGAGGTGAAAGGCCTCCTGGCTTATATAGTGAAAAAATATATATAAAGAGGAAGAAGGAGAAGGAGGAGGAGGAAAGAAAGAAAACCTAATCTTACTTACACCACTGTCATTTTGTATTTTCCATTGCTTATCAATAAGTCTAACTCTTAAGTCCCTTTTCCAGTTAAATTGTTATAGATTTGACCCAAAGTAACTAGTTTTAAGGTGCTATTCCTAGGGTTCTCACAAATTGAAAACTCCCAGAGACCAAAGAGAACATCTTGTTCAGTCTCATCATTTTACATCTAAAAGTTACAGCTAACGTGCAGTGATTCCAGTGTTAGATTCAGTTCTTTTGTCCAAGTTGATGAGGTCTGGACGGGTTTCTAAGTTCCGGTGTGTGACAGTAAGGAAACAAAGAATTGCAATAAAGGATTGCACGTTAAAAAAAAAAAAAGAATTGCACATGATGGGAAGGAGAAAAGCAATAAAGTTTAACGAAGTTTTATTAGGGGATGGTTTGCTCAGAGTGAGTGAGCTTGCACTGGTTAAATGGAAAATGGCGTTAATGCTAAATGTGTTGGGTTTAAGAATTTAAAATGCTGTACCTGGTGTAGGATGCCTCCCATTGGGTCTTCCAGAGCATGATGGCCAATGTGACCAATAGGATTCTGAGTCATGTCATCTGCATCTATGATGCCTGTCCCCTCCCATAATCCACTCTGTTACAATCAGATGTGTGAGATGCAGTCCATATGTGCCAACATTTATTTATTTATTTATTTATTTATTTATTTATTTATTTATGGCACTGGGGATCAAACTCAGGACCTCAAGCTTGCCAGGCAGGCGCTGTGCTGCTGAGCTACATCCCTGGCAAATGCATGAAACTTTAATGAGCCCTATGTGAAGAAAAATTACTATGGGTAATTATTATAGGTATGATAGCTAATTGTCGTGTCAATTTGAATAAGAAACACCCAGCTGACTGGCTTGGCAGAGTCCTGGGTGTGACTGAATGAAGGACTGACTGAAGAGGAAAGACCCACCCTGGGGGTGGGTGGCACCAGCGAATAGGCTTGTAGCCTGAATGGAATAAAAAGGGAAAGAAGGAAGTCTTGCTTCTTCATCTTTGGAGGAGCTCCAATCTTTGCCATTGCTTTTGGATGTCTGTCTCTACTAGCCTTCTCACGCAGACTCCTCAGCCTCTGAACATCGACCCTTCAGCTTCCTGATACAGACTGCAACAGGACTGGGCAGTGAGCTTCAGGTCTTTCACCTTTGACTGGATTCTTTGGCTCTCCAGTGTGCAGACCGCCCTTTTGCATTCTTCCACACAGGACTCTACAGGCGGCTATTGTAAGCATATCTAATAAATAAATAAAGTACATCAAATCTGTTACGCTAGTGAACTCTAACTGATACAATAGGTCAGGCTTGAGGAGCTGGCACTCACAGATCTTGTTTTTCCACTTTGAAATCTCTCTAGGTGGGCTCAGGGGTCTTTGTCTTCTCTGATCTCTCCCTGAAAGGTCAAGGAGCCCTGGGGCATTGGCTGGGTTCAGGTGAGTGGAGGAAAGTGGTCCTGTACCCCTAAATGTACTTTCTACACCAGTTCCATACATTTCATTTTCAAGACAACCTGTGAGGCAGGGACTTACTATCCCATTTCACACACAGCAAAACAGCGTTGACTTTTTGCTTTACTGTCTCTTTATTGCTAAAGAATCCTTTCAAACCAATTCAAGGGCTGGGGTGTAGAGCAGTGATAGAGCACATGCTTAGCATGTGTGAAGCATTGGATTTTGTCTTCAGCACCCACTGCCCCTAAAAGTCAGTCAAAAGCAAATATCAAAGTTTTGTTACAATCTTACACCCAAAGGAAAAGATCCATAGCAATCCAAAGAGGCACCTTTGTGGAAGAGACATTTTTGGACAAGTGAATGGAACTAATCATAGTTATACTTACGTTTACACAAAGAAAATGATCACTGGTGAAAGGTCACCTAACTCCTTCCTGACTCATGTGGGCAGTGGATGACTTATTTCCCAGAATAGGTAAGTACTTGCTATCCTGGCAGAGTCCTTTTTGCAAATGTTGTCAGTCAGTTAATGTACTAATTATTTTGCACCACTTATCACTCAAGAGCACTCCAGACCAAGTATGTACAGTATTTGTGGAAACTAAATGGGCAAATAATCTTCCTATGGCCTTGTGGATAGGCAGGTAGGTAGTTGGAGAGGAGGGATTAGAACTCAGGATAATATTTTATGTATTAACCTAGCTATTAAAAAAGTTATTAATCAGTGAATAGGAACACTACTTTTTCTGCCTACACAACTCCCAGGATTTAAAAATTTTCAGAGTTGCTTTTGTAACTAGGAATATTTTTTGCACTCTTGTTTTGAGGTTTTTTTTTTCTTTTTTTCATCAGAGCTAAGTAGGAAGGAACAGAACTATTTCCTGAAACACATTTTCCCCTTTCTCTTTGGACAAAGATTAAGCAATTGTCTGACAAATTTCTCCATTGCAATAAATGTAAATCTGCCAATTTACAGGAAGGTTATCAGTCTTTTGGATTCCAGAAACTCCTGATACTTTTCCTTAGGACATGGTACAGACATCCCAGTTGAACTGCACTTTCCCTCGGGCCATACACGCTGTGCCCTGCAAGTTAATCTATAATGGGGCCTTTGACTGGAAGTCATGGAGTTGCTGTGGACTTGGCATTATTTACTAGAGAACAAGGTAGATATAGGCTGGGGTGTAGCTATATGGTTGAGTGCTTGGTTAGCATTTGAAAAGCCCTGGTTTCCACTACTGCAAAACAAGCAAACAAACACACACAGGTATGTTTAGGAAACCGAAGGCTCTTATCTCCTTGAACTTTTGAAAAGAAACATAGACCATTATACACATTATAGCTCTATGTTTGTAATGACCAATCTATGGTGTGTTCTGTTTATTTATTTGTTTGCTTATTTGTGAGTTTTTTCATTTATGTATTTTTTTTTAATCTTGAGATAGGGTCTTGCTATGTAGTTCAGACTGACCTTGAACTCACTATATAGCCTAGGCTGGCCTGGAACTCTCCCTGATCCTTCTTTCTCAGCCTGAGATTACAGTGGCACTATCCATGAGTAAACTATGGTTTTATCATTATCTAAACTACTTCTCATCAAAAGATAATTTAGGGAATGGAAGGTATTCCATATTTGGACATTTACTGACTTTATGGTGTGTGTTACATTCTTTTCAGGGTAGGAACTGAAAATTTGAGTGCCCATATGAGGCCAAGAATTCCTACTTAAGGGGTCAAAACAAGCACCTTTTAAAGGGAGGAAACAATTTTTGAAAGTAAGGACTTTAAATATAGCATGTTGGGGTTAATTTTTTTAAAAGAACTGTATGTATATTACTGAAAAATGAGAATTTCTGGTTTGCAAAGTTCTTTCAGTTAGGGATTTAGCTCAGTGGTGCCGCCGCCTGCCTGGCAAGCGCAAGGTCCTGAGTTCGATCCCTGGTACCAAAAAAAAATTAATAAAGTTCTTTAAAACTTCCATCTATTCTTGTAGTAAAAAATATTTTATATGTACTTGTTCTGGGTCCATGGATAAAGACAGATAAGCACATTACCATGTAATGTTAAGTACTTAGAATTGCTACGAAGCAATAAGTCACTTATTTAGTAGACTATTCTTTTATTTGTCATTAAAATATTATGTAGTAAAAGCTGCAGTCATCGCAGAAAGAAGAATCAACCAGAAGGAAACACTTGACAGATCCCTGCAGCTCATTCAGGAGTGAGTAATATGAAACTTTTAATCTCCTTAAAAGCTATGATATTTTCAAGAACAATAATTTGGATTTATTCAACTTCATATCCTGCTGTCCAATTAATGCGGAATGAATGAAAATAAAGTCTCTGGAATCCCAGGTCCATGGGACCTCTACTCACTCTGATTACCGTGGCAGTATTCCATGTTTACTGGCTTGCTCTTCCACCAGGACAGAGAACGGCAATCTCACAAAGCCTGTGACTCCAGCTCAGAGGTTAATAGCACATATTATGCATTTAAGCTGTTGATATGAACTAAGCACACGACATTGTCCCTTGAGCATAAGGTGAAGTACATGTTAGGAGTTAAGAAAGGCATGGATTTAAATCCCTGGTTTTCCCCTCACTAGTTCTATGACCTTCAACACGTCTGTGTATCTCTCTAAACATCATTTTTCTTTTCTGTTGAGTGGGAAAAATAGTAGAAGATTCCTCACATTATGAGGCTTACACACTGTAATTTGTGGAAAGCATTTATAATGCCTGGCAAATGGTAAAGCTTCAATATATTTTAATCATTGTTACTTCTCTATTTCCACCTATATCTTCTTTTCTTATTCCTTCCTTCATTCTGCTTTTCCTTGTCTTTTTGTCTGGTCTTAACTGTCCCTTTTTCTTTTAAACCCTTTCCTCTTCTTGGCTTATAGCTTTGTATGTGTCTAACCAATCCTTTTCTCATGTGCTTCATATTGACCACCTCTAGGGAAGACAGCACATTGTGGAGCACTTGTGTTCCAATCTGATGTCCTATCCTGTAAGACAGAAGCATGCTGCATCAGTCAGGTTTCTGTTACTGTAAAAAAAAAAAATACCTGAGTCATAAAATAGGTTTATTTAGGCTCAAACTTTTGGAGGTGTCGGTCTATGATTGTTATACCCAGTGCTTTGGGGCCTGTCGTAAGGGACCACACCATGGCGTCAGAAAGTGGCAAAACTGGCCCGGGGATTTAGCTCAGTGGTTCCACCACCTGCCTCACAAGTGCAAGGACCCGAGTTCAATCCCTGGTACGCCCCCCACCCCCCAAATAAAAGTGGTAAAACCACTTACCTCATGGCTGGGACAGGAAAAGAAAGAGGGAGGGCTGTGTCTCAATACTCCTTTCTTGGGCCAATGGTTGGAAGAGCTCCCACAAGGCTCTTCCGCGGTTCCAAGGTTCCAGCACCTTCCAATTACAGCGCCACAGGCTAGTGAGTTAGGACACTAAGACTGGGGCAAACCAGACAACTAACTGAATGTACCAAAGGTCATAAAACCCATGACTAACAGGTTGAGCAAGTGGTTTTCTAAAAAGAGCAGGCATGAACTATGGGAAAACAAAGTTCTGTTGTTTAAGCAACCTAGTACACTATGACAGGCATAATAAACTAATACACATGGCAACTCATCCATAATTTTATAGGTAAAACCAATTTGGGAATAGTGTTCACTGTAATTAAATCAGAGTCAGATGCAGTATGCACTCTGGAAATCTACCTACTTTGGAGGACAGCCATAGTTTAATGATAGCTTGGTCAACTTAATGTGACTGTCTCAAAACAAAAATTTTAAAAGCTGGGGATGTAGTTCAATGGTAGAGTGCTTGTTTAGCATGCATGAGGCCCTGGATTCAATCCCCAGGACCACAAAAATAAAGAAGAAAGGATGGAGGCAAGGAAGAAAGGAAAAAAGAAAGGATTTGAAGTAACTGCAGACAAGTATATGTATGTATTACATTAACCGAGGTCCATTTGCATATAAAGTAGGCGAAAGGAAAATGAAAACATAGTGTAGCATTTGACATTACATTTCAACTCATTGGCTCTGTTTTCTTTTAATAATAACATTATTCCTACTTTATATTTTATCTCTAAATCCATAGTTCCTGGTAACAGTTGTTGATTAGCTATTTTGACTGAGTGATATTGACCATCAACTCTGGTACTGAGTTAGGACTGATGGCAACTGTTTTATAATCTTAGCATTCCCTCATTGCTTATTTTCACAACTAACCCTTTACTGGGGAAAGTGCTGTGCTACATAGTCAGAGTAAAAAGCCTTCGAATCAACCTTTCTTGACTAGTAATCTTTTTTTCAGGGCCTTCACAACTAGGGTTAGAAAAGTCTACAGAAAAGGCCTAGTGTCACTGTATTTCTTGGTTGCCAGGGAATGACATTTTTCTTCCCCCTGTAGCATGCAGTTTTTGGAGGGAATAAGAGTGGGGAAGAGTACCTGGGCCTGGTGGTGTATGCTTGTAATTCTAGCAGTTTGGGAGGCCAAGGCAGGAGGATTAGAAGTTCAAGCCCAGCCTGGACAATTTAGCAAGTTACAAGAACCTACCTAATTAAAAAAAGAAAAGGGGGGAATTCTACTAATCCAGAAGGCATTGCTTTGTTGCCCCACCCCACCCCTTCTTACTGGGGATTGAACCCAGGGCCCTTGCATGAGCTATACCCCAAGTTCTTTATTTTATTTTTTTGGATTTTTGAGACAGGGTCTCACTAAATAGTTAAGACTGGTCTTGAACTCACTATATACCCCTGGCTGGCCTTGAACTTGTAGCGATCTTCTGCCTCAGCCTCCCAAGTGCTGAGATCACAGGCCTGTGCTACCACGCCCAGCCTCAGTTTTAATTTTTTAAAGCTTTTTTTAATTTTGAGAAGAGATCTTGCCAGGTTGCTAGTTGCCCAGGCGGGGCTAGAACTTGCCATATTCCTGCCTCAGCCCCTAGAGTGCTGGGCCTATAGGTGTGTGCCACCATGTGGGTTTTAAGTGCTCTGTTGCATGCCTTACCCAGGCACCTGATGGCAGCCAGTGGCTAGATGATGTGTGAGGATTTGCCTGCTGTCCTGCTTGAAGAAATCATTTATAGCTGGCTAAACTAACAACCCGCGCCTCAGTGACAATTCCTGTCTGGTACAGTTGCAGGAACCTATGATAATGACACTGCACTGATCAATGCCTCCTCTCTCCAGCTAAAGTTCAATATAAATGAATCATTTATTCTGTAGGTCAGGTGATGAATTGCTAAATTACCCAGCATATTGAGCCTATAGTAACAGTTTCTTTAGCAAATAAAAATGATCTGCAGGCTTTATTTTTTTTTAATACTTTAATTTTTTCATTTTGTCTTCTTAAATTCTGTGAAACACCCAGAGTCCAAAGTCGGTGTTATTACTCTTCAACTGACTGCACAGCTTCAAATCTGAGTTACAGCAAAACTGTGTGTGGATGGACATTTTGGTTGTCAATTTTTAATGTGCCTGGTTATAGGGTTAAGTGGACAACACAGAGAAAAATAGATGAATGGGAAACGCTGCATGGTATATTTAGTTAGTTAAAACTAGAAGTTAAAAGAAGGCCACCAACTTCCCTTATTCCTTCTTTACTCAGCATTTATTGAGTACTAATGGCATTGTAGAGATTGTTCTAAGCACTGAGAATAAAATAAAGTACATGTTCTCATGGCGTTCATTTCTCTATATAACTGGCTCATCCGAGGGTTGATTCTACACTCCAAGATAGCTGGAGTGAAAGATCAGAATGAAGTAAAGAAACAGAGAGGGATGTTAAAAAGTATAGAGGCAAAGCTCTAGGCAAAAGAGCAGAGAAAAAGCTGAGCAAAAACAAAACAAAAAGCACAGGCACAAGGAGAGGGAAAAACAAAGTGAGAGAGTAACAGAAGGAGATGAGTCTGGCAAGGACTTTGTATCACTGTTCCTTAAGCTTAATCTTTATAAAAATCCCATCAAGTAGGTATTATCGTCATCCCCGTTTTTTTTGTTTTTCTGAGACAGGGTCTTGCTCTGTAGTCCAGGCTGGCCTTCAACTCACCATGTAGACCAAGCTGGCCTTGATCTCTCAGCTATCCTCCTGCCTCAGCCTTTCCAGTGCTGGGGTTACAGACATGAACCACCACATCTGGCTCTTACCTCATTTTACGTAAGCGGAACATGAGGCACAGAAGAAAGTCATGTAGTAGGTTGTCCAAGGTCCTACTCTTAGCATTTGGCAAAACCAGGTATTTAACGTTTATTTATAGAGTCTGTGTTTTTAACCACTGCTCACACTGCTTGTCAATAAAAAAAAAGAAAAAAGGCACAAGATTAGAGCTCCGCATGCAGATAAGCTCCAGAGCAAGGTTCTCACCTCCTTCTACTCCATCACGTTCAATGGGGATTTTTTTCCATCATGTTCAATGTTTACTGAGTCCCTATGTTGTCATGAATTTGGAATGGATACTAGAGATGGTCATATCATATCTGATTCTTGCCTTGCTGTAGTACATGGCCATTAAGCAAGTAACACGGGCTCCCCAGTTCCTCAGCCTCCCTGTCTCCCATTTCTTCATCTGTCCAGCCATGGAGAGCTGATCATGGTGACCTGGTTTCCTGGCGGGCTGGGGCCAGGCCAGGTGACTGTGGAAGACAGCCTGACCTTTCGGAAGTGACCTCATTCTTAAGTCTCTCGGCTTAAAAAGGAGCGGTTTGTTCCAACGATCTTTCTGCACCAACCCTCCCCAGGACCCTGGATCCCCGGGACGCCTCTCGCCCTCCCTGGGGCCTCATGGACTCCTGGGCCCTTGACTGGTAGGCGGAAGGTGCCCCGGCCGACCCACAGGCACGCACAGCTAGGCCACGGGCCTGGAACGCGGCAACTGCGCAGGCCTCCCGGGGATCTAGGCCGGGTGGGGACGACGGCCACATGCAGTCCTGACACGTCACCCGCCCCACACAGAGAGCGTGTTTTTATGCAGTGAAACAACCGAGAGCAGCTGTGGCGTCTTCCTGCGAGACCCGAAAAAGACCGGGTCGAGCGCGGAGGTGGCGGGAGGCGAGAGGCGGGTTCCGCGAGGCTCCGCGCGTCTCGGGCCACGTGATGCGAGGACCGCATGGCGGCGGCCCGCGCGCCCCCGCGTCTCGGCCGCCAGGGCAGCCCGGGCGCGCGCGCCGACGGGGCGGGCGCATGCGCAGGGGGGCGCGCCGCCTCTGCCCCGCGGCGAGGGTGTCTATGGAGAGGCGGCGGCCGAGGCTGCTGAAGAAGCGGGGGCTGAGGCCGTGGCGATGGCGCCCTTCCCTGACGAAGTGGACGTCTTCACGGCGCCGCACTGGCGGATGAAGCAGCTGGTGGGGCTCTACTGCGACAAGGTATCGGAGAGGGCGCGCGGCCGGCGGGGGACACGGGCGGGCGGTCCCCGAGGCCCGGCCTGCGCCGCGCAGCGCCTCCCGCCTCCCGCCTCCCGCGCAGCTGTCAGCCCCGTGCCCCCTGCCCGGCCCGGCCCGGCCCTCGGGACCGGCCCGGCCTGGGGCCTGCGGGCTGCGCTGTCCCCGCGGGCAGGGCCCCGCCCTCGGGGACCCGCTGGTCCAGGCCACGTCGCAGGCCGCTGGGGCCCCCAACCCCGGCCCGTTTCGGGGCTCGCGGCGTCTGTTTGCGGACGCGCAGCCGAGCAGCGCGCTTCCTGCCTCCGCGCGCGGCTGCCCCTGGTGATTCGCCTCCTCGCCTTCCCCGGGTTGACTGGCGAGAAAAACCAGCCTTAGAAACTGACTTTCGCTCTTTACGCATGGGTTTTTAAATTTTTTTTGCAACTTTTATTGCCCCTCCCACGCCCCCTGCGTATTTATTTACTCGATGTAAATTTTGCTGTTAGACAGCTGTTCTTCGTTGGAGGTCTTTACCTGGGCCGCAGTGGAAGGGACCTGGGGAAAAGTTCGTTTGACGGTGGGAACCCGGCGTGGCCGGCCACTTAACTGGGCGCAGCGTGAGCCCAAGGAGCACTTTGGTGGAGAGGCTCAGGGTGCCAAGACGACATTAAAATCCCCTACATTTGCCAGTTTACTCTAGGGAAAGTCTCAGGAATATCCTTAAAATTCCAGGCAGTCCTGTGTCTTGTGGAAAGGAAGGTAATATACTAAAACGACTAAGCATAGAAATAAAGTTTTTACTTTTACAAATTATATAGTGTTAACTTTCGACAGCCCCCAGGGGAGGCGGTTAGGGGCTGCCCCGGTTCGGTGCTAGGCCACCCTCAAGACTAGCAATTTAAGGCGGTAAGTTTGAGTTTCAGATCTTAGCAGGGCTGCTCCACAACCATCTTCTCCCTCCCTCCCATTTTGGAAAGTAAAAAAAAACCCCATAAAACCCTGATTCAAATGTCATTTTAAACCTTAGGACTGTTCTAGGATAGTGGTTCTCAACTTGTTTGCTGTTCAAAATTCTGGTGCCCAAACCTCTGGGCTCCAAGACAGACATCCATTTTAATTTAAATCTCCCAGTTAGTGCAGGGCTCAGCCACTGGGGAGAACCACTTACCCAGGAAAAGTTTAGGGAATGGGTAAGCCAACGAGCAAAAGTGTTTAACTTTTGAATTTTTCAACGATCTATGCTGTCGTGTCTTTATCCTCTTTTCTTCTGAAGTGTGTTTGAACAGTGTCCTTTAATTGGAAGAAAGAAAAAATTGGGGGAGCTTTTTCACTTCCTCAGAAATAAAAAATCAGTAAGATTAAATCCCAGCATTCAGGAGGCTGAGATGGGAGGAATCAGGAGTTCCAGGTTAGCCTGGCCTACATAGTGAATTGAAGGCCAGCCTGTACTACATAGTGCCTGTCTCAAAAATAAAAAACCAAAAAAAGTTAGTGAGGACTAATGAATCCTAGGTTTTCTATTTTGTATTGAGGAGAGGTGTTCTGGAGATCACCTGATATTATATGGCACATTTTGTGCACATTTTCCTAAATTTTCTTCATCTTTCCAACTGATTATGAGCCCCCAGAATAATCAGAATTTTATTTAGTTGCTTACTAGGCCTGTCAGACTTACTGTGAAATTTTGAAGAAGTGTCTCATTTTTTGTGGTGATTGAGAACTTTTGAGCAAATTTTGAATATGCAGTTGACTTTTTAAAGAGTGAAGATTCTTTTCAGTAGTTCAGTTTCCCTGTTTCATAGTTTAATAAAGTATTTTCAATTTGACATATCATACGTCAAATTATTACTAATTTATTCTTGGTATAGCACAAAAAATTATCACTAATTTTGAATTAACTACATATAGTTAATGAGGTTATTGTATTTGCTCATTGAGATTAAAAGTCCAGTGTTCTGAACCTTGACGAAGGTGATTTAGCCACCAGGAACCTGCACAGGAATTTTACATCATCATTTCTTCTTGATCCTAGCAGCCAGTGGATATCTCTCTTGGGTTACCCTGTGTGCGCAAGACTAGAAATATAGGTATTTTGTGATGGCTGAATGAATGGTCTTAAGGGTTCGTTTTTTTTGTCATCTGAAGTTTTACTGTCACTCATTTGGTTCTCTGGATCAAGGATGCAGTCCAAACAACCTTCAGTAAAACTAAAAATGAGAACTAGTTTTTATGTTCAAACTAAAAAAGTACCAAATGTGTTACTATATTCTGTATTTTGACTCTTAATGCCCCTGTAACTATAAAGAAGTTGGTTTTATTTCTAGTATTGCACTTAAGTGCATTGCACTTTTAAAGTACAGTATATTTTAGAAGCATCCATTTGTTTACTAGAATTAAATTATTTCTCTGCTTAATTTATTTTGAAGTAGTTGTAGGTCATGTTAAATATTGATGCAAATACTTAATACTTTGTTCATAAATTTTCTCTTAATTTTTTTTTGGGGGGTCGTTTTGAGAGAGTCTCGCCATGTAGTTCAGACTAGCTCTGAATTTACTGTGTAGCCCAGGCTGGCCTCAAATTGAGAGCTATCCTCCTGCCTCAGCCTCCTGAGAGCTGGGATTACAGGTCTGTGCCACCATGTCTGGCTCCCTTACTTTTATGAAAGATCTTATGGAAAGATTTTTCACGTTTGTTATCTAGACAACAGTTTCAGGGTAGGTAAAGGTGGGGAATATTTCTGTTTTATAGTTGGGGATTTATAGGCCTAGTTTAGATAGGCCTTGTTAATGTAAGCAGTTACTGATTCAAATAGAGACCCAAGGCAGCATTAGGACTGTTCAATTTTCTTAGTGGGAAACCATAATAGTTTCTGATTTTTGGTTTGTTTGTTGGCTAACAGTCTGCTAATCTTTTTTTGCTAACTCACTGATTACAAATTTAGATGATTTTAATAAAAATTTGCACAGGATGATCTTTTCCCCATTTTCTTCCAGTTCTTCAGTTTTTCCTCTGATCCCGAAAATGTAACTCCATTGACTCTTGTCAGTTGAGTATGCAGCTTGTATTTGTCAATATCCCTTGTAGCTTGGCGTGGCAATGTAAGATGTAGTTACAGTGCTTAAGGGGTTCACAATTTAATATGTGATAACGTCTATGCTAGGATGGAAATCCAATAGGCTGTATTGGGAAGGAAGGGAAGAATGTGTTCAGCTCTGTATTCACCTGTGAGGAGAGGTCTCTGAACTGATCTCTGAGAACAAAGTGGGTGAGAGTTGTAAGGCTGTGAGGAGTCCCAGACTTACACCTAAATCAGTTATAACAAATTCAAGTGGTGGAGGCCTTCATATGTGCCCAAATTTTTCAGTTGAGGATATTAAAAGTGCCTTCTACTTTATCAGTTTATTTAAACAGGATGTTTAGTGACCAGAACTCTTAAGAAGGACGTAAGCTGCTCAGAATAATTTAACTAGGTTATTTGTTTAATAGGAAGAATATAGTTTTATAGTCAGTCTTCCCTTTTTTTTCATTTTTCTGTATACCTGTAAAAACATAACTGACTGCACTTGGGAAGTTTTAATGCAGAGGATATTATATTGAAACCTGGGAGAGGACGGAAAGGGAATTTAATGAGTTCTTGCTACATGCTGACGTTATTTTCTCTAATCCTCACAAGAGCCCTATAAGGCAAGTGTTAGCCCTCATTTAAAAATGAGGAAACAGTCTTAGTGGTTAGACAACTTATTCAAGTAGTAATTAGTAGAGCCTGAATTTTAATCTTGGGATTTTTTTCCCTTTCCAAAGCCCATGTTTTTACGTTACCTCATTGATTCTGCTGCTTGTTACTAACTTCATGATTTTATGCAGAACAGTTCATCTGTGGGGTCACTGTTTTTGAGTTTCTTCAGTGAATGTAAATCTCCTTTGATTAAATGAAAGAATTGTCTGGCTGAGTAGACAGAAAGTAAAAGTTATTTGTGTGGTAATGGTTGAGTTTTTGTTATGTATTTCCATATGCTTTTTGGGCAGTAGAGGGATTGGATTGAACCAAGGGCCTTCCTCATGCTAAGAGCTGTACCACTGCCCTTTATGTTTTCTTTTTCTTTTTTCTTTTGATTTACAGCCGTCCTGCTTCAGCCTCACAAGTAGCTGAGACCACAGGCCTATGGGACCTCTCCTGCCTCCTATCTTTTTTTGTTTTTCTTTTTTGTAGCACAGTACTGGGAATTGCAAGCAGGCTGGCTTTAAGTGATACAGCCCCTTTGGGAATCATTTTGAAGCCAGATTTTTATATTTTAGGTTGTAGAATGTCAAGAGATAGAAAGTCAGTTATAAATTCTTTCAAAAATATGGAAGATACCATGTTTCTCTTTGTTACTAACTGATTATATGTATATTACTTTATTAGGTCACTAGAAACTCTTTTTTGGTGGTAGTGGTGGTACTGGGGATTGAACCCAGGGCTTTCACAATGAACTACATCTCTACTTTCTTTTTTTTTTTTAATTTTTATTTTGGCAAGGTCTCACTAAATGCCCATTCTGGGCTTGAAATTGAAATCCTCTTGCTCCAACTTCCCAGAGTGCGGAGTAGCAGGATTGTGCCACCATAGCTGGCTTAGAAACTTACATTCTATTGTAAAGCATTGTTTTTCAAAATATTTTCTATAATCTGTCCTTCAGCAAAAATCAGTTTTGCAGATCAAAACAATTTAAAAAATGGAAAGAGGGAGATACTCTTACTGAAACTTGATGGAAGTGTTTGTGATGTGTGAGTCTAGACCAGTGATGGTGAACCTTTTAGATACTGAGCGCCCAAGCTGCAACCCAAAACCAACTTATTGCAAAGTGTCAACACTGCAGTTAAACCTGAATACTGAGGTTTTAGTTGAGAAAAAACAACCCATACACCTGGCTTGTGTGCTGATGGAGAGGGCTGTGTGTACTTGCTATGGCATGCATGCCAAAGG
Source organism: Heterocephalus glaber (assembly GCF_053883595.1). NCBI lineage: Eukaryota > Metazoa > Chordata > Mammalia > Rodentia > Bathyergidae > Heterocephalus > Heterocephalus glaber. The sequence continues at coordinate 10,462,912 of NW_028258325.1, read as the reverse complement.
TTTGCCACCACTGGTCTAGGCTGTATCGTATTATATAATGATGGTTATGGTAAACAGTGCTTACCAGGCGTGGCAGCGCATCCCTGGAATCCCAGCACTTGAGAGGCTGAGGCAGGAGGATTGCAGTGAATTTGAGGCCAGTCTGGACTACACAGTGAGATTGTCTCAAACAAAAAAACCATAATGCTTGAAAAATACTTGAGTAGAACAGTGTTTCTCAAGCAAAGCACTATTGTCATTTAGGGCCAAGTGATTATGGAGGGGGCTGTTGCTTGGATTGCAGGATGCTTTGCTGCAGTTCCTGGCTTTTATGACAGTAGCGCTTCTTCAGCGATGACAACCAAAACTCTTTTATCTCCAGATCTTGCCTTTTTCTTTTAGGGGGTAAAGTTTGAGAAATTCTTCTGTAGGGCAAGTAGTTTTTCTGATCATTTAGTCTCTTGGGTCTGAAAGGTATCTTTATGATTGGAACAAACGTTGTATCTTCTGGAAAGAACACAGGCATTAAGAGTCACAATAACTCATCTCTATTTTACTGTCTGCCAAATAGTTATATAATTCAGGATAGAGTGTTTCACTGAGCCTCAGTTTTTTAAATCTACAAAATGGGCTGTGATACCTACTTTCTAGTATTATTCTAAGAAATAATTCTTAAAAACACATAGTATAGTACCTAACATATTTTAGGCCTCAGTATATCCTACAAATTATATCCTGGTTTATTTTTTTCTCAAACATGTCTATATGGAACACCTTTGCAGAAGCAAACAAAATTTCGGAAGAACTACTAACATATTTGTAGAGTTAGGTTGTATATGTTTTGGTATTTCTGGTTATTCTTTTTAACTGCTGAATATTCTAACTTGGTTCCAGGTTAAAAACATTTGTACTTTTAATGTGGAGAAAAACTGGCATGGTTAATATTTTTAAGGCCCGCTCTTGAGTTTTATTTTTCCTAATCTCATATTCATTAAATCAACAAGCAGGGGTTGAAAATTTAATACAGGTGAAACTCTTTTATTTCTTCAGTCTGTTGTACAGACCTGTTTTGTTCTTGCCTAAGAATGACTTTTCATCTGTTGATCATTTATTTTCCATCTTTATTGAAGCATAATTGACAAGGATTGTTGTTGGATGTGGTAGGGCACATTTGTGATTCAAGCACTCTTCGAGGCTGAGGCAGGAGGGTTATAATTTTGAGCTTTACCATAGGCTGCTCTGGAATCTAAAAGAATCCGATCACTTAATGAAAGGTATGCAGTATTTCAGGCATTATATTTTTATTTGTTTTTAGACAGGATTTCACTGAGTAGTGCAGGCTGGCGTTGAATTCCTGGCGATCCTCCTGTCTCAGTGCTGGGATTATAGGCTTGTACCACCAAGCTCTTCCTGGCATATCTTTTAAAATGTTATCTTCCTTACTTTCTATGAGTGCATCATTTACTTTATTGCCATTTGTATAAGTTTTTAATACTTTCTTTTGATATATGTCATAGTTCTGAGACTATTTCTGAGGGTTTTATTTAAGTGAAATGACACTGATAATATTTGCAACAATTAGCAACTAGTGAATTTTGTTTAAATCTTATTAAATAGAAATGTCATTTCTTAGCATTGTTAAAATCTACAACTTGGGTTTAATCAAATTGACCTGGCCAATTGTTTTTATGTGATTCAAGAGCTAGGAGTTGTTTTTATATTGTTACATCATTAAAAGAAATCAACAAAATATTTTGGAACATGGAGAAACTATATGTAATTTCAAATATGTGTGTGTAAATATAAAGTTTTATGGAAATACAGTCACAACCATTTACTTGCCTGTTAATCTGTGACTACTTTTGTGCTACTGTAACTGATTTAAATAGTTGTTATAGCCCGTATACACTGAAAAAGTTAAAATATTTACCACCTGGCCCTTTTCTCATGTATTGTGATGAACTATTCATTGCTTTATTTTCCTTCACTAGAATGTGAACTTCATAAAAATAGAGATCTTTCATTTGTTCACTCATTCATGTATCCTGAGTACTAGGAACAGTTCATCATATCTTCTCAGTAAATACTTGAATAGAGTAAAAAGTTCATTAATTTATAAAATTGAATGTTTAATTTTGAAAATATAGCTAACACTTAAATACTACACCATATAATTTGTTCATTATTCACATTTAACACCAGAATGAAACTAAGACTTTGGGAATGAAATTAAGCAAGGTTACACAGATAAATAAATGGTAGATCTGGGATCTGATCCTTGGAAATCTGGCTTTAGGTTTGGTTCTCTATAAATTAGTCTGAATGCCTGATCTGTTTAAAACCACCCCCCTCCCCATATTGGGCCTTTAAACAGCACTTCCTGAACATTTTTTAATTGGCCAGGGTGAATTGAATTTATGATACACCTGCTTCCTGCTTAGCTTCCCAGAATGTTGGAATTACAGGCATGTGCTACCATGCCTGGCTACCATGCCTGGCTCACACTATCTTTTATAGAAGATACTTAGTTCTGCCTGATGTGGTGGCACTGCCTATAATCCCAGTGTTTAGGAGGCTGAGGGAGGAGGATCATCACGAGTTCAAGGCCAGCCTGAACTACAAAGTGAGGCACGTGTGCCCTCAAAAAGGATAGTTTTATTGTATATAACAGAATAATTTCACTTTAGGAGTTTGTGGATTATCTTTTTTGATGCTCTGTCATTGGACCACAGTTTTGCTAAGAACAGGCAATGAAACAGGTTAGATTGTGCTGCATTTTAGGAATACTAGATCAGGGTTTAGAAAGCAAGGCCAGGAAATGTGGTGTTAGCATTTCTTCTTTTGTTCATCTGTCTGTTGTGTTTAACCTAATTAGATTTCACCTTTTAAAATGAGTTTTGAAACTAGAATTGATAAAATAGAATGTAGATTTACTAAGAGTATCGGAGAGGTTGACTGTTACTTTAAATTTTAACTTGAAGCAAGTTTCTTGATTGTATGTATGTTTTAAATACAGAGTTTAATTTGCCACTAGGTGTAAAAAAATTAGAATTACATTGTAATAGGCTTTTTTCTTTCGTTGAATATTAGAATTAAAGAATATGGTAGTTGTTAGACCCAGTGAGAGAGAACCAACCAGAGACCCATATGAAATCTACACAGGAGTTTATTACCGGCCAGGACCTGAGCCAAGCATCAGACTCATGCCCAGACTGGGGGGAGACAAACATGTTTTATACACCTTTGAGGCCAGCAGTTTCTAGGCCCCCCTATGGGATAGAACTAGCAAAGCAAGCAAAAGGTACAGAAGCAGAATGACCTGCTGTTAGAACATTTGTAAAACAGTAGTTGATTAATTGTTATTTCTAAAGGGACCTTTTAAGGGGAGGAGGTTTCTAAGCTTCCTCCTTCTGAGTTTATCTAAAGGACAGGCAGGTGGGTCAAGCTGCAATATGGAGTTTTGTCTTGCTAACTAGGGTCCTTCAGTAGTGTGCGTATTTCTTCATATTTTTACTGATTTGTATCTTTCCCTCAAGTGGATTTACTTTTTCATTGTTTGGTATCCTAAGTTTCTGTAAGTTGTGAAGGGTTTATGCCAATTTTCTTAAAAAAACAAATAAAATTCCTCCAATTATTTAGTAATGTTCTAGTAAGTCAATATTTTATAATTTTTTTTTTTTTTTTGAGATAGGGTTTCACTGTGTATCCCAGGCTGGCCTCAAACTTATGGCAGCCCTCCTGCCTCAGCCTCCTGAGTGGTAGTATTACAGACGTGCACCACCTCCTATAATTATTTTCCCAACAGATCAGTTTTCTCTTGATATTAGAGCCTGAAGAAACCATTATGGGATGTTTTTGAATTTTTAAATCATAAACTCATATTAACATAAAGAATATTTTGAAAAAGGAAAACAGCACTTTATTATTCTAACGCAACTCTTTTAACATGTATCTCTCTGGTGTACCTGCTGATATTTATTATACAGTAATGGAATTTGCAGTTTGGAAGGAACTGGGTCTAATTCTTTTTACTTTATGTGATTTGTATATGCATCATATTTCTGTATCACCAGGTCCTTTAGAATGCAAAGCAAAATCTTTCTGGCCTAGAGTAGTTTTTAATTATACCTTTAAAACACTATGAATTTCCTTTATCTGTATTTTAACATAATCAAGTGTAAGGAAAACATGTTACTGTTAAATAGGAATATATTTGAATATTTAATTGGTACATTGTTAACATGTTTGCATGTATTTATTATGCCTTTCTTTTAAAATTTTTATTCAGCTTTCTAAAACCAACTTTTCCAACAACAACGATTTCCGTGCTCTTCTGCAGTCTTTGTATGCTACTTTCAAAGAGTTCAAAATGCATGAGCAGATTGAAAATGAATACATTATTGGCTTACTTCAACAACGCAGCCAGACCATTTATAATGTACATTCTGACAATAAACTCTCTGAGATGCTTAGCCTCTTTGAAAAGGGACTGAAGAATGTTAAGGTAAGTTACAAAAATTGGTATGTAACTATCACAGCTTGTGCATTTTGTTATGTCACTGACAGAACTTGTTAACAATTTACAAATGCTATTGTGTTAAAAATATTCTTTCAGCTGTTAAAGATCTAGGAAGACTTGATCAAGAGGTACAGGTGCAGTGGGGCGGCTTGCAGTATGGAAGAGAAATCTGGCTCAGCTCTGAGTGCAACAAGAATCAAGAAGGGTGAATAGCCAGGGAAGATGGTGAGGTTAATAAATGGAAAATTACCAAGAGGAAACATCGAGGCCAGGAGGATTCTTGCTAGATCAGCTCTGCAGGATTTTTCCTAAAGGCATGCCAGGGTGATAAGATATTTAGGATGAGTGGGAAAGGAAGAGGAGTTTGATCAGATATTGAGATAGATAGATAGATGCCAGCGGGCAGAAGATTTTCACTAAACTGACTCAGCAGTTTTCTTGCTAAAACTGGACTAAGAAGGTGAAGCTCACACCCATTGAGAAGAGATAGGGGCCGGGGATTTAGCTCATTGGTTCCGCTGCCTGCCTCACAAGCGCAAGGACCCGAGTTCGATACCCTGTACCAAAAAAATGGGAGAAGAGGCAATCTGGCTTAGTTTCATTACAATTTTATTTTTTTATTTATTCTGTATCTTTATATTTTTATGCCATTTTTCTTTTCTTTTCTTTGTTTTTTTTTTCGGTACTGGGGATCGAACTCAGGTCCTTGCACTTGCAAGGCAGGCAGCGGAACCACTGAGCTAAATCCCCGACCCGTCGTTACAGTTTTTTGTCAATTGTCTCTATTAACTGTTTAAACATTTTATCATGAATGCTACTCACCATGTCTTAAAGTTGTTTTGTAAGTTGAAATTTTAATTATCATGAAATTACTGTATTCTGTTAACATTTGCTGAATTGCCAAGGAGAGCTATCACTGTAGATACTAAAGGTACAATTGTTACTTAGAATGAATACACATTTTATTTTACAAATTTTACCTTTTTCTAAAATTTAGGGGATGTGGCTCAGTAGTAGACCACTTGCCTAGCATGTGTGAGGATTTGGGTTTGATCCCTGGCACCATTAAATAAAGTGTAATGTTTGCTATATTTTTTCTAACAGGAAATAGGGCGGACAGGGTAATTTCAGTTATATAAAATGAAGGTATTTTTAGTGTAGTTTAGGATAATGATACAGATTTTCTGCTTAATTATTGTTATGGTTTATATCTAGATGTCCCTCCAAAGCCTCACGGGCTCAAAGGTGGGGGATTAGAAAGGTGATTAGATTGTGGAGGATTATAGCAGGCTTGCTGTTAGGAAGTAGGGCCTGATCAGAAGAGGCAGTCACTGGGAGTGGGATGTCGGTGGGTTTGTCCTCCCTTTCCCAGCTTCTCTCTTCTCTTTCTCTGCTTCCTGTTTGCCATGTTTACCAACAGCTGCCTTCCTCCCAGGTCCTTTCACCATGCCTTTCTGCCTTGGAATCAGCCAGCTACGAACTTAGACCTCTACACACTATGAGCCAAAATAAACCTGTCCTCTGTTAATCTATGGATGTTGGGTATTGGGTCTCAGTAATGAGAAGGTGATGGAGACAGACTTTGGTACCAGGAGTAGAGTCATCACTGTGACATTACTTGAGCATGTGAGTTAGATACCTTTAGAACTGGTTTACAAGAGTTTAAAAAGGTTTGCACATGCTTGCTGGAGAGCAGCCCTAGAAGGCTGTGAGCCAAGCTAAGTGGAAGTTTTAGGTTGGAGTTGGAAAGATCAGAATGATGATAGAAATGTAGCCAGCAAAAACCAGTCTCAGGAGGTTTCAGTTGAAAAGGTAGATTCCACTGGCAGTTGGACCCAGACCGTGTGTGTTCTTTTATAGAAAATATGTCTACATTTTGCTCCTGTCTGGAGACTTTGTAGGAGACTGAGATTGAGGGCAATGGACTGATCTGCTGGTGGAAATTTCAAGGCTGCCCAGTGTTGGCACTGTGGTTTGGATACTGTTGGGGCAGGTTAGCCGGGTTTATACTGAAAATGAAGAGCCAAGAGTCCATTTAAAAAGTTAGCAGCCTGGGCTGGGGATTTAGCTTAGTGATTCTGTTGTCTGTTCCGCAAGCGCAAGGACCTGAGTTCAATCCCTGGTACAAAAAAAACAAAAAATAAAACGAAGAAAAATAAAAATTAGCAGTGTGATGCTGCCACTTGCCTTGAAAGCGCAAGGTCTTGAGTTCAGTCCCTGGTACCAAAAAAAAAAAAAAAGTTAACAGCTTTGCCAGAAAGAAAGTGCGTGCAACGATGGAGCAGAGGAGAACTTGGTTGATGAAAAGATTAGCATTAAAAGAAGACAAATACTTTGGATTAGAACATTAGGAAAAATGACTTAAGGTTCAGAATTGCAAAGGTGAAAGTGCTTTGAGAAGAGAGCCCCAGGGCATCTAGCTCAAGAAGGGCTGCTTAGGGAGTTGGTGCCCTGGGATTCAGTTTACAGTGCCCAACCATCTAGGTACTCGGAGGCCTCTGCAGCTGCTACTAAAGGGGCTTGGCTACTGCTGGAGCTGGTGGCAGACCTTGGCATCATCCATGTGATGCTGGTTTTATAGGTGCAGAATGCAAGAGTTATAAAAGGCTTCCACAACAAGGTGTTGAAAGTCAGGCAGTATACCTCTGTGAGAGAAGTGGGTGATGCTGTGAGAATGAAGCAGACCGTGCAGTGGAGACTCTGGGAAGTTGGAGAAGCCAGGGATGTGAAATGTGTGAGAAAAGCCACAGGGAATGAGTAAAACCAACCCAGGAGAGAAGCCATGAGAGGTACCAGAACTAGCAGTGCTGTAGGGGCAGGTCTGTCCAAGCCATTTGAAGTTCAAGTGTCACCACAGCTTGCCCTGGGTGTCGGACTCAGCTATAGGATTTAATGTTTGCCCTGCTGGGTTTCTATCTTGCTTTGGTTCCATTGATTTCTATTTTCTTCCTCCTTTTTGCAATGGGAATGTTTACCTTGTGTCATTGTTTGTTGACACTATTCAACTTTTTTTTTTGATTTTTACAAGGTCTTATAGCTAAGAATTTGCCTTAAGTCTTAGAGGGGACTTTGGACTTGGACTTTCCAGCAGTGCTACAACTGTTAAGACTTGTGCACCTCTTAGAGATAGACTAAATGTATTTTGCATAAAGGGATATGCATGGGTGTTTTAAGGCCCACAAACGGAATGTTATTATTTATATCTTGATGTCCTTCCAAGCCATCATGGACTGAAAAGTGGGGATTTTGAAAGGATTATGTAGGATTATAGCTGGCTTTCCATTAGGAGGTGGGGCCTGGTCAGAAGAGTCCAGTCACTGAGGGTGGAAGTTTATTTCCCTCCCCAGATCCTCCCTTCACTTTCTTTACCTGACATCTCCATGCTATGAGCAGCTCCTGTCTGCCTTGGCTCTTTCATTGTGCCTTTCTGCCTTGGAGCCAGTTGATTGTGGATTGAAACCTCTACAACTGTGAACCAAAATAAATCTCTCCTCTGTTTTGCGGGCATCAGGTATTGTGTATCAGTGACGAGAAGGTGACTAGGATAGTTACTTTTATATATTATGAAATATTTGAAATTTGGTCTTATTTTATTTCCCTTCAGGCTCAATGAGCATAGGCTTCTTAAGTAACAAAACTATCCAGCTACCATGCAACCACCTTTCACTTAGAGCTTTTGTTTTAGAAAGCGTCACTATTCTGCTGGAGGGAGGAGAATGGATTGAAGGTAAAGAAAAGACTCAAGAAGGAATACTACTAGTAGAAAATTAATAACCTCTAAAAGAATACTTCATTGCTTGGGGAGGTGGGAAATTGAGTGGGGTAGGGTACTGGATGCTAATGGAAGAGAGATTCATTTTTCTGTTGAGTATTCCTTTGTATTTTGGGTTTTGTATTACATTATATTCACATATGTAGTGTGATTGAAAAACACAGTGTGTTTAATTAAAAACTTATTACTGTAAAAGACACATTGCTATTGATCTCCCTCATGATACTCCCTCTCGCTTTGAACACATCACAAGATTCTTGCTGCTCTCTGAAGCAGTATTGGAAATTCTTTTTTGTGTGTGAGTGTGTTTATTTGTTCTGTTGCAGCTGCCTTGATATCCCGAATGGATTCAAAATAGTAGTTCAGGCTCTGAGGAAGAGCCCAAAGTCACACAGTGCTGGATCTGTTGAATGAGTTGTATGAGGATGCTGTAATGTTTTTACAAGCCTGCCTGTCCATTGGATGGTACTTGGCAGCAGTATTCACTGTGGTTTTAAGCACACCTTGTAAAGATACTCATGGAAATGGACTTCAAGAACTGCTTCAGGGTATAGCAAGAGTGATGAGATGAGTGTGTATTATGTGTAGATTCAGACCAGTGGTGGCAAACTGATGGCACACATGCTGCAGTAGGCTGTATTGTTGAAAGTTCTGAAAGGTTCACCATCACTGATTTAGATTGTCCCCCAAAAGTCTCAGAGGTGGTGCTCTTAGAAGGTGATTAGATCATGGAGCACTGTACTTACCACTCGATTAGTCCACTGATGAAGCCATACCTCAACGTGCTTTTAGGAGGTGGGGTCTGGTTGGAAGAGTCTGGTTACTGTGGGCGTGACCAGAAAGGGTACACACACACACACAAACACACAGACAGACACACACACACACACACACACACACACACACACACACACACACACACACTTCCGGGATGTAAATAGCTTTCCTGTACCATATTCTTTCACTATGCCCTATTTGCCTTGGAGCCAGCCAAATGTGGCCTGAATCCTCTAAAAACCATGAGCGAAAATAAACCGCGCCTCTTTTGGGTGTCAAGTATTGTATCCAGTGATGGGAAAGTGACTAAGATGGAAACAAGAGAGAGTATTTTGAAGTGAATTAATGGCAGTATGTCTTCTTTTTTTTTTTTTTTGGTACCAAGGATTGAACTCAGGACCTTGCGCTTGTGAGGCAGGTGGCGGAACTACTGAGCTAAATCCCCGGCCTGAGGCAGTATGTCTTCTACTGTAATAATTTTTTTTTAGTGTAAATATTATTGCTTTTTTTTTTTTTGGTACTGGGGATCTAACTCAGGACCTTGTGCTTGCAAGGCAGGCATGGTACCACTGAGCTAAATCCCCGGCTCAATGCATTTTTTATTTTTTATTTTTCTTAGTACATATTTGCAGTACATAATGTTTACATTCCTTGTGTGGAGTTGGTACATGTACATAACACATCTTAATTCCTTTATTCATCCCTTTTCCCTCCCCTCCTTCTCCACTTCCTCCATCTTTTGATCCTTTTCCCATCTGAGAAAGATTATATTGTCTACCTCCTATTTTTCATTTTATTCTCTACTTAAAATTTGGGTTTCTCAAATAAGAGATACTGTGTGATATTTAAACTTGTGTGTGTGATTTAAGATTATGGTTTCAGGGTACATCCATTTTCTTATAAATGACTCAAGTTTATCTTTCTTTATGGTAGAGTAGTACTCCATTGTTATAAATACCACATTTTCTTTATCCACTTATCTGTTGATAGACATATGGGTCACTTCCAAGATTTAGCTAATATATATTGTGCTGTTATAAACATAGGTATTCATGTATCACCATAATATGTCTTTTAACTCTTTTGGGAAGATGCCTAGAAGGAGAATAGCTAGATTGAATGAAATTTTCGTTTTAATCTTTTGAGGAATCTCCATTCTGATTTCCATAGTGGTTGTATTAGTTTACTTTCCCACCTGCAATGTAGAAGGATTTTTGTTTTTTCTCCTGCAGGCTTACCAGCAATTCTTATTATTTGATTTCTTGATGATGGCCATCTTTCTAGGTTAAGATGGAATTTCAGTGTAGTTGTAATTTGCATTTCTGTAATGACCAGCAGTGTTGAGCATTTCTTCTTGTATTTATTGGCCATTTGTACTACTTCTCAGAAATGTCTATTCATTTCACTTGCCCTTTTTTTTTTTTTTTTTTGGAACCGGGGATCGAGCTTGGGTCCTTGCGCTTGTGCAGCAGGTGGCAAAACCACTGAGCTAAATCACCGGCCCTACTTGCCCATTTTTTGATTGGTCATTTATTTAGGGGGTCTAATTGTTTTTGAGTTCTTCATATATTCTAGTTAGTAGTCCTCTGAGAACTAGCTGGCAAAATTTTTTGCATTCACTAGTTTTCCTTTTCACTCTGTTGGTTGTTTCTTTTGCTGTGCAGAGCCTTTTAATACGATCCCATTTGTTGATTTTATTGTGCTCTTTTTTTTTTTTTGTACCAGGGATCAAACTCAGGACCTTATGCTTTTCAGGCAGGGGCAGTCCCACTGGGTTACATCCCTGACCCTTCATTTGTTGATTCTTGGTACTATTTCCTGTGCACCTAGAGTTCTGTTTACATAGTCCTTGCCTATGCCTATGACTTCAAGAGTTTTACCTACTTTATCTTCAAGTAGATTAACTGCTTCAGTTTTAACATTGAGTTCTTTGATCTATTTTGATTGTAGTTTAGCATATGGTGACAGATACGGGTCTAGATTCAGTCAATCTGCTTCATGTAGATAGTTTTCTTGCACCATTTATTAAAGAGGCTATCTTTTCTCCAGTATATGTTTTTGGCCCCTTTGTCTAAGAGCAAATAGTTGAATGTGCTTGGGGTTGTTTCTTCATCCTCTGTTCTGTTCCACTGATCCTCATGTCTGTTTTTGTGTCGGTACCATGTTGTTTTTTATCACTGTAGCTTTCTAATTTCAAATCTGGGATTGCAATGCCTCCTGTTTCGATCTTGTTGCCTACGATTGCTTTTGTCATTCTGGTTCTCTTCTGTTTCCATATGAATTTTAGCATTTCTTCCTCCAGTTCTGTGAAGAATGTTGTTGGTATTTTTATTAGGATTGCATTAAATCTGTATGTCAGTTTTGGAAAAATGGCCTCCTGGACTGTATTGCTTTTGCCTGTCTAGGAACAGGGGCTGTCTTTCCATTTTCTGATGTCTTTGATTTCCTTTTTTTTTAACGTACTGTAGTTTTTGTTGTAGAGGCCTTTCACTTTCTTTGTCAGATTAATTCCTAAGTATTTAGTTTTTCTTGGTGCTATTATGAATGGTATTATTTTCCTAATTTCTTTCATAGTTCGTTCTTAGTGTACAGGAATGCTATTGATTTTTGTGTGTTGATTTTGTATTTACTACATTACTATTGAATTTGTTCTGAGAGTATTTTGGTGGATTTTTTTGGGGGGGAGTTCTTCTATGTGGAAGATCATATTATCTGAAAATAATGTTAATTTGACTTCTTCCTTTCCTGTATATAGCCCTTTTGTTTGTTTTTCTTGCCTAATTGCTCTTGCTAATATTTTAAGTACAATGTTAAACAGGAGTTGGATATCCTTGTCTTCCTGATTTTAGAGGGAAAGTGTTCAATTTTTCCCCATTTAATATGTTGGTGGTAGATTTGTCATAAATGGCTTTTATTGGATAAAGATAAGGTCCTTTTGTACCTGTTTTCTTCAGTGTTTTTCTCATGGAAGGATGTTGGATTTTGTCAAAGGCTTTTTCTGTGACAGTTGAGATGATCATGTGATTTTTGTCCTTGTTTCTATGTGATATATTATGTTTACTGATTTAGGAATATTGAACCAACCTTGCATTTAGATATCTAACTATTAATAATGCTTAATGGTTATACTAGTAAAGGGAGTGGGGAATGGGAGAATGCAAGAAGTTTGAAAAATGAAGAGGAAGATGAGGTGAGAAAAGTAAGATAAAAGATTCTATTAAGCATAAAAGAAAATCAATAGAATTGGATAAAAGTATCAGTAAAGAAGAAAAAGAAGAAAAAAGAAAAAAACAGTAAAATTAAAAATGAAAAAAGAAAAAAAGGGGAAAAAACAAGAAAGCCAAAAACTATATCCTGAAATTCCAAGAGGAAAAAACAGAACAGTCTAAAAAAAAAAAAAATTCTGCATGTTTTTGAAGGAGTGCTTTCTTTCCGGGGTCTATAGTATTGGAATCCAGTAGATAACGGGGAGGGATGCTGAGTGAGTGCTATGACCTATTTTTTTTTTTTTACTACCGGGGATCGAACTCAGGACCTTGTGCCTGTGAGGCAGGTGGTGGCACCACTGAGCTAAGTCCCTGGCCCGTGACCTATTTTTTTTCCACACTAGTGATTTTGTGTGTGAATTCTGAATCCTGCCCCACCTTTCCCACTGGGTATGGGCAGTCAGTGATGTCGACCTTAAGGCTGTAGTTAGTCCAGCACCTTTATTTTCTGCTCCCCTTTGTGTTTCGCCGTCACAGTTTTCTCTGCCTAGCCTTACACCTGTGGGTTTATGAGGTGCCCCCTTGCTGCCGTAGTCCCTCTGTCCATATATTTCAGGCTGTGGCAACCATCAAGCCAAAGTACATGCTCACGTTGGCAGATGGGGAAAGCACATAATAGATCAGTGAGTTCTGTGCTGGATGTAGGCAGCAGGGCAGGGCTTCAAGCTGACTGCTATACCTAATGCCACTGCTTTCAGACCCAGGTCTCTCTGAAAGCCACCCATACCTGGCCTGGCTTCTGACCTCTGGTGTGGGTCTTCATGTACTTGCCAGTTTGAGCTTAAAGTTCCATTGGTGTCTGTGTCTAGCCCGTACCCTCTCCGCAACTGTCTCTTGTGGCCTTTTCCCATTCAAATCATTGTGGTAAGTGACACCAGAAACCCTAAAGTAGAGTTGTTCTGTAGTTCATGCTAAATAATGAACTCCTTCCCAAAATGGCACCTGATTGAACCCTCTCAAATATGCTGGGTGCTGCTCTGGATTTCTTCTCCAACTCTAGTCTGCTTGGAGAAGGAATTACTTTTTTCTTCTTTGAGACAGGGTCTCATTGCACAATTCACGCTGGCCTTGAACGAACTGTGATCCTCCTGCCTCAGCCTTCCCGAGTGCGGGGATTACAGGCATGTACTACCACACCTGGCAGGAATTACTTGGAAAGTAAAGCCCCACACTTTCTGCAGTTTCCAGTAGTCATGGGCTTTTCTTGTCTACCTCTGCCAGCCAGATCTGTGGCTTCTTGGCTAACCTTGTGTCATTGGGGACTGATCTTCCCTGGGGGTCTGGCGGAGCTTTCCACACTTCTTTGTTCTTTTCTCCATGTTGTGCTGTGTTTCTCCAGCTTCTCTGAAGTTTAGTTTTCCTGTCGGCTCCCTCCTGATTCCTGGAGATCTCCTTTATTTCCTCTTTGCCAGGTTGTTGTTTTCCAAGTGTTTCAGTTCCAGGTTGTGGAAAAGCTGAATTCTGCTGTTGGTCTGTACTCTGCCGTGTTTAATCCTCTAAGGACAGCTTTTGTACAGAGACCATTTTTGTTGTTAGTCTTTTTTTTTTCCTGAAAGTTTCCTGTCAAGCTTTAAAACTTTCTTCCTAGGAACCAGGCATAATATAAATAATGAAGCAAAACTTTTATAAGTAATACATGATTTTTTTGTTTCCAGAATGAGTATGAGCAGTTAAATTATGCAAAACAGCTGAAAGAGAGATTGGAGGCTTTTACAAGAGATTTTCTTCCACATATGAAGGAGGAAGAAGAGGTAAGCACAATTTTTCCCATTGTGATTTGGATTTATACAATTTTTACAGTACCATTTTGCTTTGGTTTTTCAAAATAATGCACAAGATGATCAATCCAGTTGATGGAGAAAAGCCATCGGTTTCTTTTGGTAACTGAAGACAAGCCCCAAGGAAAAAAATGGTATTTGATTTATTTTCTCAGAAAGGTTGCTGCTTTTAGTGAATGAATAATCTGGTTTCATTTACTCAGAAATGTGTATTTTCATGTGTAGGTTGCACTGAGCTAAATATTAATAACCTTTTATGTCCCCTAATATTTTTTCAGAATCTATTGAGGATTATATAAATTTTTATTTTGTTTTGTTTGGGGAGTGTTTGTTTTTTTTTTTTTTTGGTACCAGGGATCGAACTCCGGACCTTGTGTTTGCGAGGCAGGCGGTGGAACCACCGAGCTAAATCCCTGGCCCTTGTTTGGGTTTTTTTTTGAGACAGAGTCTTGCTATGTAGTTCAGGCTGGCCTTGAACTCGTGGCCGGAGATCCTCCTACCTCAGCCTCCTGAATGCTGGGGTTACAGGTATGCACTACTACCCCTGGCTTAAATTTTTAAATACAGTATATGTATTTAAATTTAGCATGCTAAATTTAAAGAATTTTAAATGTATTTTTCAGTAGTAGAGTTTAGGAATCAGATTGTAGTTTTAAATTTATCAGTCTTCTGCCAAATGTATATGTATTAGGATATCATCGAATGAATGAGAGAAACATTTCCTCTTTCTCTACTATGGGATGAATATCAAGGTAAGATATAAAGTATTTTGTGAGGAATTGGTTACTTTTTTAGCTGTTTGTGTAGTGATTCTCAACTATGGTTTCACCTTACGATCAAATTAGTAATTAAAAAAAATATACAGGTGCAGGCCTGTAATCCCAGCACTTAGGGTTGCTGAGCCAGGAAGATCACAAGTTTGAGCCTCGCCTGGAAAACTTACTGACTTTGCAAAACCCTATCTCGCAATAAAATAGAAAAGGGGCTAGGGCTGTAGCTGAGTGTGAAGGCTCTGGGTTCCAAACATAAACACATATGTAAGCCCTTACCAGCCCACGTCAGTCAGATGGGATGAATTGACATGGTTGTCTTTCAAGGCTCCCCAGCTTACTGTAGTACAGAGCGTGCAGTCACCACTGAAATCATTGAGGTACTGCAGCAGTATTGCTTCTTACTGGTTTTTGTTTGTTTTACTGAGGTGTGGGTTCTTGTTAACGTTGCCAACACTGGCTTTGAACGTGCGGTTCTCCCACCTCAGCCTCCCAAGTAGCTGGGATTACAGGTGTGCACCACTGCATCTCTCTCAGAGCAATGTTTTTTTAACCTGTGATGCACACCCCAATTATCTATGAAAAAACAGCAACAACAAAAACTATGGTTCCACCCTAAAACTTATAAATTAGAGGTTGGGACTAAGCACCTGTTTTTGCAAGTGCTTTTGAAGAAATCTCCATGGATCATTCTCATAGCACCCAGTGTACTAAAATACCGATTTGTGGACACATCTCCAAAGTTTAGAAACAGTAATGAATAGTTCCATATCCCAGAAGAAATGTGACTTTATATTTCTAGTGTACTGGGTATCTTTCTCACTTAAAGTAGAGGCCCTGTATTACAAGGTTTGTTTAGGAAAATTTTCTTGTCCCTGAATGCTTTAAAATTTTCAGGGCCTGACTTCCTACCTGGAGAAACCATAAAAGGATTTTTCAGGGCCATATTCTTTGCCTTTTTGGATAAACTTAATGGTAATAACTGAACTCTGTATCTCTTTGATATATTTGGTCATTATACTACACTTAAGCTGTTAACAATTTAAAGTGTATAGAGTAGAACAAGACTAAGCATCTTTCCTTGGAATATCTTGTTTAATATAGGTTTTCCAGCCCATGTTAATGGAATATTTTACCTATGAAGAGCTTAAGGATATTAAAAAGAAAGTGATTGCACAACATTGTTCTCAGAAGGATACTGCAGAACTCCTTAGAGGTCTTAGCCTATGGAATCAAGCTGAAGAACGACAGAAGTTTTTCAAATATTCTGTGGATGAAAAATCAGATACAGGTGAGAGTCTCTATTAGAGAATTTATTAGTTCAGGACCAGTGACATTGTTATGATTTGTAGATTTTTTTTGAGGAATAATTTAAGTCAATTAAAAGCTATTTATTTGCACTTATAAATTAATTGAAGAGCTGAGCATGATGGCCTATGCCTCTGATCCCAGGTGGCTGAGGCAGGAAAATCTCCTTGAGTTCAAGGCCAGCCTGAACTGTAAAGAGAGACTCTGTCTCAAAAAACTAAAGAAACGTGTAATTGAAGATAGTAGATTCTATTTTAAAATTTAGTATTTATAATAATTTAACATCTTATGTACTTGGACCATATGTAATATAATCTTTCTTGAATAAGTTTATATGTACATATTAATAATTATTATTACTGGACCCAGTCAGAATTATTGAGAACTACATCATACAGAGCAAGTTTACAGTATCATCAGACTTTCGAGCTCCACTTGTCATACTGGCTACTTTTATCTTTCCTTTCAATGTTTCGTTGATTTGCAAAGCTGTAGTTCCTGACTTACTGTGGTTCAGCTTACAGTTTTTTGTATGAAAGTCATCCCCATACCACAACTCATTTTGAGTTCCATCTTTCCTGGGCTAGCTGTGTGCTGTGTAATGTGCCCACAGTGCTGGGCAGCAGTGTATAGTGAGCTCCTGCTCCACTCAGCCGTTTGGGCACGAGGGCAAAGAACCAATAACACCACAGCATACAGTGGTGCTAAGCCCTGTTGTGTAGTGGTTTAGGCATATTAAATGAGTTTTCACCTTGGATAATGTCTCCTGATGATGGGTTTATTGGGATGAAACCCTGCTATCAGTCAAGGAGCATCTGTAGTTTATTTCCATCCTTTCCTACTTGTCATTCTTAGTTTACATCTGGTGATACTCGGGAGTGTAGGAGAGGCAGTGTGTTTTTATGTGCAGTTACTTTGAGAAGATAAGTAAGAAATGCAAATAATATATGCTTACCTTTTTTTTCTTAATGGGTTACTTCCTCCTTAGTTTGTCTATTTTTTTACGAAAAACTCCAAACATAGCCAAATGCTGAAAGAATTACTGTAAGGAATCCCCGTGTGCTCATCACCTGTCGTTATAGCTTTACCTTTTAAAATACCATAAAAAAACAGCTGGCATCCTCAAGCTAATAAAACCTTTTGCTTCTTCTAGATGTGCAATAGCAATGTCATTCCTGTTGAAATAGTCTACAGTTTTTAAAAATTGGTTATTTTCTCATATTTTATTTAGCAAAGTAGGTGAGATTCATGTTGAAACAAAAATGACTTTTAAGTTAAGCTATTATTAAACTCATAAAACTTGTAAGCTTTACTGTGCGACGCTGCTTGTGTCTTAGATACCAAGCTAAGACCTGTTGTGTCTGGTTTAGTTGTAATTATAACGTGAAGTTTAAAAGCATCACACTGGTTATATTTAATTTTCCCACTCCTTCAAAGCAAATTATCGCTGCATTATGTGTAAGATATTTCACATTTAAAAAGTGGCAGATTAAGTTGATTCTAGCAATTCTAGATTTAAGTTACATTGTAAAGATAAATCAGATATACATTATTCAAATTCTTCCTAGTACTTCAGTGATAAATCTTTTGTATTTTATATTCTTTATTGTAACACTTCATTTTCATTTTTCTTTTAGAAAATTGCTGCTGAAATAATAGATACACCCAATTGTGTGTCCAATGACATACCCTACAATAGGTTCTAGTAGAAGATTCCTTATCAGTGTGTACCAGCATTAGAAAGAATTACATTATATTGTCTCAACTGGCACATAAATAATTGAAGAAAGTTAAGGCAACTATAGGTTAAAGAAATCAGATTTCGTAGACTTTTTATATGAAATATGAAAATCGAAGAGGGAACACAAGGTACTGGCAGGAGTCATAATGTATGAATAGAAAATGTGAGATTGTGTGTCATTAAAAATGCCTTGTAGATCTCGTAATCTGGCTGACTCTACAATTGTTGATTTAAAGCTGTATAACCTGTTTGGTTCCTTTTTCAAATGATGCTACTTATGCTACAAAGTAAGTATTGTTTTTTCTGTGACGTCTTTGTAAGAGGAAGTCAATTCTGTGTTCATTTTGTAGCTCTCACTGATGAAGTATGACCTGGGCCATGATAGTTTAAGTCTACAGGTTCTTAACAAGCTCCACATCCCCATGTTATCGCTAATAAGTGTTACTTCCTTTTCACATCTTGCAAGCAGGAAGGAATTAACTTCAGGCACTGTATTTTACTTGTACAAATGTGATTCTTAGTTTCTTACTGCTTTTGCTCTTACAGCCTTTCCTACTAAAGTTTTTCTTTTCTTATTTCAGAAGCAGAAGTGTCAGAGCACTCTACAGGTATAACCCATCTTCCACCTGAGGTAATGCTGTCAATTTTCAGTTACCTTAATCCTCAAGAATTATGTCGGTGCAGTCAGGTCAGCACCAAATGGTCTCAGCTGGCAAAAACTGGATCCCTTTGGAAACATCTTTACCCTGTTCATTGGGCCAGAGGTAGGTAAATGGGATTTTTAGTTTTTGTAAAAAGTATGTCAGTATCTTTTTTTTAGATGAATATTCATAGCCATTGATAAGCACGGCTGGGGAGGGAAATTCTGAGAGCATTGTCAAAGTATTTCATAGTTAGATGTTGTTCTTGATGTATACATTTCAGAAAAGATAGCAGTCCTGAAGTAGCCATGTGAATTATGTGATGTCTGCCATTACCTTCAGAATATAAGGAAAGAACAATTGGAGGAGAGAATTTAAAAAATTGGATAGATACTGATAATTGTTGAAGATAGGTGATGAACATATGGGGATTCCTTGTAGTAATTCTTTCAGCATTTGGCTGTGTTTGGAGTTTTTCATAATAAAAACTTAAAAGCAAATGTAATAGATTTTCTGAACTGTTCTACATAATTAGTTTGAGTATTTAAAAAATACAGAATAAGGGCCAGGGATTTAGCTTAGTGGTTCTGGCGCCTGCCTTGCAAGCTCAAGGTCCTGAGTTCGATTCCCGGTACCAAAAAAAAACCAAAAAAAAACCCAGAATAAATTCCATGAAATTTAAGCATGAGGCACCATTATGGCTCCCTTTTGTTAGTAGCTCAAAATAACTGTATTTTTTTTCTTTAACATAGTTTTTTTGTGATTGGTAATTCTCATTCTCTAAATCACAGTTTCATATTAATTTCATTGTGGTAAGTTACTTTCACATATGAACAATTAAAGAAAATTTTTTTCATGGACATATAATGCAGTCATGGGATAAATGCAAGGAATATGGTATATATTTTTCTGTAACTGAATTAAAACACTTCTGGGTGAGTATTAACTCAAAATTTATATGAATTTAAAAAATTTCTCTCACGGGTGACTGTATGACTTTAGCATGTAAATATGTATATCTCATATAATTTTCTCTGGCTTAAATGATAAATTTTGAAAGCAGTTTGTTACAGTGATATGGAGCAAATTTTTGTGTGTTTGTTTTTGAGACAGGGAATCTCATGCTGTTGCCCAGACTGTCTTGTAACCCATTACCCACCTCCTTCAGTGTCCCGTGCAGCTAGGACCATAGGCACATGTCACCATCCTGCCTTGTAGTACTTTTAAAATAAGTTGTTAGATGTTTTATTTATTTATTTTTTTTGTACCGGGATCGAACTTGGCTCCTTGTGCTTGCAAGGCAGAGGGCAGAACCACTGAGCTGAATCCCTGGGCCAATGTTTAATGTTTTTTGAGTGAAGCTATTTGAAGTATTGGAATTAACTTATATAATTCAGATGATAAGAATTAGCATTTTTATATGGATTAATTTTTAATAGGATAATGAAATATTGAGTAAAAAGCCAAATATGGATACATCAAATACTTCTGCTGAGGTGTTTCTAATCAAGAATTAAGAAAAATATATAATGAAACGATTTTACATGTTATTAAACGTGATTGTCCTGTGCTTTTATGAAGTCACTCAAATCTTAAATTTTTTTTCCTATTTTTAATATATGTAAACAAAAATTCCAACGAAAGATGTTTATCGTTTACGTATGATATTTGTTTTGAGTGGCTTTCCCCTCTTCCGTGGGATATTTAAAATGCCTGGAGACGTTTTTCTTTTTCTATCTTTGGATGTTATACTGGTGTCCGGTGGATAGAGGTTAAGGTTGTGCTAATCTTCCTGCAGTCCGTAGGTCAGCCCCCCACAGCAGTGAATTACCTTCCCTAAAATGTCAGTGTTATGTGGGTTGAGAAACTCTGACTTAGATATAATGTTAAAAAGTTAGTAAATCAATTCTGCATTGCTTCACTTCATGATCATGTAATTTAGTTGAAGTGTAGTCTCTAGGATCTATAAATTTATCCTTTCTCTTTGCCTTAATCTTTCCCTTTGACTTCTCTCACATTCTTATGAATTGTTGACTGATTCACTGCAGAGTAGAAAGTCATGCTTCGTTTTGTTTATTAGCTGTCAGCATAATGGGGCTATTGCTGAAGCTACTGTGAAGCCACAGTAGGGGAAAAAGGTTAGGTTATTTTCAGTGATTTTTAAAAATTACATGTACAGCTATCGATAATTATTTTTCTTAGAAATGGGTTTATAACCATTAAGCTTATTTGTGTAAAAGGTGAACTGGAAAAACTTCATATGGAGAGTAGATACATAGCAGACTATACATTTTTGTAACTGTTAATTTTTGAGAGGAAGATTTACGTTGGGAAAATATCAATTATTGATTAGTTGATTAACTGTGTTAATTGAAGCCACATAATCACAGTTTTTTTCAATACACTTGAAATTGAATCCTTCACTTATTAAAGTGTAATTGTTTTGAAACCACAATTAAGTATTTCTAAAAATAGTTGTTCCATTGCCTGGGGCTAATATATCTTTTGTGTATTGAGGTTGATATTGTAAATACATTGGTTTTTTTGTAATGGTAGGTGTTCTAATCTTACCTTATAACTCTTTCTGTTTATTCATTGAGTAGGGGACTGGTATAGTGGTCCTGCCACTGAACTTGATACTGAGCCTGATGAGGAGTGGGTGAAAAGTAGGCAGGATGAGAGTCGTGCTTTTCAGGAGTGGGACGAAGATGCTGACAGAGATGAATCTGGTGAGCCATGCTCGAAATTAAAATTATTACATGATGTTTTACTAACTGACATGTTTAATGATCACTGTAAACATTCGAATGTTTTTGTGTTTTCCAAAGAGATTTATTTTTAAGCCTACTACTTTTTAAAATTTGAAGGAATAATAAGCAAATGTAAAATTTATTCTAAGTGGTTTAAATGTGCATATTACTTCCCATGTTTTCATATTAAAATAAAAAATGAGAAACTGATGCCCGTTTTCCATTTGAGAATACAGTGTATTCACTGTGGAGCTTCACTGTTTAGAATCCGCTTTGTAGAGCCAGTTCAGTGAATGAGTTGATCAGCCTCACTGAGTCATCTGTGTTCCTGAGGAAGGAACCATGAGGCTGTTGAATGTGTTTATTAATTTATAAAGTTGTAACATTTGCCTCACAGGGGTGTCGTACTTCAAGATTCTGGGTTGGGGTGTAGCTCAGTGGCAGAGCACTTTTAATACCCAGCCCTGCAGCCCTTCCCAATATTTTTTCATATATGAAAATTCTTTATAAGTGGGAAAGAGTTGTAAAAAGTAGAGTGGCCATTTGTTATGCACTACGGGAAAGTTCAAGGGTTTATCAGAATGTATTCCTACCCTTAACTCATAAGTGGAGGATAATTTAGAGTACATAATTCTTAATTCAAGGTACATAATGAAAAGTGCTGTAATAGAGGTGCATATGGATGCTGTTTAGGAGTGTGGAGGAAGATAGAAGTTCTATTTTAGATACTATCCTAGATAAAAATTGCTAAAAGATAATGAAGTAGTAAAAAATTAACATGATATAGTCCTCTACTTAACTAAAACAAACTGTAGGAAATTTCTGATTAGAATAACACTTTTTACTTAAACTGCTCCAGTGAAAGACCTAAACATGTGGAAAGTAAGAACTTAAGTATGAAGATTATTATTTCAGCAGTGGAATCATTTTCTTTACATAAAATGAAGATGTCACATTGGGTTTAGTTTGGGAAGGTGCTTGGTAAGGAAGAGGTGTGTCCCACCTGGATTTGGTGATGTGCTTCCCCACGGCGGGCACTGTCTGAATGAGGGATATAGGGGTGAACAGAATGGGAGAAAGTACACTGGCCTTGTTGAGCTGAAAACTTGGACAGGGAAGTGGACAAGTGTTGTGGAAAAAAGGGAAAGTGTGCCAAGAAAAAAAGAAGTTCCCATTAAAAAAAAGTGGTTTAGTTTCTCTTGAGATTCACGCGAAAACCCAAAGGAGGTGAGGTCTTTGCTTACTTGTCCTGTCACCTTAGGAAAGACTTAATTGATGCTCTCTTGAAAATTAACTCATACCACCCATGAGAAGAATTATAAAGGCTTTAGTGTATTTTTCTCGGTGCTTGAAGACCAGCTTTTCTCTGCATACTGAAAGCTGTAGCCGGGCATAGTGGCCCACCCCTGTCATACCAGGATCCAGGAGGCCAAGGCAAGAGGATCGAGGCAAGAGGATCGCTGTGAGTTCAAGACCAACTTGAACTACATAGCAAGACCCTGTCTCAACAAAACAAAACAAAACAAAACAAAGCTATAAAGACTGGGGTTAGGGCTGAGGTGTGGCGTAGTGGTAGAGCACTGCTTAGCACCTAGGGGCCTAGGCTCAGTGCCCTAGGAAAAAAAGATTGAGCCTTTGTGAGACAATGTTATCTATTCCACTGATGAGTGGACTCAAGACTGTACTGTGGATCTGCCATCTACCTTAGTGCTGTGTGCAGTTTAGATGTCTTTACTACTCATGCAGAGATGATTACTCATGTTAAACTTTTTTTTTTTCTTAGAGATTTTACAGTAAGCAATACACATGTACATAGGGAGGGCCACAGAAACAGAAGAAGGGTTGGGAATGAAATTGTAGTGAATAAATGGCTTACTAAGGTAATTTTTATTTCTCTACATTTTACATATATGCCTGGTGAAGGAGGAATTTGAGAGAATAGCTATAGACATGAAATCATTAGTTTAAACTTATTTTTTCACTTACATTCCTTTTGTCCATTGTTCTATTTTGAATCAATTTTCTTTTTTTCTGTTAAACTGTCTTTTGTTTGGAGACATTCAAGTTAGGTCTTTAGGTAATAAGCAGGATAACAATAGGATCTTGAGAAAGGATTTAAAATAATCACTTCCATCTTGTTAATGTAGTGTATTTTTCTTTATATAAAACTGGCATTTTAAAATTAAAATTTTTTTGTGTGGTGGTTGTTTCAGTAGTGCGTCCCATTGTAAACACCCAAGCTGAATTTTATCCCTGCCCTTTAAAAATTGTTTTCAAAAATTTTGAGACAGTGTCTGTGTATTGCTCAAGCTGGGCTCAGGCTTTCGACTCTCTTGCTCCATCCTCCCTGGGATTATAGGTGTGAGCCACCATGCCTGGCTGCCACACTTGTTTTTAACTTCTTAGTGATTTTAAGATACCTTCCTTTGCTTGATTCATTATGTTCAGGCTGAGTGTAGTTTCAGATCTGTTCAGCTTTGTGTTTTATTTAAGTAGAATAACTGATTATACTTTTGACTGTGTGTCTTTTCTTTTGGTACACATTCTGTTTTCTCTTAAAGAATGTTAATATTCTTTAAGTATTCAGAGTTCTTTTCAAAACTTACTTTATTGCCTGAAACTGGAATTGCTTATGAAGGGGTTTTAGGGACAGCACAAAATATTTCTTTTTTCCTTTTTTTTTGGTTCTGGGGATCAAACTCGGGACTTTGTGCTTTTGAGGCAGGTGCCAGAACCACTGAGCTAAATCCTTGGCCCCAAAATATTTCATATTAACAATTGGCAAGTCTTTAAGTAGCCTAATTGTAATTAGTATATCAAATTCTTAGACTTTCGAATTCATTTTACAGAAGAGTCTGCAGAGGAGTTGACTGCTATCAGCATTGCACAAATGGAAAAACGTTTACTCCATGGCTTAATTCATAATGTTCTGCCATATGTTGGTACTTCTGTAAAAACTTTAGTATTGGCATACAGCTCTGCAGTTTCCAGCAAAATGGTATGTACATATTAGCACTAGCTTGGGAATTAAGACAAATAGCAGTGTTACAGCTTTGGTTTGTTTATTGCTGAGCTTAATTAAGGGAAAAATATATCAAGTGCCTTCCCCTGACTAGGCATACACTGCCGACTCTCATATTATTTTAGTTCTTAGGAAAGTCATTTTTGCATGAATATCATTGCCTACATGTTATGGATGAGGTAACCAAAAGTAGGAAAGGTTAAATATTGTATTCAGATGTTGGTAAGATAGGCAAGTGAGATGAAATCACTGTTGTTTTTTGTTTGTTTTTGCAGTACTGGGGGTTGAACCCAAGGCCTTAGAGCTGAGCTACATCCATAGCTCTTCTGAAAAAAATTTTTTTTCCTTCAGATTTTTGAGGTAGAGTCTTGTGAATCATATTGCTTCAGGCAGTACTCAAATTTGTGATCTTCCTATCTCAGCCTCCCAGAGTGCTGGGATTCAGCCCTGCACCATCCTAAGAACTGTTCTGTGAAAATTTGTCTTGTGACTTCCTACATCAGTGTGTCATTGGATACTTCTTAAACATGTCAGTCTCAAGCCACTCATGCTCGTGTGTGTTTGAAATCCTAGTACTTGGGAAGCTGAGGTAAGAGGATTGCAAGTTCAGGCCCAGCCTGAGCAACTTAGCGAGACCATGTCTCAAAATAAGAAAAATAAAAATGGCTTGTCTAAAGGCCCTGAGTTTAATTCCCTGTACTGGGGGTGGGGGTGGGGGTGGGGTGGGGGTTAGACACCCTGGGTATAACCTCATAAGTATTAAAATAAGTTCTCAGGGTTTTGAGCCCAGAATGTATATTTGCAGTGTACTTGTCTTAGTTACTTTTCTCATTGCTGAGACATAATATTGATACCCAAAGTTAAAGGAAGAAAGGTTTATTTAGGTCACAGTTTGTAGAGGTTTTAGTTGGCTGGCTCCAGGGCAGGGTGTCATGGCAGAGGGGGATCACAGAGGAGAAACAGTTCATAGCAGGCAGAAGACAGCAAAAGCAAGCCAGCAACGAACACAGCTCTTTCTATCCCTTATATTTTACCCAGGCTGCTTAGGATGGGCAGCCCTCACCCTGTAATCCCAGTGCCATTGATCTTAGCATTGCACCATAAATCAGTTCCAGTGTCACACACTGTGGATCCCAGCTACCTCCCGAAAAGCCCCACCTATGACCACATGATGCTTTCAGGAGACATCTAAAAACAAGTCATAACATTCTGCCCCTGACCCCCAAAGACTTATATACATCCCTTTATGCAAAAGGCATCTAGTCTATCTCTAAGAGTTGCCCGAGTTTTAACAGTTTTAGCATTGCTGAATAGGCAAGTCTAAAGAGTCTCTTCTGAGATTTAAGGCAAACTTTTAGTTGTAAGCCCCTGTATAAATGAAAAGAATGTTAAACACCTTCAACATTTAATGGCACAAGATAGACATTTTTATTTTAAAGTTATAAACAGGGATAGCAGGAATGGGAACAAAGCAAGATTAAAAGCTAGACGGGCAAACATTAAATCTTACTGTTTTACTTGTAGCATTTTTGGCAATCTGTGGCAAGTTGTGAACTCTAAAGGGCTTAGGTGGCTCTGCCCCAGTGCCATTGACGGTGGTTGTAGCTCTCATGGCTTTTCTCCTAGGCCAGCTCTGTTCCCTATTTGTAGTTTTTTAGATGACCTATATTTTTGGGTTTTTAAAAACTTTTGGGGTCTCTCTTGTACCCTTGGCTTTGTATTTGCAGCTTTATGTACTGTTTGAAATCTGGGTGGAAAACACTTTTTGACCCCATAACCGTTGTATTTTGTATGGACCTAACACTAGTACCTACCATGTGAGCAGGGTCAGGGTCTACCACCAGCTGGAACAGTAGCCAGGCTTTTTCCCCCATTTGGCTGTAGGAGTTGAGTGCCCGTGAACTAATTTTGAGGAACAACTTTTTTAGGCTGCCGCCATTTTGGAATACGGGGTTCTGGGGCTTTTTTTGTTGTTGTTGTTAAATTCTTTTATTGGTACATTTTAGGTATACAACACAATTACATTTCTCATTGGGAATTGTACCTTTACATGATGCATCTTGGTTCTTATTTTTTCCCCATTCCTAGCCCTCCCTTCACCCCCTCCACCCTTCTCTATTTACAGACTTTATTTCCATTTTTTCCATTTCTCATCATTTTTCCTTTCCCTTCTTTCCTTTCCCCTGCCCCTCCCACTACCCCTACCCCTTTGGACCTTTTCTTCCTATTTTGCATTCTCGATTATTCATTCTAATCATTGGTACATTTTAGGTATACAATATAATGACATTCATCATTGGAAATTTGCACCTTTACATAGCCTCTCTTGATTCTTATTTTTCACCCTTGCCCAGTCCTTCCTTCAACCCCTCCATCCCTCCCTATTTACAAAGATTTTGTTCCTATTTTTCCATTTTCTCATATTAATCCCATTCCCTTCTATCCTTTCCCCTAGCCCTCCCACTTCCTTCCCCTTTGTCCCTTTTCTTCCTATTTCACATTACCTATTATACATTTTAGTCCTTATTTACACTTTCAGTTTCTCACACCAGAGAAACAATTCAGTATTTATACATGTGTTTCCTATTTATTTCACTTAAGAGTATCGCCTCAATGTGCATCCACTTAGCTATAAATGTCTCTAATTTCTTATTTTTTAATGGCTGAGTAGTACTCCATTTTATAAAAAAACCCCACATTTTCTTTATCCAGTCTCCAGTTGATGGGCATTTGGGCTGTTTCCAAGTTTTAGCTATCACAAACTGTGCTGCTATGAACATGGGCGCACATATATCACTGTGGTATGATTCTTTTAATTCTTTGAGGAAGATTCCCAGCAGTGGAATAGCGGGGTCAAATGGGAGTTCCAGTCCTAGTTCTTTGAGGTGTCTGCATACTGATTTCTATAGTGGTTGCACCAGTCTACACTCCCACCAGCAGTGGAGCAGGGTTCCTCTTTCCCCACAGCCTCTGGGGCTTTTTTTTTTTTTTTAAAGCAAAGTCTTTTACTTTGTAACTGAGGCTGTAGAGGCTGGAGTCTTGTTGGTTTTTGTGATGTCTTTAGGCTATCTTTTTTGTTATTTTTTGTTAGTATTTTTGGTGACCAGTTTTTGTTTTGTTTATCTTTGTAGGCTGCAAAGCTTTTTTGGGGGGAGGGTTTCTTTTTTTTGGCCAAACTCAAAATGTTTAAGTCATTTTGCTAGGCTCTTTGTTCTTGATTTTTAACATAAATCTGGCTAAAGGCCTGTAACAGTACCCATGTCATCACCTCAACATTAGACTGCCATGAAAATTTTTTTGCCAGATAAATTAGTCTGCTGTCCTTAATCTCACCCTCAGGGAAAGTCTCTGGACACAAGCAAAATGTAGACAAACTTTCTGCCAAGTTTGCTGTAACACACATCTTCTCGAGACTAACAGCCAACGTAGTCCTTTTTTCAGCAGAGACCTCTTGAGCCTGGTCCTTACCAGCAGAATTTTTATCAGCATTCTGAGCTCTGACCAGAATCTCTCATCAAGTATAGCCTCAGGTGTTTTAGCTCTATTTTTTTTTCTTTTTTCCTTTTTTAATGCTGGCATTTTTTAACCTTTTTAAAATTCTTTTTTTTCCTTTTTACAAGCGAGCTCTAAAAGGCTCTTAAACCACATGGTCAGGTATAATTACAGCAATGATCCCACTTCTCTTACCAAATTTTGTCTTAGTTACTTTTTTCATTGCTAAGACAAAATATGTGACACCCAAAGTTAATGAAGGAAAGGTTTATTTAGCTCACAGTTTGTAGAGGTTTTAGTCCATAGTTGGCTGGCTTGAAGGCAGGGTGACATCACAGAGGAGAAACAGTTTATGGCAGGTAACAAAGCAACAAGGGAAGATCACAGCTTTTTTTATTTCTTAAATCTTATCTAGACTGCTTAGGGCAGATAGCACTCACACCTTTAATTTTTTAGCGTTGCACCATGAGTTAATCCCAGCATCACACTCTAGATCTAGCTACCTCTGAAAAAGCCCCACTGAAGTAGGACTGCATGAGGCTTCGGGGGGGACATCTAGACACAAGCCATCACAGTACTATTCAAGTGATTTTTTTTTTTAAACATGCATATAAGTTTGAAAAACCACTGGATTATATTTACAAATAAGTGTCTCTTGCTTCTAACTAAAGGTTTGCAGATCTTCATGGTGATTTTTTCCCCTCCTTAGGTTAGGCAGATTTTAGAGCTTTGCCCTAACCTGGAGCATCTGGATCTTACTCAAACTGACATTTCGGATTCTGCATTTGACAGGTTAGTTACTTTAAAACACTTTAACTGTAATGAATTAGTAGAATTACTCTCTAGTTTCTCATTTACATCATGATAATTTAATCATACTCTTATTTTTTACTGCTAAGTCTTCATCTTGTTTGGCTATAACTTGATAGCAACCTCCACTTCTTTTCCTCTTATCTATTGCTCCCAGCTGATCCAAAACTTCTCTACCATTTTGCCACATCTCTAATCAGGTACTGTGGCTAGGCTTTTGAGCCTTGCTTTATAACCACATGGATTAGTTCTGCAAGTTTTTAAGGTTTCAGTTGAGCTCTTAAGCGCCATTTGGCACAGTTCCCTTCTAATTCTTCATATTTTTTCTGGTGCAGTACCACTTGTTCCCGCTATACTTTTTACAGATTGTACTTTGTTGGATGCTACCAGTTTCCCCTTTAGTCTGTCCCCTCCCTCCCATCCTAGCATTATCCTATTTCAGAGGGAGCAGTCACTCTTCTGGCTGAGGTTAGTCATCTAATTCCTAGATATTGCTTCTTATGTACTTTTCCTCACTAAGCCTTAGATATTCTTCTTTTGTTTGTATAGTACTTCTCCCATGCTGATTATTTTTAGGATAATAAACAATTTTTATCCTTACCCTTCTGCCATCCTATCCTTCGGTTAGCAATACTGTTAATTTCTAATCACTCTTACTATCTTTTTGTATCCTTAGTACCAAAAGTACTGCCTTGTAACAATAAATATTCAGACAGTGTTTTGAGTGACTATATTAGATTTAAATTCTATTTTCTAATATCCTTCTATACAATTGTAGTCAAGTGCTTTTGAAGAATTTAACAACATAAACTAATAGTCTTGTTACCTCTTAATTATAGTTGGTCTTGGCTTGGTTGCTGCCAGAGTCTTCGGCATCTTGATCTGTCAGGATGTGAGAAAATCACAGATGTGGCTCTAGAGAAGATTTCTAGAGCTCTTGGAATTCTAGCATCTCATCAGAATGACTTCTTGAAAACTACTGCAAGCAAAATTACTTCAACTAAATGGAAAAATAAAGACATTACCATGCAGTCTACCAAGCAGTATTCCTGTTTGCACGATTTAACTCACAAAGGCATTGCAGAAGAAATAGATAATGAGCACTCCTGGACTAAGCCTGTTTCTTCTGAAAGCTTTCCTTCTCCTTATGTGTGGATGTTAGATGCCGAAGATTTGGCTGATATTGAAGATGCGGTAGAATGGAGACATAGAAATGTGGAAAGTCTCTGTGTAATGGAAACAGCATCCAATTTTGGTTGTTCCTCATCTGGTTGTTACAGTAAGGATATTGTCGGACTAAGGACTAGTGTCTGTTGGCAGCAGCATTGTGCTTCTCCGGCCTTTGCTTATTGTGGTCATTCATTCTGTGGCACAGGAGCAGCTCTGAGAACTATGTCAGCACTCCCAGAGTCTTCCGCAATGTGTAGGAAAGCATTAAGGACTACATTGCCTAGGGGAAAAGACTTTCTGGACTTAGGGAGTGAGAAATCTGATCAAGAGACTGGGCGTGTACTTTTGTTTCTCAGTCTGTCTGGATGTTACCAGATCACAGACCATGGTCTCAGGTGAGTAACCAGGGTAGTAGGAAATGGACACACTCTCATTCTCATGTGAAATAGGAAAACTTGATCTAACTTACCCCTTTCGGTGCATTTATTTCAACGAGGGTTAACAAAAGTGTTTTATTTCAGAGTGTTAGAACAATATAACTTAAGGTGTTAGTATGAAGTTTCATTGCAGTCAGTTCAAATCTGTTGTGATATATAGAACAATGTAAATTTAATGTTTTTGCAATTTTGATAAATTTATAAATCCTTATTGACGATTTCAAGGCTCCAGTCTGTGAACATGGAATGTCTTTGAATTTATTTGGATTGTATTTAATTTTAGCAGTATTTTATAGCTTTTCAGCATACAGCTCTTTCACTCTGGTTAATTCCTAAGTGTTTTATTTTCACTGATGCTGTTGTAAAATGGGATTATTTTGTTTTTCAGATCGTTACTTGTTAGTATACAGAAATACAACTGAGGAGCGTGTGTTGATTTGTATCCTGCTACTTTCATTAGATCATTTATTCTAACAGTTTTTTTGTGGAATTGGAATTTTCTATATGTGCAGTAGTATCATTTCTAAAGACATAATTTTACTTTTTTCCAGCTTGTACACTTTATTTCTTTTTCTTATTTAATTGTGTTGGCCAGAACCTCCAGGCCTATGTTAAATAGAAGTGGCCACAGTGAGCAAGCACCCTCACCTTGTTCCTGTAGGGGAAGAGTTTCAGTCTTGCACCTATGAGTGTGATGTTAGCTCTGGGTTTTAATAGATGAAGAACTTCCTGTCTACTTCTGGTTTACTAGATTTTTTGTTTTGTTTTGTTTTTATTTTGAAAGTATATTAGATTTTGTCAGTGCTTTTTCTGAATCAATTGAGATGATCTTGTGCAGTTTTTTTCTAGTAAATTATGTTGATTTCACATGTTGAAAGTTGATAAAACACACATGGTCAAGGTGTATCCTTTCAATGTGCTACTGAATTCAGTTTCCTGGTTGTGTCTTCATGTTTACCAATTTTTTCTATAATGGCTAATTACTGATCATTGTTAATCTTATTCAGTGTGTATTTTGTTTTAGGTATTGTATTTTTCATCTCTAGAGGTTCCATTTGGCCATCTGTATCTTTCTATATACACACACAGGTATATACACTGAAAATAAAAACATACAATAATATTTACAAACAAGGGCCAGGTGCTCAGTGGCACTGTGCCTGCCTCACAAGAGCAACGTCCTGAGTTCCATCCCTGGTACTGAAAAAACACCCAAAACAACATAAAATACACACACACACACACACACACACACACACAAAATCCTATACAAAATTAAATATAAATTATATAAACATACATTTCTGTTTCTTTCATTTTGTCCATACTTTCTTTTAAATTGATCTTTTAAAAAATATTTATAAAAGTTTTTAAAATAGATGTTTTGTATATACATATTTAAGATATACAGTATGATGTTATAGGATACATACTTTATAACAGAACAGATTAACTTACCATCATCTCACACAGTTATACATTTTCCCGTCTTGTGGCAAAGCAGGTACAGTTTCACTTAGCAAATCTCTTGGCTATAGTACACTATAATTAACTAGAGTACTCATTTTGCACTATCTTATGACTTGTTCATGTTACATAGTTGCTACCCTGTATTCTTTAACTCTCATTTCTGTGGATTCCTCACTGGTAACCCCTGTTTTATTCTCTACTTCTACATATTGGATTATTGGAGTATTTTTAAAAGATTACACATAGCAGTAGTAAGATCATGCAGTATTTTCCTGTCTGGCTTATTTCATTTAGCATAATGTCCTGTAGGTCCATCTAGGTCTAGTGTGGCAAATGGTAGGATCTCTTGCTCTCCCTCCTCCTCTCCCTCCTCCTCTCCCTCCTCCTCTCCCTCCTCCTCTCCCTCCTCCTCTCCCTCCTCCTCTCCCTCCTCCTCCTCCCCCTCCCTCCCTCCCTCCCTCTCTGTCCCTCTCTCAGCACCCACCATCAGTAGGGCCTACCTCCTAACAGCCCATACAGCTCTGAACATCTGTGTTAATCAGCTTAAGTGTTCAGTCCCCCCATGATTCAGCCAGGAGCCTCTTAATCCAGTTAAGTTTAGCTGGCACAATTCAGGATTTTGTTAATTATTTTTGTTGTTTTGTAGATCTTTTGTTCTTTGCTTCCTTGCGTTATCATTGTCATTTGGTAATTTTCTGTACTGCTAAGTTTTGATTCTTTTCATTATTTGTGTTTTTGCTATAGTTACTCTGTGGTTGCCATGAAGCTTATATAAAACGCCTGAAAGTTATAGTAGACTGTTTTGTACTGATAACAACTTTAGTTACCTACAAAACCTCTAGATTTGTATCTTCCATCTAACAAGTGATATTTTTGACGTAAAAATATACCTCATGTATTTCTTTTTTGTTTTTGTTTTTGTTTAAGACAAGATCTCACGATGTAGTTTGCTATGTAAATCTTCCTATGTAGCCTTGAACTCACTATGTAACCCAGGCTGGCCTCAAACCTGAGGTGATCTGCCTGCTTCTGCCTCCCAAATGCTGGGATTACAGATGTGCACTACCACGCCTGGCTCTTCGCGTATTTTGTAACAACTATTGAGAGCTATTACTGGTTTTTGAGACAGGGTATCAGCATGTAGCCCAGGCTGGCCTCACTGACTTCCATGTGCTGGGACTACAGGTATATGCCATCACACCCAGCTCATTGCTGTTTTTGAATGTTTTGGGTTTTTACCTTTATACTAGATACACTGATTTCTGAAGCACCATATGGCTGTATTTGGCTACCTTTACCATTGAGTTTTAATTAAAATGGGTCTTTTGGTTGAATCTCTTTTAGACATCTGAGTTTCATGGGTCCAGATGACCATATCTATTCCAAGGCTTTGGAGCTTTTTAGTAATTACTTCACTAGGTAAACTTTCTGTCCCCATCTTTTGTAATTCTCATAACATGAAAGTTTGTTCATTAGGTCACATAGGTTGTATTCTCTCTTTGTCATTGTTTTTTCTTTTTCCTCTGGCTGGGTTATTTCAAAAAACCTATCTTGAACCACTTACCAGTCCAATTATTTAAATATAAGATGACCAAAAATTGCGTATTTTAAAATTAACTTTTATAATATAACAGGAAATATAAAAATAACAAGTATGATTGTTATGCAAGCAAGAATTGGCTGGTTATAATGACACCTGCCCAGTGATGCTTAGGATAGTACATAAACAAACGCACTGCCCGAGTGATACTTCCATTCATTGGGTTCTTTAACTCCAAAATTTCTCTTTGGTTCTTCATTATGCTAGCTGTTGAATTTGTCATTCAGGTCAGTTGTTTTCCTGATTTCACTGACTTGTCTATCTGTATTCTCTGATCTCACTGAGTTTCCTAAAGATTATTATATTAAATTTCTTTTTAGGCCATTTCATACATTTTTTTTGGAGTCAGTTAATGGAGAATTATTGTGTGCCTTTGATGGTGTCCTGTTTCCTTGCTTTTTCCTCTTTGTTACGTCCTTGCATTAATTTCTACACATCTGATGGAACAGTCCCCTCTTCTTAGCTTACTCAAGTGGCTTTAGTAAGGAACGATTTTTCAGGGGTCTTGCTCTGCCAGCTGGGAACCATGTGGTGGCTCTCCTTCCAAACGGATGCAGTGCTTTTGCCTCTGTGCAGTGACTTTATTTTAAGATCCATAATAGCAGTGCCAGTGGCTTAAGCTGGAGGAGTTTGTGGTGGCACTGATGGCAGTGTAGGTAGTGAGGGCACTTGGTGCAAGAGCCTTGGGGTTCTCTTTATTTTCCCACAGTGGAGAGTTTTAGCTGAGGGTATCTCTCTTGGTGTCAGGTCTAACACTGTTCACAGGCAGCTGCGGAGAAGTTGGGTTTCAGAGCACAGATGCTCATAGCAGCTCTAGAGTCAGGGTCCTGAGCACAGGGTCTCATGAACCTGTGTGGAGCCCAAGTCTACCCTTTCACTTCATCTTATGTATGCAAATACTGTTTCTATTCTTCTAGGACATACTTTGTTGGACTTTCTCTTTTTAATTAAAATTTAATTTACATACCACAAAATTTACCATTTTTTTTAGTGTACAGTTCTGTAGCTTTAGAATAGTTACATGTTTTTGCAACCATCACCATTATCCAATTCAAAAATATTTTCATCATTTCTAAAAGAAATCAATACTTATGAATAGTTACTCCCCATTCTCCCTTACCTCCAGCCCCTAGCAACCACTAACCTACCTTCTGTTTCTATTGGTTTACCTATTCTAAGATAATACTACTAATGGAATTGTATACTGTACCCTGTAGCCTTTGTGTCTGCCTGTTTTTGCTTAGTATGTCTTCAGGGTTCATGCGTGATGTAGCATCTGCCTTTACTTTGGAGATCCATGGTGCTTAATTGTATGGATGTAGCACATTTTGTTTACCCATTATTTAATGGGTATTTGGGTTGTTTCTGTTTTTGACTGTTAGGAATAATGGTGCTGTGAACATTCATGTACAAGTTTTTGTGTAAACAGTTTTCAGATTTTCAGATGTACACATATAGGAATTGCTAAGTCATGCTGTTTTTGAAAAACTAAAATGGTCATAGGTTTAAAACTTGAGTAATTTTCTTGATAATTTTAACTTGGACAATTTGGTGGGGAAATTATTTATAACTTTGGGGTTCAGAACTTCCTATAAGTGTTGAGTTACTGTAATATTCTTATAAAGGAAATTTTCATAGATGACTTTATTGACTTTTTAGGAAAAATTTAGATAGTGTTTCTGAGTTAAATGTATTTCTGCTTCAGGATATATAAATCTGCTTCAAGGTCAGTTATCAGTGTTTCAGAGAAATTCTTAAAATTTTTTTATTACGTAAAATCATGGCCCAATGGGCCATAGGAATATAAAGTTTTCATGGGTTAATATATTCTGATTGTCGCGTTGTGTCTCTTGCAGGGTTTTGACTCTGGGAGGAGGGCTGCCTTACTTGGAGCACCTTAATCTCTCCGGTTGTCTTACTGTAACTGGTGCAGGCCTGCAGGATTTGGTTTCAGCTTGTCCTTCTCTAAATGATGAATACTTTTACTACTGTGACAACATTAATGGTAATGCCTTTTAACAATGAGAATTTTAGCACTTCTAATAACTTTTATGGTTTCTGTTTGATTTTCTAGAAAATTGTTTTACTTTCCGTTTTAGTCCTTTAAATTTGATAATATTAAAAAATCACAGATGTTTATTACTCGATTTCTCAAAAGGTAAATTTTTCTGTGGGTTACATATTTCAAATATCCATTCTGTCAGATTTTTGAGGCATATAATAGTTTAATCACTTAAAAATGGCAAATTGTTATAGAAATAGTAAAATCCTTAAAATTTTTGGAAATTCCTCCAATTGTACACTAAAGCACTCATTAACAGTATAGAGGAGTTAATCTAGATACATTGATTTCTTAGAGTAATAGACTTATTTTTCTAGTAGAACAATTTTATCAAACATTAATAGATGTAGAAGTAGTTTAATAATATGAACTCTGCAGGAATTCTGGGTCTGGTTCCAGATAAGTCTCACTGAAGACTGCTGAGGGGATAAGGCCGGGTGTTGAGAAAAGGCTGAAATGATTTAGATGTGACTAAAATTTCCAAATAGTATTTTGGAAATTGATTCTTGAACCTGTTCTTAAAATTCATAAGATAGGGCTGGGGATGCAGCTCAGGTAGAGCATTTGTCTAGCATGTGTGAGACCTGGGATTCAATGCCCAGCACTGTGAAAAAGAAGGGAAAAATTATCAGGTAAGTATGATTTGTTCATTAAGCTTAACCTACCCTACTACGAGCCTGTTGAATGTACTTTTTCATAGTACATTCAGTGCCCATTGGGGCATTTGGTAGCTGGTAGGAGAAACTAAATTTCCCAGAAAGATAAAAAGCTGCTGCTTAATTACTAGTAAACAGATCAACCTTCTGTATTTATAACTGGAAAAAATTTAGACAGCTTTCTACTCAGTTGGCTATCTTTTTATCCTGTATACTGTGTCTTTGAGAGAGCCTGGTTCCTTTTAATATGATGGGAGGTCAGCTGAGTTTTTCTCAGGTAGAGCAACTGACAGGAGACAGGAATACCAGAGTGATGTTACAAACTAGGAGGTAGAGAAGTTAGCAAATCTGCTGTTTCTCAGGAAATTAGATTTTCTTTAGATAAAGAGACAGGAGAGCTCTGCTCTCTTATTCCTGCAATCACATTGTTACGTACTGAACTTCCCATGTTCCTGGTATTTCAGCAGAAAGTTGAGCATCTTTGCTCTCTCTTGCCTTCAGTGTGTAATTAAGTAATGATGAAAATGAATGTTATTTTGTTTACAACCAGCTTAAGCCTCTAAAAAAATGTATGCTGACATAATGGAGCATTTTCTGGATGCAGAGGGTTTGAGAGGGGAGTTTTGTGTTTTGTATTTAAACATGAAGTTTTATTGTGGGTTGGTTGTACTTCCTAAGACTGGTAGAACATAAAGTAATCAATAAGCAGTTCGTTTTTGAGAAAAACATTTATACATTACACTTTAATTTGAACATGTAATTTCATTATAGGGTATATTTGGGAATAAATCTCACAATTTAATTTGTTATATTTATTTTTGAATATATAGATATTTTAGGTGATGAAGTATTAGGTTTTAGTTCATTTTATGATCTATCTCGTGTTTATGTGTTTTTAAACTTTTTGAAATAATTTTGATTATAGGATAAGTTAAATCTTAAAATCTTTCGTACTTTGTTGGCATTCGTTTCATCTTAACCTGTTTTGAAAATATAATATTCCAAAGGAGCTGTTGTATTTCTTTTGTTGAATGTAGGAATTTTCTTTTTTGATAAGTGATTGGTAATTTTCAGTAAATGAGCTTTATTTAACTAAGAGATCTGAATTTGAAAAGTTTGAAAGGAAATTGCATTTTTTGAATGATACAGTATTAAATCTCCCTTTATAAGTCATCCAGGCACAATTTGGGAGAAATGAAACACTGCAACAGGGTGACTTGTCATAGAGCTTGTGTTCTACAGTAGCAGCTAGTCGGTAAAGCAGTGCTGGAATACTGTCTTTTCCTTAAGAGGACATTTGGACAACCTGGAGACTGGTGGAATTATATCCAGTTTGCAAGGTGACACTCTTGACACAGTGTCCTTTCAAAGCAACTCAACTTGTACAGTAAATGTTTAGTGAATGCTTGCTTATGGGCCCCCTTTTTATTGTTTTTATTATTATTTCTGAAACTAGTCTGTTTTAATATATGGTCTTAAAGTAATGAAGCATATTTAGGTGGTAGATTATATTATGAATACTTGAAAGTAATTTGATTCAAAATTAGTTTGCTAAAAGATAATCTATATAATTAACTATCAGGTTATTAGCTAAAAAAAGTAAATATGGTTAACGTTAGTCATTAACTGAATAGTAAATGGTTAAGCAGAATGTTTCCTAAACACTGGCAGAGATTTTTGAGAAGATAAAGATAGCCATCCCTTATTCAAACAGTAACTACCTAGAAAAAGATACTGTGCTGAGCATTGATATAAAGTGCAGATTGATTCCTCTAAATGATTTATCATGCCTTTTAAGTTCGAATAAAAAGACCTCTTAACCATAACATTTGTAAAATTCTTTATCATTAAAAAGTGTTAATTGGAACGGCATGGATTAGAGCTCTGAAGAACATTTGAACAATGATAGCAAATAAATTTAATTTGTGCCTATTTGTATTTCAATGTCTATATAATTTATGAATTAAGATAGATTAGCTCATAGCTCTGGAAGTGACAGTCTCAGATGATTTGCTCTCTTGTGTTTCTAATTTAAGTTAAAGAGGAGTCACAGGTAAGTTGAGGTAAGTGCAGAACCACAGCATGAGTAATGCAGACTCACAGCCTGGGAAGACAGTCGTTCTGTAATGCAAGTTGGGGAAATAGTGGCTTTATAGGTATTTCCAACCAATATTTAAAATTACTCCTTAAAAGGCTTTTAAAGATTTTATTTAATGGCTGGGGATTTAGCTCAGTGGTTCTGCCGCCTGCCTCGCAAGCACAAGGTCCAAGTTTGATCCCTGGTACCAGGGGGAAAAAAAAAAAGATTTTACTAAATGATTATGCAATTTTATTTTCTTGTTTTCTTTATTATTCTTTAGTATAGTTTTGTCCTCATATATTAGAACCATTCGGATTCTCTGTCCTCCATTGATATGGAAATTTTCTGGTTGTAATTCAAATATTTAAAGTGAACTATTGTGTATTTTGAATTGTTAGTGTCTTTTGAAGTATAGCTGTTGACTTGATATACTTGGCAGCCTAACATATCTGTATTTCTTCCTTGTTCTCGTTCATTTATTCTTTTTGTTGACCACCTCCTCTGTGATACTGAAAGATCTTAGTATTAATGTTGCTTGTAATTACCATGCTTTGGAAATTGCTACTCACACGTTTTCTACAATATGAAACTAAGTTTAAAACAGTGATTGTCTGCTTGTACTTTTCCCTAGGCTTCAGGAGAATAAAATCCTTTCTTGAAATGTATTGCTTTCATGGATTATTAGGATCAGATAGCCAGTCACTCCTCTGATTGACCTTATGATGATACTGTAGCGTCGAAGCTGTTAAAATCATGGTTATTAGTTAGGTACTTGTAGGCTTCTCTAGATAGATCCTACGTTTACATTTAAAACACCACTATATTCCCTCTCTTGATATGAATCCCACTGGAACTCATATTTGAAGGAAGTGGCACATTTTATGTCAGTGTCAGCAAGAATTTTGTGATGAATAAGGAGATGCTGACAGAATTCTGTTGTTAGCTTTCTACTTAACCAAAGTACATTTTTATATGTACACTTTTCATCTCTTATCTTCCACCACGTCTAGACTCTGAGAACAGGTGACACAGGTGGCCAGAGTGGACACTGAGGATGTTGGCTCCCTGTGTCTTTTAGGTGGGATGGTGAAAAGCTGTGTGGTGTCTGCACCTCTGTGAGTCTCCAGGAGAATAGCTTCCTTGGTCTAATTTCCCTGTGGAGTTCTTTCTCACTTTCCGTTGGAAACCAGTTGTGCACTTCATTTTTCTTTTGTTCCAGCCATCACTTACAGTTTTTCCAAGGCCACTGTAGATTTACTAAAACATTCCTTCTTTACCTTTCTATCATTAAAAAAAGGGGAGGATATGGCTAGGTGTGGTGACACATACCTATAGGCCCAGATACTTAGGAGGTGAAGCAGGATTGTTTGAGCCCAGGAGGTGGGGCCAACCTGAGCAACATAGTGAGAGCCCATCTCTTTAAAAACAACAAATAGAAAAAAACCCAAAAAACAAATAGTAATACAGACATTATGAAGTATTTTGTGATATTTTAGTTTAGAAAATTGAGTCTATATATCTCTTCTTACTTCCCTTAAAAAATTGAGACTAGAATTACATGCTGATAAAATACTAATCAGATACATTTTGGCAAAAACTAGCAATTCAGACATTTCTTCACAGACTCTGAAGGCCAGGGGGATAGCACGGAGGCAGGGGGTGGGGCTTGGAGAGGGCACTGGACGATGAGTGGGCAGAACGGTAACCATGTAAGGGGTGTGAACAGACAGGCCCAGGAGGGGCCGAGGAGGGGCCACGGCCTGGGCACTGCCTACAGGTGAAGCTCCAAGTGAATTTAAAGGGAACCCTGTTAAGACTGAGTGTGGGAGAAGAGTACCCCAGCTCTAGGGTTCCTTATCTGAACATTTCTCATAAATACTAAAATGTACTAAAAAAGTTTAACTTGATTTTGTGGCTCAGTTGACTTCAATGTTGTATCTTATTTCAAGAGAACATAATCTTAACAGAAAATGCTTTGTAAATTTTAAGTATTTGATACATTTGACTTTTAATCTTAAAATGGAATAGATTTTTATTTTGATTAAATAAAAATGGGCTTGTGGTGATTGTATTGAAAGTAATTTTTTTTTTTTTTGGTACCGGAGATCGAACTCAAGACCTTGTGCTTGTGAGGCAGGTACCAGAACCACTGAGCTAAATTACCCAGTCCTGTATTGAAAGTAATTTTAAACATTTTTCTTTGGGGATTTTTAAACATATGAACAATAATATAGTGAATTGTCATGTACTATCAGCCTCTGCAGTTATAAATCTGTGGTCAGTCTTGTTTTCTTCCACACCATACCCATTCCCACACATGCTCCCCATTCATTTGAAGCTGATCCTAGGTGTCATGTCTATTTTAAAATAAAGTATAACTATTTGAAAATGAATGAAAGCATAGACCAGTGGTGGTGAACCTATGGCACACGTGTTATTTTGTTTTTCTTTAAAGACAAAGATGTTAAAGTATGAGTTGTTTTTTCTAAACCAAAACCTCAGTATTCAGGTTTAATTGTAGGGGTTGGCTCTTTGTGATAAATAAGTGGGTTTGAGATTGCGATTTGGACACCTGGTCTCTAAAACGTTCGCCATCACAGGCATAGGCTATTGCAGTTCCACATAATATGTAAAGTTTACTCATTTATTTTCATAAACATTTGTTGTCATTTTCATAGTGAAATAGAGGAACATTATGCTTCAGTGATTAAATACCCTAAGACATTCTCCACTTTCTTTTGTATATGCCATTTTAGGAATACAAAGAAAAGTTAAATTTCAGGAATTTAACAAATAGTGCTATTAGCAGACTTGCCTTCTTTTGCAGTGAAGTGTTGCTTTAAAAAAACAAAAAAATACATTTTTGAGTTAGGCTGGTATTATTCCAGTGTACTGTGGTTTTTCAGTTATAATCCATTTGATATATTCAGCAGTAAAATCATATTTTGTGTGCTTTTAAGTTTGGTCCTTATATGTCACAGTTACTGAGGAGTTTGCTCTAGTGGGCACGGAACTAATTAACTTTCTATTTTTCCATGATTCAGAAATACTGAAAGACTTCAATATAGTCAAACAACCTTTTTCTGCATTTGCCAGCCTTTATAAAAACTGTCATTTACTTAAAGTACTTAACGTTTGAAAATGTGCTATAAAACTTCTTTATTATTTTCTAATTCTCAGTTATGTTCCTTAATGGATCTT
Source organism: Heterocephalus glaber (assembly GCF_053883595.1). Classification (NCBI taxonomy): domain Eukaryota; kingdom Metazoa; phylum Chordata; class Mammalia; order Rodentia; family Bathyergidae; genus Heterocephalus; species Heterocephalus glaber. The sequence goes on along the minus strand of NW_028258325.1, from coordinate 10,421,611 downwards.
TTGTCTAGTATTTGGGTAGCATAATGTGAGTGGAATAAAATGTCATTATTCCACAGATATTTTATTACTCTTCTTTATAAGTGAATCACAATTTTTATTGTGTGTCAGATGTTTAATTACTCATTATTTAACTCAGATTTGGAAAATAATTTCATCTAACCCTACCATGTTTTTTTTCTAGCTATAAATGTTAAATAAAAATACACCAAAATGCTAAGTTTATGTATAGTGTATTTTAAATTTTGTACATCATATTTATTGTAATTGCACAATAGTGAATTATTTAGCTGACCTATTATAGTTTTTTTTCTGGTTTTTGTTTTTCCTTTAATTATATTTCTAGGAATCTATTGTTAAATTAGCCAGGCAGTCCTGCTTCTGCGGATTGCTCCTTTTCTTCTTAAGTTTTTATTTTGTAAGATTGTTGCCAAAAACTATTTCTTTTCTCTTCTTCCATTACATTTTGGACCATGAAAAACATTGGGTAATGTCAGACTGTTACTGTCAATGTTTGTCTGATGAATTTTATATATACCCATTGTAAGATTCTACTTCTGTGATATAAGTTTACTACTGGGAAAGCAAATAAATTTTTTAGCTCTTTCATAAGCCAAATTGTTTTTATACGATTGCTAAGAAATTCTTCCTTTCACACTTGTCTCTTTTCATACAGGTCCTCATGCTGATACCGCCAGCGGATGCCAGAATTTGCAGTGTGGTTTTCGAGCCTGCTGCCGATCTGGCGAATGACCCTTGACTTCTGACCTTTGTCTACTTCATTTAGCTGAGCAGGCTTCCTTTCATGCACTTTACTTATAGCACATTTCTTGTGTTAACCACCCCTTATTGAGTGTGTCTTGTTTTGGTCCCATTTCTTATACTCTCAGAAATCTTAATCTACCAGTGAATTGTACAGTGTTGTTTCTTAGGCAAAATATATTTTTGTTTTAGAAAGGTATTAGGTCATTTCTTAAGGGTGAGAACAGTCTTACTAGATTTCTTTTAAACAAATGCTTCAAAAAGAATGTCACTAATGCATTGCCATTTAAAGTATGTTTTAGATTATTTTGAATTTTGAAAGTCTTTGGGGGTTATTGGTTCTCCTTATGTATAAACACTGTACTAAGCTTTACAGATTGTTTCAGATGTACATTTCTGAAGTTTTATTTTCAAAAACAGCACATGTTGGAAACTAATCTCTTTTCCATAATATTTTTTTTATTTGAACAATTTTAGGGGGCCAATTCAAACACATTCACATATGAGACCCTTTGAGGTTGTAGAATAATTGGCTTTGTGGTGTTAGCTCAGTGAGCTAGCAGAGCACCAGCTTATTTATATTTGCTTTGTCCAAAACCCCTGGTTCTACCACTGCCCCTAAATTGTCAGATTTGAGAGGGATTTTTAATAATTCCACAGCCATTTGAAGAAATGTATAAATAAAATTACTTTGAGGACTTTACCAAGTAATATCTTCTGTGTTGTGATTTTATTATAAATTTCAATCCACGTTTACTTTAGTATAAAATAGGACTAAATATTTTGGCTTTTGAGCTTGTGAAATATGACTCTGCCAGGTAAACAATTTTACACAGGTGAGTAATCCTGAGCTGAATTTTCTTTTGAAGAATGGTTCTTCAGTAGCCAAAATTTAAATCTAAGTTTATCTTCATTACTTGGGAAAAAGTCATGAGAGTGAAACCTACCAATGAGAAAGGGACGTACCGGGTCAATTTTATGTCATGCTGTGTATAATTTTATACTAAGAAGAAAATAGTGCCATGCCATCTTTTTAAAAATAAATATGTGCAAAGCTGGAGAAGAGGAAGTAATCTTGCAGGCAGGTTCTTTGTAGCCCCAGATATTTTTGTTTGCTTGAGGGAGACTAGGAGAGGTATAAACTGCAGGGAGGCACATTGCAGTTTAGGCTATGAGAAAACTGTTCTAGAGATTAGCATGTAATGATGAAGAATCATTTGACGGAAATATAAACGAGAATTTATGAATGCTTTTGACAAAATTTCTGCACTATAGGGGATTGAACCCAGGGCTTCATGCCAGCTAGGCAAGTGCTCTGCCATGGAAGTGTATCCCCATCCTTTTAAAAAATTTTTACTTATCACCATATTTGTGATATATAACGCCTGTTTTCATTGTGGATATTTGGTACATGTATATGACACATCTTATTTCTTTTGTAGGTCCCTTTCCTCACTGCCTTTCCCTCTTCTCTCTCTCTCTCTATCCTCTTCTCATTTGCAGAGGATCTGTACCCTGCTTCCTTTCATCTTCTGTTTTGCTCTTTAATTTATTTATACTTTGGGTTTCTCATATAAGAGAAACTATACAGTATTTAACCGTATGTATGTGATTTATTTCACTTAACATTGTCTCAAGGTGCATCCATTTTCCTACAAAAGCTCAAATGAGAAAGGGTCTTGCTAAATTACTGAAGCTGGCTTGGAGCTTGGTGGATCCGCCTTTACAGAGTCCCTAGGATTATAGGCTTACGCTCCCAAGTCTGGCAGGAACGCTTTTTAATTCAACTAACATTTGAACTAAACACATGTGATAATCAGCTCTAAAAGGAGCATATCCAATGATGCTTGGTTTTAACTTGCACTTTAGTGATTCTCATTTTGATTTCTTTGCTTTTGATATGGTAGGGTAGGGCAGCTGTTACAAGCAGATCTTGACTTTTGAGGTTTTTACCTGTTAAGCTTAAGTATCATGTCTTTTGTGGCAGCACTACCTCCATCCTCCTATAAGTCTAGGTCTAACTGAAGAATAAAACAATTTCTTGGGACTGATTAGTGATAGAGCACTTACCTAGTATATAAATACTCTGGGTTTGACCCCCAGCACCACAAAAAAAACATTCCTGAGAATGTGAAAGGAAATCTGAGCTTACTAAAGTCGAGTTTCATTTTGTCAGGTTCAGTGTTTTATAGTTACTGTGTATTTACTTCCATAAGAAAATCTATATGATTTAAAGTTCACATCATGGACTATTCTGAGAAACAAACCATGGGAATTCCTGTGGGGGAGAGTCTCATCCTGCCCCATACTTCATCTTCTTCTTTTTTTTTTTTTTTTTTTGCACTTTATTCTTTTATTGGTACATTTTAGGTATACAGCACAATTATATTTCTCAATGGGAACTGTACGTTTACATAATGCATCTTGGTTCTTATTTTTTCCCCATTCCTAGCCCTCCCTTCACCCCCTCCACCCTTCCCTATTTACAAAGACTTTATTTCCATTTTTTCCATTTCGCATCATTTTTCCTTTCCTTTCTTTCCTTTCCCCTGCTCCTCCCACCACCCCTACCCCTTTGGACCTTTTCTTCCTATTTTGCATTATCGATTATTCTAATCATTGGTACATTTTAGGTATACAATATAATGACATTCATCATTGGAAATTTGCACCTTTACATAGTCTCTCTTGGTTCTTATTTTTCACCCTTGCCCAGCCCTCCCTTCAACCCCTCCAGTCCTCCCTATTTACAAAGATTTTGTTCCTATTTTTCCATTTTCTCATATTAATCCCATTCCCTTCTATCCTTTCCCCTAGCCTTCCCATTTCCTTCCCCTTTGCCTCTTTTCTTCCTATTTCACATTATCTATTATACATTTTAGTCCTTATTTACACTTTCAGTTTCTCAACACCAGAGAAACTATTCGGTATTTATACATGTGTGTCCTTTTTATTTCACATAAGAGTATTGCCTCAATGTGCATCCACTTAGCTATAAATGTCTCTAATTTCTCATTTTTTAATGGCCGAGTAGTACTCCATTTTATAAGAAAACCCACATTTTCTTTGTCTCCAGTTGATGGGCATTTGGGCTGTTTCCAAGTTTTAGCTATCACAAACTGCTGCTATAAACATGGTCGCACATATATCACTGTGGCATGATTCTTTTAATTCTTTGAGGAAGATCCCCAGCAGTGGAATAGCGGGGTCAAATGGGACTTCCAGTCCTAGTTCTTTGAGGTATCTCCATGCTGATTTCCATAGTGGTTGCACCAGTCTACACTCCCACCAGCAGTGGAGCAGGGTTCCTCTTTCCCCACAGCCCTGCCAGCATTTGTTATTGGTTGATTTCATGATAGCAGCCATTCTTTCTGGAGTGAAGTGGAATCTCAGTGTTGTTTTCATTTGCATCTCTTGAATGACCAGTGATGTTGAACATTTTTTCATGTATTTGCTGTTTCTACTTCTTTGTCTGAGAAATGTCTGTTCATTTCAGATGCCCATTTTTGGATTGGGTCTTTAAATTTCGGAGGTCTGATCTTTTTAAGTTCTTTATAGATTCGAGATAGTAGACCTTTGTCTGAGGAAGAGCAGGTGAAGATTTTTTCCCACATTGTGGGTTGTCTTCACACTGCTGGTGGCTTCTCTTGCTGTGAAGAAGCCTTTTAATAAGAACAGCTCCCACTTGTTGATTGTTTGTGCTAGTTCATGGGCAACTGAGGTTTTGTTCATAAAATCTTTTCCTACACCGATGTCTTCAAGGGTTCTACCTAACCTCTGTTCCAACTGGTTCAGAGTTTCTATTTTAATATTTAGACCTTTAATCCATTTTGATTTTAGTTTAGTGCATGGTGAGAGATATAGGTCTAGTTTTAATCTTTGGCAAGTTGAAACCCAATTTTTCCAGCACCATTTATTAAAGAGGCTATCTTTCCTCCAATGAGGGTGTTTGGCTCCTTTATTGAAGATGAGATGGCTGAGTGTGTCTGGCGTTGTTTCTGCATCTTCTAATCTGTTCCACTGATCCTCAAGTCTTTTTCTTTGCCAGTACCATGCTGTTTTTATCACAGTAGCTTTGTAGTATAGTTTCGGGTTGGGGATTGTGATACCCCCTGCCTTATCTCTGTTACCTAGAATTGCTTTTGCTATTCTGGGTCTCTTCTTGTTCCAAATGAATTTTTGGATTGTTTTCTCAAGGTCCATGAAGTATGTTGCTGGGATCTCAATTGGAATTGCATTAAATCTATCTAGCAGTTTTGGAAGTATGGCCATTTTCACTATATTAATCCTTCCTACCCAGGAGCAGGGGATGTCTGTCCATTTTCTGATAATCATCTTCAATCTCTCTTTTCAGAGTGCCATAGTTTTCACACAAGAGGTCTTTGATTTCTTTTGTTAGGATGATTCCTAGGTATTTCAATTTTTTGGATGCTATTGTGAAAGGAATTATTTGCCCTATTTCTCTCTCAGTCTCTCATTTGTGTAGAGGAAAGCTATTGATTTTTGTGTGTTGACCTTGTAACCAGCTACTTGACTGAATTTGGTTATTAAGTCTAGAAGACTTTTGGTGGAGTTCTTGGGGTCTTCTATATAGAGTATCATGTCATCTGCAAATAATGACAATTTGACTTCTTTTCCTGTCTTTATTCCTTTTATTTCTTTCTCTTGTCTAATTGCCGTGGCTAATGTTTCCAGAACTATATTGAACAAGAGTGGTGATAATGGACACCCTTGTCTTGTTCCTGATTTTAGTGTGAAGGATTTCAGTTTTTGACCATTTAGTATGATATTGGCTGTTGGTTTTTCATAGATGGCTTTTATCAGTTTGAGGTAGAGACCATCTATTCCAATTTTTTGTAGGGTTTTTATCATAAATGCATGTTGGATTTTGTCAAATGCCTTTTCTGCATCTATGGAGATAATCATATGGCTTTTGTCCTTGGCTCTATTGATATAGTGTATTACATTGATTGATTTGCGTATATTGAACGATCCCTGCATCCCTGGGATGAATCCCACTTGATCAGGGTGTATGATCTTCTTGATGATCTTCTGCATTCTATTTGCCAGTATCTTATTAAGGATTTTTGCATCTATGTTCATTAGTGAGATTGGCCTATAGTTCTCCGTTTTGGTTGGGTCTTTCTCTGCTTTGGGGATCAAGGTGATGCTTGCTTCCAGGAATGAATTTGGGAGTATTGCTTCCCTTTCAGTTTCATTGAAGAGTTTAAACAGTAGTGGCAGCAGTTCGTCTCTAAATGTCTTGTAGAATTCAGCAGTGAAGCCATCAGGGCCCAGGCTTTTCTTAGTTGATAAGTTTTTAATTCCATTTTCAATTTCATTGGTTGATATTGGGTTGTTCAGAATTTTTAGGTCTTCTTTGTTCAACTTTGTTAATTCATATGTATCTAGGAATCTGTCCGTTTCTTCTGTGTTGTCCATCTTACTGGCGTATAGGTTCTGGAAGTAGGTATTGATGATCCTCTGTATTTCTGCTGGGTCTGTTATAATTTCACCCTTTTCATTCCTAATTGCATGGATTTAGGCCTTTTCTTTCCTTTTTCTGACAAGGTTGGGTAAGGGTTTGTCAATTTGATTCTTTCGAAGAACCAACTTCCCTCCCGCCCCCATTAACTTTATTAAAAAATACAGTTACATTCATCATTGGGATCTTGTACCATTACATGAGTCTCTTGGTTCTCATTCTTTTTCCCCTTCCCTTGCCCTCCCTTCACCCCCTCCACCCTTCCCTATTTGCAAAGACCTTGTTTCCATTTTTTTCCTCTTCTCATATTTTTTCCTTTCCCTTTTTTCCCTTCCCCTACCCCTCCCAATTCCCCTGCTCTTTTAGACCTTTTCTTCCTGTTACACAATATCAGTTATACATTTTTTAAATTACAATATTAAGATCTAGAAGACATTACCACAGATTTTACAGAACTTAAAGGGATATAGAAAGCATATTACAAAAATCTGTTTTAAAATAAATTTGACAACTTCTAAGAAGTAACTTAGACAAATTAATGAAACTGACTCTAGAGGAAATACAGAAATGAGAAGACACATAAACAAGCCTCAAAAACAGACTTCTGGATCACCTACAGCAACCCCAAAGGGAAAGGAGATGGAACAATCTGATACTTAACCACCTGGACTCTCTGAACTGGCAACAAAAGAGAATCTGGGAAAAATGAAATCAGAAATAACCCTGTTCTTCTTTATGCTTTTTTTTTTTTTTTTTGGTACCAAGGATCGAACTTGGGACCTTGCGCTTTCAAGGCAGGTGGCAGAACCACTGAGCTAAATCCCCAGCCATGTTTATGCTTCTTGATGTCAGCAAACCATTTTGGCCAATTTGAACCAAACTGGCTTTACTATGTCAGCATGTTGTCATCTTGAAACTCACTGTTTTTCTACCATTTTTTTTTGACCTGTGATTGCATGAGGTCATGACATAATCTGCATTTAAGTTTTATACATTGCCCTGGTTTTCATTATTAACCTAAGCGGACAGTTAATGTTTAGTAAAACGCTATATACTTGGTTTAAATTTATCTTGGGTTTTGCAATTTCCTTCTGAAAATAAAATGCAAGCATCGCATAAGGTGCCTTGTGCCTGACAAACATTAGGTGTTCAGTGTAAGGTACTTCTAGGCGCTCGACATGTGCTGACCTGTTCAGGGTTTACACAGTGCTATGGAGCCTGTAATCATTCTCATGTATGTAACAAGTTAGCTAACTTAGTGTGGATTACCCAGATAGTAAGCAGCAAAATGAGGATTTATCAAGAGTAATTGTGTCACTATGTCATTATATTGGTAACTTGAAGAGTTCCCATGAAGAGTTCATATTAGAGGTAGCAGAGCCATGTCACACATAATTCCAGTGTAACTTGATAGAGAAATGTATAAGAGATTAGCAAAGGTGAAAGTTGTTCCTTGGTTCTTTCTGTCTAATTTTTCTTTTCACTTTAAAGTGAGAGCTACATCAGTAATTGTCAGCTGGACTCGATTATTTTCAGAGGACATAGAAACAGCAACATCAGGAGAAATTTTTGTCACACTTGGCTGAAGAGAGGGATACATCTGGGATCTCATTAGTATAGGCTAGAGTACATGCTGGTAAACATCTTAAAAGATTTATTAGTAGATGTTTGCAATACATAATATGTTCATTATGGGGAATTGGTAATGTATATATCACTTCTTAATCCTGTTCACTTCCCTTACCCCTCTATCCCTAGATCCCCTTATCATCTGCAAAAAAGTCTTATCTGGTAAACATCTTTAAAATGTAGGGAAAACCCTACACAACAGGTAATTTTTGGGCCCTGAATGTCAATAAGGCTGTTGTTGAGAAATCCTGCTTTATATACTTGTTTTGTGTACTGTATATCCAGATAAACACATACATTTAATTCTTTTTAATGGCTTAGTGTAATATATGAATGTGTTTATCATCAGTTGGGTTGCTATAACAGAATATAGACTGGCTTAAACAACAGATGTGGGTTTTTTTTGTTTTGTTTTTTTTTTTTAGACATGTGTTTCTTATTTTGAAGGCCTGAAAGTCCAAGATAAGCCCCAGATCTGCCGGAAGCCAGCAGATCCAGTGTATGGTAAGGGCAGTCTTGGAACGCAGATAGCATTTCCTTATATCTTTGTATAGGGGAGTGGGAGGAAAAGGGGAAGGAAGGGAGCACAATCTTTCCTCTCGCTTAAAAGGACACCAATGCCATCATAAGGATTTCACCCTTATGGCTCAGTCATCTGAAAGGCTTCATCGCCAAATACCATCTCATTGGGGGTTAGGGTTTGGCGATAGAAAAACATAGTTCATGGCAGTGTCTAAGCCTTTTAAAAAAGAACATCCCCCCCTCCAGTATTGTTTCAGTGGGTGCGTGCACATGTGCACAGAATTAGGGTAACATGAGCTACCCAGGGCTGAAAAATTTGATACTGCAAAATTGTTCTTCCCCTAGGAGAGTTGAGAAGTGTTGTTTCACTGGGTCTTAGAAGTATAATTGGTGTTCTGCTGGACAGGCAAAGGAGAAAGGCGTCCCAAACAGAAGGTGACAAGTGCACAGGCAGAGGCTCGAGGCTCATGGTTGTCCCACTGTGCAGTCTCAGCTGAACTGGGGAGTGGTAAAGACAAAGCAGACTACTAATAAAACACACAGTTTGAAAATAGGTGAGGAAACTTTATTTCATTTAAAAAATATTCTCATATGCTAGTTATAGTTTTTACATGATATAAAAAGCACTGTGAACCAATTACCTGTTGCGTATGAGGGAAGCAACATAGATCCAGACGGACAAAACATTTTTAGGGTATGGGTGGATATACACAGCTAGAGCAAATTCGACGTTAGGAACATCAATATTATGCACTCCAGTGCTGTACACGGCTTCAATTAAAGGCTTCACTTCAGAATAGGGCATGTGAAGGGGAAATCCAGAGAACTAAAAAAATACATGAATAGTCATTAGTGAAGTTTGAAGATTGCAATATTTCTCTACATAAATGTAATTCTTAATACAGTTAAATCTTCTAGATCACAAGATCATCCGGTTCTGTGTTTCTGGTCAGTTCTATGTTAACAATACAGACAGTGGCGAGAGGATTATGAGTGTGTAAGGGGCCTGTCGTCACCCATTCTCCATCAGTCCCTTTGCTCTTCCTGCCGGTGCCTAGTGTGCATGACACATGTAATCATTCAGACCTAGGTTAAGCTGATGTTTGCATTTCACCTCTGGCCACAGAAATTAATCTACAGGATGGGCATGTGATCAACCTGAGACTCAGGAAACAATGCTGTCACCTACTTGGGGCAGTATGTGTGCGGGCGTGTGTCCCGGGCCTGCTTTAGCATTTTCTTCCAGGAGCAGAGCAGCCTGAGAGTGGTGTTAGCACAGGCGGAGAGCAGGGAAGAGCTGCAGGGAAGGGGCTGGTCTGATAGCTGCTCACCTCTAGAGTCACTGAAGTAAACCAGTGCATTTGCTAGTGCTCAAGCCTCTACGTGTTCTTGTTACTTGAACTGAAAACATCCTCAGTGACTAATCCACCTTGGCTGTCACCTGTGTTTGCCATCACTTTATTGTCTCAGTTATGACATTGCTTTATAGGTTTTCTTACCAGCTACAGGATAAGAACACAGCACTACCAAGAGGTGGTAGAGAGGATATATTGTTCATTAATGAGAATTTTTCCTAGCACTGAAAAGCACGGTGCAAAACCATGTCCTTTAAAACACCTAACCTAGAGTCTTCACTGTCTTGTGCAGTTGTCTGATATAATTTAGCCAGATGTTTTCATTTTATTTACTAGCTATGTATTTCATAAAAGTATAGTATCTTAGGATTATATTACAAAAATGGTAATATTGTCACATTACAGACATTTTGTCATTTAGTATGGGTTACAGAACTTTTACTAATACTCTTTAGTCTATGCTGCTGTTTTTATATACTTGGAGGAGCAGCGTGGGTATTTGGTTGCAAGAGCCCATTATTGGGTAATTTCTCGTTTGTAAGGAAGAAACCCAGCAGGCCGGCCTGTGAGTCACTGTGCTTACCCTGTAGTCTCCGAGCTGTTTCAGCAGTTCTGCTCTGTGGTCATCGTCCACGCCTTCTCCTTGGCTTCTTTCCAGCAGAGGCAAGAAGTGGCGCAGAGTCGAGATACAGTGCCTGTTCCACCGGGTCAGATGGCGCGGTCTCCAGTCCATGATTTTTTCTTTTAGCATTTTTTCAATCCTGTTCATAAACAATAAACTGCAATATTTGGTGACTTGACTTTTCCCTTGTTAAAAAAAAATGTTTCTGGGCCAGGGATTTAGCTCAGTGGCATCGTGCCTGCCTCACAAGCGCAAGGTCCTGAGTTCAATCCCCGGTACCAAAAAAAGTTTCTGTTGGTATTGTTATTTACCAGGCAGTTAGTAATAAATATGGGCCAATCCCTGGGGATTCTGAAGTCAACACAAGTGATTCTTTAACAGTTGTTTATGGGGGTGGGATGTGAAGCAGATGTATAATTTCTAAGTATATAGTACCTAAGGGCCTAAGAGATGTTGGAAAATAGCACAGAAGAGGCACACTGAATGACGGGCTGGCTAACGTCAACACAGGTGGCAAGACATTTTTTATTACCACAAAAGAATTTATCATGTATTCATTTGGTGACATACTGATTGACGAATCTGACCCAGACATAAGGAGTAGGACTTGTGTTGAAATCCTCAAATATGTATAAGGCTCTCAGGGCTTATATTGATTTTTCCCCAGTCACCTTTATTCATAATAGTATAATTTTTTTTCTAAATTGCCTTACACTACCTTTAAAATGCCATCATTGCATCTTAATGTTTTAATATAAGTATGACTTCATAGAAAGTGAAGCTTAAACATAGAATGATGGAATATAGCTACCATTTACTGAGCTATTTACTGGGAACTGTGTTTTTTATACACTTTCTTTGAATCTCTACAATAACCCACAAGGTAGAAGATACAGTCTTGATTTTACAGATGAGAAGACAGTTTGATATAATTTGATTTGACTAAAGAAGGGAGATGACATGCAGACTGAAACACTGCTGATTCTAAAGCTTCTTGTCCATCCTCTAACCAAATGCAGAGATTTAGAGTTGTGGCCAGCTTACTCAGTAGCCATAGGATCCCCCCCCCCCTTTTTTTTTTTTGCTAAGAAACATGTATCTTTTGGTTTCAAGATGGCCTGAACAAGAAACTATGGGTGAATTGTCACACACTAATACTGAAGAAATAAATGACTCGAGTCTAATTGATAGCATGTCTAAGATCTTAGAAGAAACAGAATAAGTTCCACATGAGGATCCCAAATAAAGCTTTATGGAGAAATTAAGAGTAAATTGGTGTTTTCTAATAATAATGTCTAAAAGGGGGGTCCTATATGACCTTGTGTAATTTGACATAGTTGTCTTCACATAGCTTGATCCAGTGGAAATGGCAAATAGGTTTGGAAAGCAGAAAGATGTGGCTAGGCTCACACACCCCCTTTAACGTTTAACAGTACGTGGACCACTTTGAACCTCATTTGCCACATTTGTGAAACTGAGAGAGAAAGTGATTTTAGTATGAGTGGAATTAGAGGGACTCAGCCTTTTACCAGCCTTCTCCTTTGGTTAGGTTCATAAACTAGCTGAAGTTTTACAGGCCACTAATAGACAAAAGAAGCATATTTAAGTTGAGGATTATGATGTGCTTCAACAAGATCTACAATAACACGATGTTAAGCTCTAATCTGAGGTAAAATCTTTGGAGAACTGCGTGTTTTTATTAGAGTTCAGCTCTGTCTTACACTGTACTGATGCTAATGCACTGTTTTGAGCCTTGAGATTTAGAGATCGCATCTGTACTCAATACCTGTAATCATGGATTTAATTGCCCCAGTTTCATACAGATCCAGGCCGACAGCTGTGTGAAGTTCGGTATTATGCTTCTGTGACAGATTACATGTGGCTTTACGGGTATGATGTTACCTGTCTTGTAGCTCCGCTGCAGCCGTTTTATCTGTGTGTTGATAAATTAGCTCTTCAGGCTGTAAAAGAGATCATATTTTGGAAATGCTAGAAATCACTTAATTTGAATAGACAGACCTTTTTTTTTTTGGTACCGGGGCTCCAACTCAGGACCTTGCGCTTGAGAGGCAGGCGGCGGAACCACTGAGCTAAATCCCCGGCCTTTGAATGGATATACTTTAATATTTTTAATTATGAAATTTCAGATACTCAGTAAGATACGGAGGATAGCATAAGGGTGCACCCATGACCCACTATAAATAAAGCACCACAGATAAGTTGCAGAGCTTTGTAGTTCTTTCTCAGTTTCATTTCCCTTTTCCCATCACAGAAGTAACCATGACCTGAGTTTGTTTTTAACATTCCTTCACTCAACATTTAAATGAGTATTGTTGCCAGGCACCTTCACAGGTAATGGTAATAGGGATATTACCGTGAATAATCCCAGCCTGCATGGTGCTTACACTGTAGTAAATGAAGACAGACAAATTAATCTGTGTTTGAGATTGTACTGCAGATATGCAGTCCTAACCAGCATATTGTTTTGCATGTTTTCTGAACTTTATGAACGTGCAACTTGATTTTTCTCTAAACATTATACAAGGGATAACAGCAAATATAGTTTTAGAGTGCTTACTAAGATTCATTAATGTTCATTTAATCGCTATAAAATATCCCACTATATACTATAATTGATCTGTCATTCTAAGTCTTATGCTATTTCAAACCATGTTCCAATGAAAAATCTTGTATATGTCATCTCACATACACAGGCGAATTGTATATGGAGAATTTCTCCACGGCAATGTTTTTTGAAAGCTTTTTGAATGGCTATGCCACAGTAAAACAAACAAACAAACAAAATTATATTAAGAACCCAGTAAGACATACTTGTAGCTATCAAATGAAACAAAAACTTTTAGCAACCAATGTCATTGCTTTCTACTTACAGCAAGCCACTGCTCAAGACTCTGTTAATTTAATGAGCCTTAGTGGATTGGAAATACAGTTTCATTCAAGTTTTACTAGTAGTTTTGAAATCAATTTAGTGGGTGAGACCAAAATTTAATTACATAGAATATATTTTCTGGCACTTTGTATGTCATAAGACTTTTTATATCAAAACTTTCTTTCACATATATCTCAAATATTCATAACTAGTACTTGTACATAGGTAAACGTGTTTGTGAGCTTGGCTTAAATAAGTTTGAAAAACATACTGTTCTAAATTAGGCAGCTAGGAGTAGAATTAAAGGCCAAGAGATATCTAGTTACTTCTATGATGATTTCCTATCCTTTACTTTCCTTGTATTGTTAATAAAGAAATCATACCTGAACACTGGAAAGGCCAGGATATGGAAGGCTTCTTGAAAAAAAAGGTTTCCATAACTTGGGCTTGGTGACATCAAAATTTATCCTTAGTGGAGAATCATACTGTTGAATATTAAACCAAATCTAAAAAGGACAAAACTACATTAGCATATATGCTGGCAGATACATATGCACGTGTGTGTATGACCAAAATAGGCTGCACACTCTCTTCAATCATTTTTTGATTTGTAAAATTTCCGTTTTGCAATTAGTGGCATCATACAGTTGATAGTGGTCATTTTTTCCCACATTTTTGGTATTTGAAGTTAGGGTGTACATTATTGTTGACTGTAGGTTTGGTGAAGTAGGGTAAATCCTGACTATGACACTTAATATTTTTAGGAGTCAAGGCCCCTCCTTTCTTAGCCTAGCTTTCCTGATCCTGTCCTTCTCAGCCTCCTAATTGACTCCTTTGTCCACCTCTTTGTTTCCACAGCACTGCAGTGTCTTGGTGAGGCACTATAGCGTATTGGTCCTGGAATCAGACCACTGGCATTTGAATTTTGGCCCCAGCATTTATGTAGCTTTTGTATGTCTCAATTTCCTCCTCTATGAAACTGGGATTAAAATAATAACTACCTCATAAGGCTGGGCAATAGCTGGGACATAGTAAGTGATCAATAATTGTTACCTGTTATTATCACTATTATTAATTATTGTCTATAACTTCCTGTCCATCCTCATTAGATTACTAAATTATGGCTCAAGGACATTCACCATATCCCTAATTCACTATTAGATCTTTACCATCTAGTATTAACTCCTGCCGTATAACAGTCACATTGAGTGTGTGGATTTGTCCATGCAACACTGAATCACATGTCCACTCAACATATTTAAGTACCTACTCATTCTAATCACTGGGGATAAAGTAGTGAATGAAACAATCCTACCCTCATGGAATATCTAATGAGGTATATAGCAAAAACTAAAGGTAAATACATGAGCTATCAAGTGATACTGAGTCATGTGGTAGAATGTATCATTGGCCCCAATTCCTAACTCCTTCCTATAAGCATACCCTTTCTCATGTTAGTTTTCAGTTCCTTCCACTAGAAGGGATGATACACTTCCCCGCCCCCTGACTGTTGGCCAGTAGACAGGGATAGAAGTGTTAGTGTGTGACTTACGAATCTAAACTGAGAGTCTTTGTGTGTTTCCACCTGCACTTTTGTGCCTCTTCCATTGCCACTGGCCAAAGTCCCAGGATGAACACCTGAAGCAGAGCTGTCCCATCCCATCCAGCCCGCAGGCCTGCAGTGAGCAAGCAGCAGAGCTGTCCACCCTTGATGAGCAGAGCCGTCCCAGCAGACCCGCTGATCGGCTCACGAGAATACATGTTTGAGGCTGTGTAGTTTGGGGATGGGTTTTTATTATCTTCACAGTGCCAACAGCTAACTGCATAAGGGCGATGGAGAGAGCTGACCTGTAGGAGCAGATGGAATTTTAACATAGGGAATCTCTCCCTATGGAAGTTACATATGACTAGAAATGCAAGAAGTGCCAGAGAAATTTATGAAAATGCCTGCTAAAGGGAGCCTGGTCCTTTATGTAGAGGAAGCAACAGGTGCAAGGATGGACAGCAAGGAAGTGGCCTCAGAGGAGAGAACAAGTAAGCAACGACAGTAGCAGAGAATGGGGCAGGGACAGGGTGGGTGTTGGATCATAGGGACCACGAGGGCCATTTGGAAGATTTAGGCATTGACCCTTGAGCGTGCAAGGAAGCCAATGGGGTACTTGGAGTGGAGGAGTGATATAATTGGCCTTCCATTTTAACAAGAATTCTTTGCTGTTTTGAGACTGGACAGAAAAGGATAGGGTGGGCGGTGAAGTCTCCAGTTAAGAAGATTTTTTTTCTCCGAGTAACCCAGGTGAGAGAGCCTCAGTGACACGGATGAAAATGGAAGCAGTGAAGGTGAACTGTGGCTGGAGTCTGTGTATACTGTGAGAGAACCAATGGGATCTATGATGGAGATGGATTGGATGGTAGGAGAGAGAGGAACAAAGGAATCAAAGATGACTCCAAGAGTTTTGGCCTAAATAAATGAACTGATGGAACTGTCACTTACTGAGATGGGAAACATGCAAAAATAAATCAGATTCCAGTTTGGATGTGTTAATTTTGGGATGTTTATGTGACATCCAAATGAGGATTTGAGCAGGTGAGTGGATATTTGAGGCTGAAATTCTGGGGAGCTAGATGAGCTGGAGATACAAGTTTCGGAGTCACTGGAATATATATAGCATTTCTAGGGAGGGAATATAGATAGAAAAGAGGTTTGATAAACTTTAAGAATCTTTAATGTTTCAAATTTGGAGAAACAAGGAAAAAGCAGTAAAAGATAGAGAAGTGATGGCCAGTGAGGTTGATTACTTGGAATCCTAATCAAGGGATTGTCTGAAGAAGGCAACATCTTTAAGGACTACTGTTTGGCTCTTGGGTAGGGAATGTGCAGAAAAGTCATAAGGAATAGCACTCGTGGGATAGAGGTGGCTGGGGCAGATTAGATGGGGTTTGGAAATCTAAGGTGAGAAGGTTATCCTTACATGTGTAGGTAGTGAAGTACCTATCATAACTCTGAGCCATAAAACGATGAAAACTAAACATTAAGAAGCTTAACTGGCACCAGTATATCAAATTTTGTGAACTGAATTGGAGACTTTTAGTTGGATATTTACAGTAATGTAGGGTGAAACAGTAATACCATGACCTAAAGGAACTGAAGTGGCAGGGTTTATATAATTTGGTATCTGTAAATAGGATTAAAGGAGGAAGCAACAGGAAGAGGTAAAATCTAGGACAATTCTGGAGTTTGGATTTGGTTAACTGATATCCATAGCAACAGGAAGACAGAAAGACAACCTGGTTTTGGAAGCAAAAGAGAAATGTCTTGAAGTTTAGATGAACTGACTTTGAGATTTTGATTAAGCACCAGGGTATTGAGCAAACAATTTATAATTCAGGACTCAAAAGTTTCTGGGGCTCAGCCAAGGGTGGGAGGCTGAAGCAGGACAATCACTGCAAGCTGAAGGCCAGCCTGGGCTACATAGACCCTGTCTCCAGAAAGAAAAAGAAAAAAAACCAAACAGTTTCTGGGGCTCTTGACAGAATCATGACTTCTATGCCAGGATTAAGTCATATTACTAATAGGTATGATCCTGGGAGGAATCTAAATACAGAAATTTTAGGAACATCTACTTTTAAGATGTGGGAAGAAAAAACAGTGGAAGAAACAAGCTATTGCAGAAAAAATTAAAACCAAACTGTTTTATCAGTAAACCAAGGAGAGGAAAAGTGTTTTCATGAAGTAGTTAGCCATGTTATATTTCATAGAAAAGAGAGAAGAACGAGGAATGAGAATTGTTACAATCACTTATTCATTAACAAGACAGTGGTACTTGTGTTTAATTTGTGTGGTTTGATTAGAGAAAAGCTAGACTATAGTGGGCAAAGCTCTGACTGTGTTGACAAAGTGGTAGCGGACAGTATAAGTAGTGTTTGAAGAATTCTGGAAGGAAAAAAAGGGCAGATGTTATGGTTTAGATCTCAAATGTCCCCCATAAATCCAGTACTCAGAAGTTGGGCCTTGAGAGAAGGAAAGGGTCACTGGGGGCCTGACCTGGAAAGGTGTAGTCTTGTCCTGGCTCCTGCCTTTACTCTTCACTCTTGGCTTCCAGGCTGGCCATAGACTGAACAGCTTTCCTCTGCCTTGCCTTTCTACCATGATGGTCCTGCCTCGGAGTCAGACTACAGTGGACTGAATTTCCCCAAACCATGAGCCAAATTAAACTCCTTTATGGTGTTGGGTATTATATCTTAATAATGAGAAGGCTGATTCAAACAGCAGTGGTGGGAGTTCAAGGTATATCCAAGTGGGAAGAAGCAGAGTTTAGAATTTTTAGATTCTTGAGCATATAAATAAGTAGAGAAGGGGAAAATAGAGGGGTTGGTTTAGTTAGTGGATCAAGGTCTTGGAGAGGTTTAGTTGATGGATCCAGGTCTCAGAGTAGGAGTGGAAATGAAGGGAAGGAAAGAAGCTTATTTCTTGGAAAAGAAGTACAGAAGGAGAAAGACTGATATCTGAAGAGGTGATGTGCTGAGTTGAGGGCAGCTGAGGTTTGGAAGTGCCAGGCCATGCTTGCTTCACCAGCACGTATACTAAAGTTGGAAGTGGCGCGCTAACACAGGATGGAGGCCTCCACCGAGAGCGGTCAAGGCTTGGAGTAGGATGAGCTCAGCTGCCCCAGCAATGCCTGGCCTTGCCAGCCACTGTTATTGTCTGTACAAGTGGAGAAGAGAAGGATCTTCCTCACAAAACACTGATTTTATGAGAACTAGTCAGCCATACAATGATTGTTTCGAGAGCCAACAATAATTTTGCCAGAAAGTGGAGTTCTAAACTATTTTCCAATGTCCGTTAATCCTGGTTGATTACTAATGACCTTGAAGTGATCCTCTAAATGCAAATGGAGCGTCCCAAACCATGTGTGATTATGATAATGACTTTAATTAAAAATAATAATTAACATGAGAATAGAGCTCCACAGTACTTTTTTCATATTTGTAATTAATGATAGTTGCTGTTTGCTGAGCACCCACGAAATACAGGTACTTTGCTGGGTACTGGCATATATTAACTCTAATTTTAGCAGCAAAGGGTAGGGTACATACCTCAGCGATACAGGAATAAGCTATTAGGTTTTCTAATTGTTCATGTTTATTTTAAGTGTTTTTTATATGATATAAAAGTGATGTATATATAAGTATATACTATTTATAAATAAAATATGTATATTGTATAAAGTTTGTCATGACTTATATCTAATGTCCCCCGAAGGCTCATGCATTCATAGGTGCTGCTTCTGGGAGATGGCTGGTGCATGGGTGTGTGATACTGGATTACGGGTGTGGTAACTGGGTCATTCTGCTGATTGGTGTAGCATAACTGTGGGTGCTAGAATTACTGAAGAGGGAAGCCTCAAACTGGCAAACGTTTGTAACCTGGATGTGTAAAGAGAAAGAAAGAAGGCAAATTTGCTGTTTCCTGCCTTCTGCTTCCCACCTGCCCTGCCATGGACTGTCTCTGTGCCAGGCCCCTCTGCCATGCTTCCCTGCCTTGGAGCCAGGTGACTATGGACTGAAACCCCTACCAACTGTGAGCTGAAATAAACCTTTCCCCCTTTAACTTGTAGGTATTGAGTATTTTGTCCCTGCAACAAGAAAGTGACTAAGACAACCAAAAATTTCACTTAGGACTATTCAGGTGACTAATTCTGCCACCATCTTGGCTACATTTTAAAAACTAGTGTATGTATGTGTACGTGTTTATTACATTTATATAAATTTTTCTGATGCATAACTATTTAAATGGCCAATTAAGAAACAGAAAGCAACCATGTTTAAGAGAAAATGATAATACTCACATTATCAGGACCAATTAAACAACCCACACTTTTCAAGGGGCAGAATGTATCAAACTGTCCATAAAAATGTCCACTGCAGGGATTCCATATTAAATAATGATTTTGTTCCCAAGTTAGCACATAGGCAGTTGGACCCTGAAGGGAAATAGATGTTAAAAATAGTTTTGAATGAACTATGCAATTAAGGTCAAAATAGTTTGCACAAACATTTTGTTACTTTAGTTGGACCCTAAAATTCCATGGTAAATGGTGAAAACTAGTTTGTAGTTCTGAATTTTAAAAATAATATTTTTGGGCAAAATTCTCAGATCTTATACTAGTACTGTCCAAGTAAAGATAACGGTCATTTTACTCAACCAGAATATCTCCAGATTGGCTGCAGAACCATTTCTAATGAAGTAAGAAGTCATTGGCATTTTCTTGTTAGAGTTAATAAAATTGCCCTTGGGTATCTAGAAGGCTGATTATTTTGAAATACTATTTCTAAGAAAGTAACTTCCATTTGATACTCATTTATAATTATGCAAATACATAGAAGATTTGAAAGATGCTTGGGAATGGACAGGAGAGGCTTACACAAAAGGAGAGCTAACTGGGGCTTTG
The DNA here is from genome assembly GCF_053883595.1 of Heterocephalus glaber. Taxonomy (NCBI): domain Eukaryota; kingdom Metazoa; phylum Chordata; class Mammalia; order Rodentia; family Bathyergidae; genus Heterocephalus; species Heterocephalus glaber. Next base: position 10,401,900 of record NW_028258325.1, on the reverse strand, counting down.
GGTGATGAAGGCTCCAGTTTTGCTAAAAAACAGTTTGAAATGCTGTTGAGGGACCTGCGTACCACATCAAGTCATTTCACGTCTCATTGGTGGTTCTGTCTACCTTTAGGGCATTTCTGGGCCACTTTCCTAGTAACTCAGAGTTGTTATGAAAACAAGTCCCATCCATGGACCCAGCTGGACAACTGCACTCCTCTGCGAGAGCCAGGCTTCGGGGCCGTACCTCAGGAATAGCATTGCCCATCACCACCCAGGCCTTCTTTCCCAGGAACAGAAAGAAATTACACAGCAGCACCGCGTGCTCCTCTTCATCGCCTGCCAGGAGATCAAGAAATTGCTGACAAGAAGAAAAGAAGAATATGTAGTGTTGACTGGCTGCTTTACCTGGATCGCCACACAGAGTTTTAGCAAGGCATAGTTGAGATTAATATCTTAAAGTATAAAACCTAGTTTTCAAGTCCTTTCCCAAATTTATTACTATATTGATGATTTTTGAGTTTTTTCTGTTTGACAGGATCTTGGTATATAGTTCAGGCCAGGCTTGAACCCACTGTGTAGCCCTGGCTGGCCTCAAACTCATGGTGATCCTCTTGCCTCAGCCTCCTGAGTGCTGGGCAGACAGGCATACACTACCATGCCCACCATGCCAGTTAACAGTCTTTAACAACACTTGTAGTGGACATAGTGTCTTCTCTAATATCGGTGACAATGTACATTTCTAGAATCAACACTATGATTGAGGTGTGGGCAACAATTTTAAAGAGTTTTAGTTTTCATTTTGAATGTGTATATGACTGCCCACTCCTTGGTAAATAGTCTGTAAAGCACATTACATGCATTAATGCATTTAATCCTACAGCAACCTTTTGAGTACTCTTATTCTCTAGTTTTGCAGATGAGAAAGTGAAGGCATAAATCAAAGTAACGCCTAGACAATGTTAAGCCAGTCTGGCTCTACAAGTACAAGAACCATTCCATGCTTCGTCTATCTTATGGATCCCTACAGGTTGTAGAAAATTCCTTTCTAAAACTGTCAACATTTATGTTGCCAAAATATATCAGGGAACAAAAAATGTAAAGCATGCTTAAATTTCTTCAACTTAGGAGTTTCTTTCAAAGAAAGTTGTATAACACTGTGCAATGAAAACACAGTACAGTGGGAGACCCAGAAGCAGAATTAATACCTTTGGTAATATATGCTTGTCTCATATTACCTAAGATCAGTTTGGAAGTTTACGTACCATACAAAATTGTAAATTCAGTAAAAGTGGAGCTATATTTATTTTGCTAAGGCCAGGATCTAATGCTATGCCTGGTATTACAGTAGGTGACCAATAAGTACATAATGAATAAATAATGATTCAGGTCTTAGCCTACAAATTAAGGAATATACAATTGCCAATTACAGTATTGAATGAAATTTTGATTTTTATGAATAAAACTGGGATATTTTTACAGTAACGCTAACAGGATAATTCAGCATCAAGACATCTAAAGTCTTATTTTTTTGTGGTGGCACATGCCTGTAATCCCAACACTTGGGAGGCTGAGGCAGGAGGACTGCCATGAGTTTGAGACCAGCCTAAGCTCCACAGTGTGTTGAAAGCAAGCTTGAACTACATAGCAAGATCTTGTCTCAAAAAAAGTCTTACTTTTTATTCTTTGTGTAATTAATTTATTTTTAACTTATTAACTTTCAGAAAAATGAACCTGGAAAAAAATACTATAGGATATAGCTCATGCTGCTGAACAGATGGCCAAGTAGATTTTTATGATGATCAATGAATGTTGCAATGTAAAATCATGCAAGCCATTTAGCTAATATTCAGTAAAGTCAGAGCAAGTTAGCCAATCTTCGAGGAAGAAGGACTCACATCAGATGTGCTCCAGAGATCACAGATGCCAGCAAAGGAAACCGTGTCAGGCAAGAAAGGAATCAAGGAAACATATCGAGCTACCAGTTCCTGTGTGAACAAAATGGGCATGAAAAAATAATTTCCAGCAAAATAGCAATCCCAACCTTCTGTTTTGTATTAATATTATTTTACTTAACACTCACTAAACATCTTGTAGATTACTTCTACTATTTATGTATTATATATGTTATAAATATCTTCTGATTTGTGGCTTAAATTTTCATTTTCTTCGCAGCTTTTTTTTTTTTTTGGTATCGGGGATCGAACTTGGGTCCTTGCACTTTCGAGGCAGGCGGCAGAACCACTAAGCTAAATCCCCAGCCCTTTTGCAGTTATTTTTGAGAAACTCAAATTCTCAATTTAATTTGGTCAAATTATTATTTTTCTTTATAACAAAGTTTGTGCTTTTTTCTTAGTTAAGAAGTCTTATCTGTCTCAGACCATAAAAATCACAATGCCTTTCACACTTAAGCCCTTAATCTGTATGCAACCGAGTGTTGTGAAGTAGGAGTCTATTTTTATTTTTTCCTTATGAAAATCAATGATCCCGATACAGTTTATTTAACAATCAATCTTTACTGATCTCCAATCTTTGCCACATATAAGTTTTCTGTATTTGAATGAGTCCGTGCTGGGTTTTATGTTCTCCTCTATCTTCTGCTCACTCTGTCAGTTCCACATTGCCTTAATCACGAAGGTCTTATAATTTCCTGGACAGATGCTATGGCAAGTGTTCCCACTGGGTCCCACTGGTCCCTACTCTTCAGAATTGTTTTGACTATATTTGGCCCTTCTCAATCTTATATAAATATTAGAATCAGCTTGCGAAGTTCTACTAAAAAGTCTTTAAACTCTGACAATCTGTGTCTTTTCCCTGGAAAGCTTAGTCCCTTTCTTTTGATTGATTATTGGTAAATATTTAATTATTTCTACCATCTTATTCTGTAATTTTACTTTTCATGTTTTTAAAATTCTTTTCCTCCTCTCATGCCAGTTCATTATTTTTCTTCTCCTAGTTTAGGAGTTATATTTATTATTTTCATTCTCATCCCCGGCCCATCTGTTATTTGTTTTCTGAGGCAGGGTCTCACTTTGTGGTTCATGCTGGCCTGGAATTCATGTATCCCAGTCTAACCTGGAAGCCCTGGCGACCTTCCTGTCTCGGCTTCCGGAATGCGGGGAGTACAGGCCTGTGCTCTATGCCGGGCTGGACTCTGTGATTCTATCTACAGTCTGTGGCCAGGACCTCCCATCTGTTGTTCCCTTCAGCTCTTACTTTTTGTGTGGTGACTTATTTCTACCCTGATGTTCTTTTGCTGTGTGGGCATGCCACTTGGCACTTTCTGTGTTTTGTGGCCGAGATTAAATGACTTTCTTCTAGAAGGATTTAGGTCTGCTTTTGACAGTGTCATATACCAAAAGGGAATACTTTCAACTAGAGTTTTGGTTGAAGTGTTTTGAGTCATACAGGGAATGTAAATTCCAGTCCCACATGTGAATAAAAACAAGTTAGTCATTAGGAATTCTCAGGGAAGACTTTTTTCTCTCTTCCATCCAGAGTCAGACCGAGACAGCTAGGATTCCTTCTACAGAGCAAAGGAATTCCTCATCTACTCACTGATGACGTCACCCTTCCAGAGCCCCTCTGTGCCCAGCCTGCCCCAGCCGGCACCCTGCCCCTCTGCCCTGAACTCAGCCCTGTCAGCAGGATCATCAGCCGGCCTGAGGGCAAACAGTGTGGCCTCCCCATCCTTGCCGAATCTTGCTTTTTTGCTTCTTTTTTGTTTCTTTTTCCCCTTCACTTTACTTCTGTTTTAGCCATGATTTTAAAAATATTTTATTACTTTTAAGTGCTCTCTCTACTGGACAAAGTTTTCTGTACATCTATAATGTAGGGAGCATAGACACCTTTATGGCTTTCTATAAAAAGCAGTTTAAAGAACTAAAATATAGAACACAGGGGTTTTAAAAATATTATCATCCTATTTCTCAGTCACTACATTAATGACATTAGCGGTAAGAGCCCCTCTAAAACACTTACGGGTTAAAAATAGCGACCCTAACATGGCTTCTGGTTCTGAAGGCAGTGAATGGTATGAGTTTATTTAATGGTCCAGTAGGGATGTACACTGGGGTGATGGTCTCAATGCTGAAAATACTAATACTAATTGTTAAAATAAATTTTGATTAATTTGAATTCAGTGATGCTTATAGCATTAAGTATATACCAAATAGTTATTTTTCTGTTTGTTTGTTTTGTTTTGAGACAGGATCTCACTATGTAGTTGAAACTGTCCTTGAACTCACTATGTATCCCAGGCTGGCCTCAAACTCACAGTGATCCTCCTGTCTCAGCCTCCCGAGTGCTGAGATTACAGGTGTGCACCACCATGCTTGGCCAAGTAGTTATTTTGATATAGTACTGGGCCGGGGATTTAGCTCAAGTGGTTTCACCACCTGCTGTGCAAGCACAAGGACCCGAGTTCGATCCCCAGTACCAAAAAAAAAAATTGATATAGTACAAAGTCCATGAATTCTGATCCAATCCTAACAGGAGTTATTGAGAACACATAACAAAAACATGTTTATATAAGACATTTTGAAAGTGCAGAGTATCTCCCATATGTTAATTTTTAAATACCTAATGGAATGCCAGGGACAGAGTAAGCATTCAACTGTTATTCACTGAAAGAATGAACTATAGATTGTCGTCATCTCTGGTACATTCAGGCTTTTCTATAGAAAGCAACCCTGTGGCAGTAAACAGGTCTCAGTCATTATGTTATGTGACAGTTCATTTGGATTGTTAGCTTGATTGGCTTGAGCTCCACCTTGGGATTAGAAGCACATTTCTGGGGGTGTCCGGGTGGGACCTGGAGGCGAGGCCTTGGGGACTATATCGGGTCCCTGGCCACTTCCTCTCTGGCACTGGTCTCCTGCTCTGCTTCCAGCTGCCATGAGGTAAGCAGCTCCCCTCAGCCCAGCCCTCTGCCATGATGTTCCTGTTCTAGAGCTAACTGAAGACCTGGCACTGAAACCATGCGCTGAACTAACCATTTCTTCTGTGAAGGTGTGGGTGTCAGGTGTTTGATCCCGGCCACAGGAAAGCTGATCAGTACACTTTCCTCACTAATGGTCTTGGTACAGTTAATATCCTATGCGATGACCGATTGTGTCAGCTTGAGTAAGAGAAACTCAACTGAATTGGCTCAGCGGTTCCACACCTACACAGGGTATGAAGACCCAGCCTAGGGCGGCTTGTCGCCTGGATGGTATAAAGGGGAATAACAAGGACAAATCTGCTTCGGAGGAGCTCCAGTCTTCGCCTTCACCTTTGACGTCATCTCCTGGCTTCCAGCACAGGCTCTTCAGCTTCCGGCGCAGAACCTTCAGCCTCCATCACAGACCCATTGGCCTCCTGATAAGGACTCTCATGAGACACTGCAGTGAGCTCCAGACCTTCGAACGGATCCTTTGGTCTCCAGTGTGCAGTGTGCAGACATACCCTTTACCCTCTTCCACATCTCACTCTTGGGTGGCCATTGTAAGCCAATCTTATAAATTTTTATATATTTATATATCTTGTGTTACATATGTGGTTCTCTAGTAAACACTGACTGATATACATGGAATATGATAAAATGGCAAAGTATTGATCAAAACATTTCTAGCAACAGCACTGATTGGCTATAAAATACTTACTGCAGTGGCCTGTGGGTTACTGGGGTAGGCGTTCAGGAGCTCCTGAGGAGGGTTTAAAGGTTTGAGATATCGTGTAATGAAAACTGTTTTTCCACTTATGTCAATTACTGTCGTAAGGCACTGACGACTCGGGAACTTTAAGGCACACTCAACTTGAAACTTCTCTGTTGCTTGAAGCAATTTCTCATCTTCCTGAGAATCAAACTTCAAAAAGAAACACTTCATGGAGTGTATATGATTACAGGAGACAAAGTAAAACATGTTCAGATTCCACATGAATTAAAAGTGTGGTTTAAGAAGTATGATTAAGTGATTCTTTATACAACCATCCTGTCTTCATGTCCCTGTAACTTTAATTGTATTTATAATGTACAAATTAGACTGATTCATTAAACACATAAAGTGGATTCCATGGGATTAAAAGAAAGCAGTGAACAGACAAGCAGCCATTGGGAAACTACTGGATTAATACAACAAGCTATGAAAATTAAGCTATGCATAGTGACTCTGACTGATGAGCCCCAGTGACAGACCTTTATGTGACTATCTCCATGTTGGTTTTAAGGGGGAGAAGGGCTCCGAAATCCATCATCTCAAATGTGAGATGTCTGTGTCAGATTCCTAGGGTAGAATTGTCAAGCAGGAAACAATTGTAGCTTTAAGAAGATGGAAAATTAGGAAACAAAGATGATGTGAATTCAACCCTGATCCTTTACACCCATTCATCAAATACAGTAAGTTCCTGACTTAGGAAGGGTTCTGTTCTGGGAGAACGCTTGTAAGTCAGATTTGTTCCTGAGTCTGACAAAGTGAGTCTTATACAGTGTACCTATGAAAGTTCACAACTGGCATGTCCTGTTTTTTTTTTCTTTTTTTTTGGTACCAGGGATCGAACTCGGGTCCTTGTGCTTGTGAGGCAGGCAACAGAACCACTGAGCTAAATCCTGGGCCCACTGGCATGTTCTTAAGTCAGGGACTTACTGTATTTGAGAAATGTCTGCAGAGGCTCTAAAAGATTCCAGGGATGTGGAATAAACTGAGTATGAAACAATCCCTTCAAAAAAATAAAAAGAAAAGAAATCCCCTCAAGGAACTTCTACTTGAGAGGGCAACATTGCTAAGCACTTAGGTACTTAAAATACCTGACCAGCGGTTCTATGGGGATAAGCACAGGGTGCTATGGGGACATCTAAGAGAGGCAGCTAGAGACGCTGTCCAGGAAGAATAGCAAAGATTCTGAGTCTGCGCTGACTGTTGGCCCTCCAAGTTGAAAGATGAGAGGCCTTTTGCTGCTGCATGCACTTGCATGTTCTGTTGTGTATCCTAACTCTATGCCAGGATGTTCTGAGGCCAGGGCCTGTGTGTGGATGGATTCTTTCTCAGCCGAGCATGCCCACGGCAAGCACTTGATAAACATTAATAGTCACTGAAACTTGTTTAGGCCACCCAGATGCCACTTCAAGGAGTGAAACAGGAATTTAAGGAGTTGTATGCTATGCTGGTGATTTAAGAAGTGCTATGGAAAAGCTACATAATAAAAGAATTTGGATGGTTTATTATGCAAACAGTTCAGGTGGAACTGACAAGTTCACAGTTTGATTCAAGGGGAAATTTGGAAAATTCTTAATTGGCTTGATTATTTGACCCCTAGGTTAACATAAACATTTACAGAACACTGAAAGGGTATATCCTGCTTTTGAATAGCTGCACCTTGACAGCCCCAACCTACTAAAAAATTGTCAGAGCCACATTCTCTTAAGCAGCTCATAGGCTTCCTGGATTTGGAAGGAGTGAAGGTTGCTCCCAAGGGGGAGGTGACATTCAGATCGATGACTTCCTAGACTTAATGCCAACTGAGACCTTTCTGACAAATGAAGCAGGCCAGAGGAATTTTTTTTTTTTGGAGGGGAGCAGTGCTGAGGATTGAACCCAGGGCCTTAAGCATGCTAAGCACATGCTCTGCCTCTGAGCTATACCCCAACCCGACTGCGGACATCTACAGTTCACTGCCAAGGAATCACTCACACGTCTGGACCCAGCCCCTGTCCCCTGGGGACGGTGGACAAAAGCAGCTACTTGGGAGCCTAATAGTGAATTATAAAACAAAATACCGGTACCTTCTTAAGCATGTCACTCATCTATCACAGGCAAGCAAGAAGAAAAGAAATAGAAGAAATGAGAGGAAGACTTTTATCAAGATAAAAAGATCTATTGTAAAAAACTTGTTTCCATCCAAGACAGTGTAAAGTAGATGTTAAAACAAGTGTTCGCAAGGTCCCAAGTTTGATCCCCTGTACCAAAACAGAACAAAACAAAACAAAAAACAAGTGTTCAGGAGTTGCTCATGATTTTTAAAACTTTTCCATTAGTAAAAACCTTTTAAAAATCATATAGAATGATTCCACATGGGATGGAGGAAGAGGGACCACTAATGTGCTAATCCTGGAAGTTTCTGTTGGTGAAAATATTCTAGGTTGTGGTCACCATTTGTGACAATTAAGCCTAATTATCAACTTGACTGACTTGGGGGCCTTCTAGGGGACTTGTGAAAGCACACTTCTGGGTGTCTGGGTGCACCATGGAGGCCTAACTTGGGGGTCTGCACCTGGTCCCTGGCTCCTTCCTCTCTGCTGCTGTTTTCCTGCTCTGCTCCCCAGCCGCCATGAACTGTGCACTGGGGTCCACCACACCCTTCCACCATCATCACGTTCCTGCCTTGGAGCCAGCCAACCATGCACTGACTCTCCTGAAACCATGAGCAAAATAAACCTTTCCTCCTTTAAGTTATGTATGTCAGGTTCTGAGTCTCAGTAATAGGGAAGCTGACTAATACACTACTGTTTTAGGGTAAGAGCTTTGCTTTCCTGAATGGTCTGCAGGTGAATCACAGGGTGGTAGTTTCTGCTACCAGTTGTTTAGATTATCAGTTTCCTATCAATCAACTGAGTTCCCTAACAAACAAAAACAAAAATAAGCCCTGTTTAGAGGTCTTAGAGAAATGCTTCCTGCAGCCACAATGGGGCAGTGACATGCCACCAAAGGCAGCAGTTGACTGCCTAGTTCACAGCTGTAGGGAGGAGGGCTGCAGGGCTTGGGACCCCGCTCCAGGCCTGGGTGCTTCTCCAAAGGAAACCTACAGCAACAAGGACTCGGGCGTTCAGCCTTTCTGTCAGCCGAAGACTGCTTTTGCATGTTCTGGAAACTCCTCCAGAGGACGAATGGCTGACTGCCTTTTCTTCTGTTTAGCATTCACAGAAATAACAAAATCATCTTTTGTCTGGGAGCATTTTTCTGTGTGAACATGCTTGTAGGCTTTCTCTTGAATTTACACATAAGACAACACTCAAAATATATAGTCCCTTTCTGAAAATATTGAGATGCACACATTCTAATGATTTTTTGAGAACCACAGCTTTAGTGACAGAGCCTAGCATATAAGAGTAATTTGAATTTCAGTACATTTATTTTCCAATAATCTTTATATACTGCAAACACCTTCCAAATGGGATATAAACATAGTATTTTTCTCTGTGAACCAAAGTGGAATACTGGAAAAGAAATGAAAGTGCATTCATTTTCTTTTTTTTTTTTTGGTTCCCATCTGAATCTTAATAACAGTGGAAAACTAAAGAGGACAAGAGATTGTGCCACATGGCATGGCAGTTACTGGGTGCAGTATTGTGAATATACACCTCGTGGAATTTCCACCTGCTGTTCCAGGCTATTATACCACCAGTCCCTTAAAAAAATACCTGTCACATACAGGATGATCACTAATGTGTGCTGGGTGTACAGCGTGTTCAAGCGTCACCTCTGCCGTGTACTGCCTGTGTGACACTCAATAAATGCAGTCTTACTTAGACTCATTGCCCAAGACATCTGTGAGTGTCCAAGAAGAGAACATATCCCCAAGTCTGACAGTGCTGAGGAGTAAGGACTCAAAGCACGCTGGTGATGGTGATCACTACATTAATCCACATTAATCTCAATAAGAGGTCACAATAATTTTTTGCCAGATCCAACAAGGGCAGCATGCGTAAAGGCTGCATGAATACTTCACATTAGAAAGTCTGTTTCCCAATGATGAAGGTTGGGGAACAGCTGCTACCAAGTGGAAGTTATAGAAATTCTTCATTCTAGAGTTATTTAAAAGAGAACGTATGCATATACCGATTCATCTAATGAAATGAATTTTGGTGACCCATGAAGGTCATCTGGCCTTCTGATGCTACGAATTGATTCAGTGCATGGCACAGCCAGATATGTGAGGTCAGACGTGGAAATCCATTCCAACATGGTTGCTAGTAAGTTTTAAAAGAGGAATCTGATTTTCTAATTTGTCATTTTTCATTTTCACACTGAGTAAATTCTTCTCAAAGCAGAACATGTTTATATTTGTCTTGCTTTGCCCAAAAGTTTAGGTTACTAATTGACCTAACTATTGGCTCAGTGAAAGCCCAAACCCACACATCTGTTCTTTCACTATCATTCAGTCCAAACTGAAAGAATAACAAATGGAACTTGAAGCAAGAGAACCTTCGTTCAGTGCAAAGTTTACAATAGCTTGGCCTGGCTGACACTTGTCAGGTTTCACCAGCATTTGCCTTGGTTTCCAAACTGTGCACAAGCAAAATTACCTTCTCTTGGATGGACTCTCCTGGAACCAGCTGTGGCTCAATGGTGATAAACAGCGTAATATAGGAACCTTCACTTAAGCTTCGGACAGAATCAAAGCCTCGCTCAATAAGCATGTTTCGCTCCTTACTGTAGCCCAGGAGAACTGGGGGAGTATCTATTTTAAATGTTCCATCAATCTGTGAAGAAAGTATGATTTGGTAAGCATTCTGGTGGTTTTTCCGACAGAAGTTCAAAAGCAAATGTCAACTCCTCGTTGTCTAGTGAATTAAATAGAAGCTAGCATGCTGACATTCAAAGCCCACCCCATCTTTCTAGCTTCATCTCCCAAGCTCTCACTAGAAAGGGTGCTATATTTCCCTGCCTTCTGTTTTGTGTTTAGCCAAGGGTGTACTGGCTATGCAAGTTGCTTGGGTTCATATACTGATTTAAACTCCAAGTGCCTCAGCTTCCTCATTTTTAAATTTAATGTCTCATTTATAAAAAGGAGACAATCATAGTACTTACTGTGTAGGGCTGTTGTGATTATGAATGAATGAAGAGATACAAAACACTAACAACAGTGGCTGGCTTGTGGTAAGTGCTCTATAAATACTGGCTAGCTGGCATTCCCCTTTCCTGCAATGCCGAGCTTCCCATCTTTACCTTACAGAATTTTAATTATTTTTTAAGGCTTGGGTCAAATGTCTGTATCATGAATTTCTTTGTTATATCTACCACTCTACCACAGAGTTTGTTTCTTTCATTTGTTAGATTAAGACATTATGTTCAACGTTATAGTTGTGTGCATATTTGCCATATTCTAGTAACTGCTCTCAGCAAATATTTTTCCTCCTTTTATATCATCTTTCTCTGATACACAGCAGTGTTTCGAATGCACAATAGATGCTCAGTGAATGTGAGCTGAATGAATGACAAGCCACTTATGCAGAAGGAACTTACATAGAGTTCAAAAAGGCAGAACTTTTTACTTTGTAATGTCAGAACTACTCAGGGTTGGAATTTTAAATGCACTGATTTGCAAAGCATCCAATTTTTATTACAGCCTTTAGTGGCTTTTGTGTCTCAGTAGAACTAAAGAAAGAACTTAACATTTCAGTGGATATGTTGTCTAGAAACGAATTATGGAAGCCATCATGTATTTGTCTCCTTACATCAATGGAGTGCACCAAAGCCCTATACCCAATCTAGTGATAGGGTACAGAGGAGAAATGGTCAAAAAGTCACAGCTTAAATAACAGCACATTTATTCTGTAAAGTAGGCCAGTGAGATAGAAGACAATATGCACTACCTTCAAGAATCTGAAGTGTAAGGACTTGAGACAGGGATTCTTAGCCTGCCACGGCTGCTATTTGGGGCCAGGTCACCCTTGGCACTAGAGGCTGTGCTGTGCATTGTAGGGTGCCAGTAGCAAACCCGACTGGATTTTACCAACCGAAGATGTCACAGACATTGCCACATGCTCCCTGTCATACCTTTAAGAGCATGGGCTTTGGAATCAGACAAAACTCTTAGACAATAAATGTAATGAAGTTATTCTCCAAAGGAACATTGAAGCATCTAAACAAAAACGCTGAATACTGCTTTCTCCTTTAACCAGTCTTGTTAGGAGTTGGTAAAAGTTGAATCCCAACTGTGCTGTAAGCCCCTGTGATTTGAGTAAGTCATGTAACCTCTCTATGTTCTGTCTCTTTGTAAAATGGGGATAATAAAACCAACTGTGTTGTGAGGCTTAACTGAGGTGACACATAAGGAACCTAGTATGGGGAGGTAACATTTTTCACCCAAAATTATTATTACTATGGGATCAACATTCTCCTTGTTACATGTAGCTCCAGGGAACTGAAGCAGGACCTAAGAGTGGGAATTACAGGAAGTACATAGATAGTGGCACCTTTCAAGGAAAAACCTTATGACAGAGCCATTCAAGGGAGAACAACCTGCTCATAGGTAGTGATTTCTTGGGGAAGTAAGCAGAGCTGAGCATCGCCAGGCAGGAAATAGGAGCTTCATTCAGCAGGGAGTTTGGAATAACGACTTCTGAGTACCCTTCCAAACGTGACCTTCAGTAATGCCAAATATTATAGGCATTTGGCTTGTAAATGAAATGCTCTTTAAAGTTTGTTCTTTTAAAGTCTATTCAAAGATGGAAGTGTAACTTCTTTTGGTGAGTGTGACACCACACTGTCCCCTCTGTGCAGGAAGGATTGCAATTCCAGCTGATCCTTGAGATTCCAGCTACCCCAACTCAAGCCTCCCAGACTGGAGTTTTGCTCTTGGTTTTGCTGGAGACCCTGTGGCCCAGGGAGCATTCGCTCTGTGCAGTCATTACAGTGGCTCAGAGTCTCCGGTTGCCATGGATTTAACACTGGGACATTAGAGAGATTTCGGAATCCTTAACTGTCCCAGATCAGAGCTGCTGCCATTCCAGAGCTGTCAACCTAATGAATCCCCTTAAGCAAAATCATTAACTCTGAAGAAGAGTATCTTTGTGCAGCACGTCTGTGCTAATACTTTTTCATGTTTTAAATAGTGTGCAATGAAGAAGTATTAACAGAACACACTGGATTCAATGGGCCATTGCCTGTCTTGATGGTTTTGTGCCGATTACGTTCAGTCATCTATCCATTCCACTTTCATCATTTTGACAAGTTTGTACTTTGTCCCACCTCCTTCGCTTCTGTTTAAATGTTTAAAATATTTTCACACTTGAACAGCCATGCATTAACCATTAACTCTAATGGTTACTTTATTAATGTTTAATAAGTCATACAACTATCATGGCAGATCAGTGCAATGACTGTTTTCATTCCAATGGCTTTGGACCCAAGTTCTCTCAGTGTTGACAGGGCAAATGGACAGAGGTGTTCCCTATTCCCAAGGAATTCTGACTTCAGGTACTTACCCTTCCTTGGAAATATATAGTGCTAAATGGAATCTTCACACATCCTAACCAGTGCCTCTCAATCCGAGTGTGGATTCCACTTCCTCTTTCCCGATCATCCTAAAGGAAACGTTTGGAGGAGGTAAAAATTATTTAAGAACTGCAGAACTGCATTTAATTAACTTTTCACCAAGAAAGCAGCAGGGTTTTGGCTAAAACCATGCAGACGTAGGTAAGAAGGACCTAGCTGAATTCCCCTTCAGACACTTAAGAGCTTTGTGACCCTAGGTGTCTTTCGCTTTCTTTGAACTTCAGTTTTCTCATCAATCAACTGCAGCTTTCACAATGTATCTCATAGGACATTTAAGAGATAAATAAAACAATATATAAAAAACATCCAGTACAATTCCTGGCACAGAGCAAATACCTGCCTGAAAATAAGAAAGCCAGTTCTCCCCACACTGTTTCCCTACTTAACCGTGTCAAGTGTCAAGCACTTATAGCGTTAGAGAGGTGGGAACTGTGTTGGAGATTTCTCCTGGGACAGAGGACATGATAGAGTTCAGACGTCCTCCTTGAAACTGAGAACTCACCTCTAAGACATCGCATAGCACTTCGTCAAAAATATTAATGAACACATCATCTTTCACCGACTGTAAATTGGCTGAGCTATAATCCCCGTTAGGGGCCCTGTAAAATAACACAGGCCAGGGGCCATGAGAACAGGAAAAACAGAAATAATGAGATGCGTATGTCAACATCTGAAAAATACCCAAGTAGCAGTGGAGGGGGGGTGGTGGATGAAAGACACCCTCTTCCATCCTTCTTGTTTCTGTTTGTTTCTTTTCTTTTGAGACAGGGTCTCACCGTATAGCTGAGGTTGGCCTTAAACTCACTGTGTAGTCCAGCCTTGCCTTGAACTCACGGCAATCCTGCCTCAGCCTCCTAAGTGCTGGGATTACAGGTGTGTGCCACCATGCCTGGCTAATAAAGGCAGTGCTTTCATTTCCAGGACTTTCCTGGGGCAGGAAGAAGGTAATATCTACACTCGGATGGAGAGAATGCTGCACTGGAGACTGCAGAGCCAGCTCCTCGGCGGGCTTGTTCTGCTGAGTCTCCACTTTCCTCCCCCAGCCCACAGTGAGCTTTACAGGCAACAGCATGGGCACAGGTCTCTCGCCGACGCTGGGGTTAGTCACAGACTTGCCCAGCAAGACGGCTCCCAGTAGTAAATCTCCTACTGCTGTTTGCTGGTTGAATGCTCCCTCCCCTCCACTCACTTTCTCATGGGGGGGGAGGGCTTTTCCTGCCAGGCCAGGCACTGTGGATATGGAGCATTTCCCTTAAGTGGCCTCATTCTTCTCTCTTGTGTTTTGTGTAACAGTGCTCTCTGGTCCCCTCTAACCCTGCTCGTCTCTAAGCTACTGTGGGCTTTCAGTACATCACCTGCCCTTTACGGGTATTTGTTTCTTGTCCAGAAAAGCAGAAGGTTAGATAAGGTCACTTTAAGGACTAAAATAATAAAAATCTTTAAAATATCTGAAATTCTTGGGTCACTGTTGTGGAATGCTTGTTTATTTTTGGCGAAGACAAAAATGTCATTTAGGGGGGCTGGGCTGGAGCTCAGTGGCATCGTGCCTGCATGGCAAGCGTGAGGTCCTGAGTTCGATCCCTGGTACCCTCCCCCCAAACCCCAAACAAACAAACAAACAAAAAAACCAAAACAACAAAAAATCCAGAGCCTGAGGGAACATAAGAGTGTCCGACCATGGCCCCCAGTTTCAAACACCGGACACTGTTCCAGTTTTACAGAGTCATCTGTGGCCGAGAGAGAGACACAGCATCAGACTTGTTGTCGGGGCACCTGGTTCTTGTTCCAACTCACCAGTCGTCCACCTCTACACCTCTCCCCTCAGCCATCTCTCACTGGCCCTATTTTCCTCACACTACTCAAGACATCCTACAGTTCTATAAAGAAAACTGTGTTTACCTGAATGGAAATTCAAGCTCTTCATTCCAGCTGGGGTTTGGTCCTTCAGCTGTGGTTGTGTGGCAAATGGTTCGTTGAAAAGAGACTTCTACAAAAGGACGGACTAAAACCTTACAAGAGAGGACAAATCCTGGTTAGTGGAATTATTTTGTTCTTAGCAGAGGTAGCCTGTGCTTATCAGTGTATTTTTTAAAAAATGAAGCAGAAAAACTGCTCATGAAGGTGATGGGTGATTCTTAAAAACATCAGAGGACATTGGGAGCATCCAGGCTCTCACCTGGCCAAGAGGGTTGTCGGGGCTTTGGTTAGGGCTGTGTGCACTCGGGGAAGCAGCATGCTTCTCACTGAAAGTCCTCGAAGACCTCGATGGCTGCTGGAATTTGCTGGGAGGGAAAGTGTACAAAAGAAATAAGTGACAAGGCGTATTTGATTATCTACTGAGAAGCTGTTTTCTTCAAAATGTATGGCCCTAGTAGCTGTGGGGAAAGCTGTTCTTCCTAAGCTTGTGGCGTCTCCGAAGCTTTTCGTATCGCCTAGTGATTATGCGAGCCTTCCTTCCCCAACTGCTATTCCTGGGCCTGCATGTCTGCTGAGAACAGAACAAAAGGCCTCCTTCTCCTTCCCTCGCACTGGGCATCTGTGTGGGACCTGCCTTTCCCCGTGAATGAGAGCTGAGTCCCTACTAGGTAGTGGAAGCCTGGGCACCTGCCCTGACTCCATCCGGTGACACTGGGCTACAGGGCAGGCCAGGAGCTCTCTCTGGGCCTTTGCAGCCTTACTGGGAAGAGGAGGTTGGGAACCCCCAGCTCGAGTTGAGTTGAGATCACTAGGTCTTACCTCTTTCTCCCTCCTCTTCCTTCCTTCCTTCCTTCCCCCGCACCAGGGAGTGGGGTTTTTTGAGACAGAGTCTTCACTATGTAGTTTTTGAACTATGTAGCCCAGGCTGGCCTCAAACTTGAAGTGATCCTCCTGCCTCAGCCTGCCCCCCCCAGCACTGAAATCACAGGTGTGCGCCACCCCACCTGGCTACCTTCTCCCTTTTGATCTGCCATTCACACAGGAGCAAATGAAGGCCACTTCCAGAGAGCCTCATCCAGATACCTCTCCCCCAGGATTCTAACTT
Source organism: Heterocephalus glaber (assembly GCF_053883595.1). Lineage (NCBI taxonomy): Eukaryota > Metazoa > Chordata > Mammalia > Rodentia > Bathyergidae > Heterocephalus > Heterocephalus glaber. Next base: position 10,385,649 of record NW_028258325.1, on the reverse strand, counting down.
CCTACTTGTGCACAGCTGTACTGCATTCATTCCTGATCAAAGTACAAAGTGTCTCTTTCTACCAGGTGGTTACCTTTCCACAGGTAGGGTTTCGGACAAACTGTGAGACAATACAAATGGAACATTCAACACAACACCTGCCAGAGAAAACCCATTTTTCTTTGGAAAACCATCAATTATATTATGGAACAAACAAATATAAGTATGTGCTGATTTCAGGACCTATGTTGGCCTTGGGCTGCAGAGGCAAATAGGGCAACACGTCAGCTCAGACTGAACTGAAGGCAGATATAGCAATCTCCAAGTGAGGTAACACGTTAGACTAGGTGGGCATGGCTATCCGAGCATGGAGACGGAGATGGAAATCCTATCTGGTTGAGCACAAGGGTAGAGGCTGAAGATTTGGGTGAGTTTAATGGAAAAGTTGATGTCCGAGCTGTTCTGATGCAGCTACACTGAAACATGTAGCACGCAGGATCAAGGATGCTTTCTTGAATTACCTGAATGAGTGATTTAACACTTGAGAATATATATAGAGACCAACAAACAAATAAACACCTCTATGTTCCTTAAAAACAAACAACAACAACCAAATAGCTTTTCACTCTGGAGTTGAGCTTTGAGGCACTCAGGGTGGAACAGTTGGGGAATAGGCCCTGGAAACCAATGGTCCATTCCAGGGCCTAAGTGGACCCTGATAAGAACCAAGCCCTGAGAATGGTTGGCACCAACAGACATTCTGTAATTGGTGAAGAACTAGAAAAGAAAAACAGGACAACATAACTGGATGAGAGAATGGAGGGATGGAGAAATAAAGGAGAAGAACCTAGAGAGGAAAGAAAATGCCAAAGGCTGGCCCAGCACTCTTCTGTGAAACAGGCAGTGCTGAACAACCTCGACTAAGTCACTCTGCTCACTTCCATTTTTTCCTCTGTGAAGCGGAGAGAGCAATAGTAGTAGTAAGAGTTACGTGAAGTAGTGCATGCAGGTGCCTAGCACGGCACTGTGCGAATGCACAGTAAACTCTGCTTTCCTTCTCACCTACAGTGAGGGCTCCACCGCCTGCAGGGCAGAGACTCTGTGTGTCCGCCCAGCTGGGGCCTGCTGCTTTGACCCCACCTTTCTGGCTGTAGGGGACAGGACCGGGCACCAACACCTAAGCCCAGTTAGCACCTCAGCCTCTCTCCTGAGGGTGTGATGCTCAGCTGGCAGTGCCCTGGCTGTAGGACCACTTCCATCTCATGAGAAAAAGGAATCAGGTCCCTGCCGTCCACTGTGTCAACAGCTCTACCTCTTGTCCTTGAGTTCCATGAGATGTCCCAGTCCCTTAGTCTGCAGTGACTGTTACTTGCAAACAATGGAGCCTCGGCTTCAGCAAGAACTCCTGGCCCCAGTGGACAAAGCTCTGGTAGGCACAGGAGTGAGCACCTGGGCCCTCACCTTGCTGCGGGTTTCCTCACTGGAATGTCGTAAGCCCGGCAGATGTTCACCAGCAGCTTTATGTCTCCATCAGACAGGTTTTGGGCCGTCACCTTCTTCCGGCCCCTTCGCCTTGGCCTCAGTGGTCGCTTTTGTTCTGCCAGCTTGAAGAGGCTTAGGCCCAAACTGCTAATGATTACAGAACTCGATTAGGACTCAGAGGAAAAGAAGGTCCCGAAACTGGGTGATGGCTTCCAAACTCTGCCCCGTCATCGCTCATGGGCCTTGGCGAGCTCTGCCCTTTTAAGGAGTTTGGAATAGTCTAGCAATTCTGCCAAATGGGCGATGCCGCTGCATGGCTTCTTCACATTGATTTCCTCAAAGGAGGAAAAGCCATGTTCTGGCCCTGCCTGTGCCGCCCGCTTGCTCCCTGCCTTGCTGACCTGGCAGCCCCTCACCCTCATTTGCTCCTGCCAGTCCTTCCCTCCCCCTTCAACTGCCGGTGGGAGGCATTTTACCCACCCCCAGGTCTCCCTGGCCCCTCCCACAGAGTCCCAGCCTGAGTTGGAAGGGCTGCTATCGGCCCGGAGAGCTTGGGACTTCTCCATCTCAGGTTAGATGGAGCTGGGTGCAAATCCTGGCTCCAGTCTACTCTGGGCCAGGTTATTTCACCTCTCTAAGTCTCTTTCCTCATCTGCAAAACGGGGTCCTTAATACCTCCCTGTGGGTAGATGAGAGGATGGATGTGCTGGGGTGCACTCCATAGATGCCCTTTTCATGGCAACTGTTGGGTTGGTGCCAGTGACTGCAATGCTAGTGACTGTTCTGGAGGGAGAGGGGCACAATCCTTCTGTCATCTCTCTCTACCTTTCACCGAGATGACACTCAACAAAAACTTCCTGGAAGATGAAAGCAACAAGGCGGTAAATCATGGGTGAAAGGTCCTTGGGGCAGATAAACTCTGGCCAAGAGACTAAACAGAAACACAGATGCGATTCTGTGTCTGGAAGCTGACATCGGTGACTGTGCCAGACAGGCACAGAACAAGGTCAGCTGTGTGGAGTCAGCCATGGGCTGCGGGACGTGTGGCTCTCTGCTTTCCTGCCGAGCCCTGGGGTGGGTGCCCAAGCAGTCCGGACTGGACTCCTCTGCTGGAGGTGCACAGCAGCTGAGGCTGAGAGCCATCCGCTGTCTCTGGGTGCTCAGGAATCCCAGGAGCTTTCTAGCTGCAGCTTCTGTTCGCCTGTTAAAAGCACCTTCAGTGTAGCAGAAGTGGTGCTAGGACCTTACCTACACTATTTCTAACCCTCACAAGTAGAGTGTTTACCCCATTTTTCAGACAAGGAAACTGAAGGCTCTGAGAGGTGCTGATTTGCTGAAGGTAATGAAATTTTGTTTCATTTTCCATAAGAAAATAAAGTAGGAGGGGGGAAGCTGGGGTTCAAACTCAGACCACTGACTACACACTGCCAGGACACAGTCCTCCCCCAGGAAGCCTGCCCACCCTGGACTTGGGGGCCTCGCAGACACACTCTGCGCCCTAACACAGCAAATCTCTTTTCTCATCGACACTTCCCCTCTCCCAGATGTAACCCCTCCTGGGGACTTCAATGCCCCGCAGGCAGTCATGGGAGCACCGTGTTGGCTGGACCATTAAATATGGAAACATCTTAGTGGAAAGCCACAAACAAACTGAAATTAAAATAAAGGAATGAACATACCCCGAGCCTTCAGAACTTAATGCAGAAAGTAAAGCAGAAAAAACAAAAAAGAAAGAAAGGAAAGAAAGAAAAAAACAGCATGAAAAATCATCATCTGTTCTAAGTGTAGTTTTCTTGACTATGAAAACATTCAACAACCACACTTTGGGCCTGGAATAGAGAGAAGTTCCCCATGAATTTCTGTGGGTGTCTCTTCTGCACAGGCTGCCGTAGATGGAACCTTCATTTATTTATTCATGGCTTCCTCCCAGCTTGGTGGTGGACAGCAAGCACAACAATAGGAAGCAGCCTCCTTAGGAGACCAAGAGATTGGGCCACAGAAAAGGTCATGAAGTGAGGGGGCCCCATGAGGCCACCAAGATGGGGGCTTATCTCTCACCTCTTCTTCACCCAGCCCCAGCTGGGACCACTGAGGGTTATTCTAAATCATAGGACACCCAGCCGGCGAACACTGTCAGTTCCCAGCTTCGCTGTCAATGTGCATGTTTTCCTGCTGCCCTTCGCCCTCATTAGGCACACATGCTAGCCCCGGGCCTCCGGGCTGGGGTGCTGCAGCCAGGCCTCCCGTGCAACCCCAGAACTGTGGAGGGTGAGGGCCTGGCCACCCCCTCTGCCGGGCCCAGGTCAGGGCAGCCTGGCCCTGGGAGGCTCGGAAGCAGAGGGCCTGTGCAGGAGGGTTGGGTTTTGTGATAGAAAGCAGCGGACGCTGGGGAAGGGATGCTTTGGAAGTGCTAGCAGGTGAGAGGGCTAAACTGGAATGCCATGGGGAGGCTCTGGCTTGACTCGTTCTAACAGAAATTCCCCAATCAGTGTCACCACGGCGCATCATTCTGGGCCCACATGCATACCATGGAGCGATTTTTATACTATTGGGTATTTTCAATTTATCACGTGTGTGTATAACTCTTACGGTAAAGAATGTGTAGAGCAAATAAATAGGTTGAGTCTGGGAAACAGAAGGAACAGCATGTTTCGTTCAAATTCTTCAGAGTACCTGTTCGGGTTATCAAAGACTGATCACCCGAGTGTCCGGGCAGCTAGGAGGCAGATTTCTTGCTTCCTACCATCACTTCCTTAGAGCATTTGGGTGTTTTCATTGTTAGAATTGTCATATTAAATTTTGGTTGAATAAAGAGTTTTATCTTTTCTTTATTCCTTCAACCTTCCTCCTCTCCCTTTCCTTCCTGTCTCTCCCACTGCCAAATAAAGGACACTACTCCCTCTGTATCTGCGGATATACCCCAAGACCCCTAGTGGGTGACGGGAACCCCAAATAATACTGAATCATATACATCTATATCTTTTCTTCTTATACATACATATCTATGATAAAGTTTAACTTAAAATGAGGCATGGTATGGGGTTAACAATAATAAAATAGAACTGTAATAAAAGTTACATGATTATGAAAAAATCTTGTATGACATTTTTTTACAGTATAGAATAAAAATAAAGATTTTTATAGGAAACAATAATAATAATGGCTTTGTTTGATTCTTTTTACCTGATATTGGGAACTTCTTCTTCTACTACCAAGTCAGCAAGAAGGAAATGATGTTTTGCAATTAGGAAACGATTTACTACTGACTCTCTAACCTGGGGAAAGACATCAGCATTGGTTAAAAATATTCTTATTGGTTAAGCTTCACAGTTTACAGCCTCTGCTCCGTGGAGTCTTTGCCCTAATGTCACGTCCGTGTCTCCTACCCTCAAACTGTTATTTTTTTTTTGCTGTAAATGCTCTCATTTTCCACCCCTAGACTATAACTTTCCTAAAGGCAAGGGTTATATTTCAGGAGCTGGACAAAGGATAGTAAACTTTTGCTTAATGAATGCATTAGTGATTTAAAAAATCAGACCTCGAAGTATACACAATTCAGAATTGAGTCTTAAGTTTTTCCTCTATTCAGAATGATCAACTTTCTAATTCAAATAAAAGATCTCTTAAAATTTCCATAAATCTCTTTTTTTTGCGGGGGGGGGTACACAGACCACAGGGTAGACAAACGAGATGAGGAAAATGCCTGGTAATCACAGCAGCATTCCTTAAAAATTAAGTTTACTGAAAGAAGGAAAGAAAAAAGATGAAAAAAAAAACCCAAAGGAAAGAGGATAAAGAAAAAGATGTTTCAACTTTAATTTTTAGTTTTCTAGTGCATAAAGGCAGGGTTTTTTGGTTTAAAAATTTGTTCTGACTACAGTGGTAATCACTGGAATGCAATGCAACATAAATGCAAACATTCAAATATTAGAAAAAGCATGATGTAGAAATTGAGTCCTTTGTAATCGTGCCCTATGTAAGATATTCACTGATAATAAATCACAACACATCCTACTAGTTTCATATATCATCAATTATGTATTTGTATTTATGAAAGTAAGTCCAGAGAGGCTAAGCTTGTGTAAGATGACACAGACATTTATAAGAATGAGAACTTTCCCCACTAGAACGCTGGCTCCTTCTCCTCCTGTACCATCTGCTTTAAATTATTCTCCTTACCTGCTGCAGGTACTTGGCAACTATGGCTCGGTGGGTGTCCATGTGGTCCTTGGTTTCAATTACGCTTTTGTCTCGTAAACGTTTCTCATAGTCCTAAAATGAAAAGAGCATCACAGTTTTATGATTTTAAAGTGCTTTCTGTTGCTCTTCTTGGGAATAGGGAATTATTTATCAATGTGGCTTAGTCACAAATTAGAGTTATAAATGTTCCTTCTAACTTCTGTTTCAGAGTGGATCTTGGATGTAGTATCTAGGATTCTGAGTCAGGGTCAGTGAGGTTAGCAGCCTTACTAGTGGTACAGTATTTAAAAGTTAAAACGTTCATGCAGGAAGGGATAGAAGCCACAGAAGAGACAGAGCAAGGACTTATAATTTGTCTTAGTTATTTTTCTCATTGCTGAGACAAAATACCTGACAGCCAAAGTTAAAGGAGGAAAAGTTTATTTGGCTTTCATTTAATAGAGGTTTCAGTCCATAATTGGCTGGCTCCAAGGCAGTGTGGCATGGCAGAGGGGCAACAGTTCATGGTGGGCAGGAGGTAGCAAAAGCAACATTAACAGTGTCTTTCTGCCCCTTACATCTTATCCGGACTACTTAGGGCAGTAGCACTCACTCTTAATCCTAATGCCCTTGATCCTTGCATTGTGCCACGAATCAATCAGCATCACATGCTCTAGATCCAGCCACCTCTGAAAAAGCCCCATCTATGACTGTGTGAGGACTTGAGGGGACATCTAGACACAAGCCATAACATAATTCAAGATGATAAGCTCATTTAAGCAACTTAACCAAAGCCCTGCTTAAGTTTTGCCCTATTTTAATTACAGAAACAGTGGAGAGCTCCAGTGAAAACATTCCCCTTATCCCATGACATGTGGCTGTAGCTGTCTTGGGTCATCTACTCAGAGGGTGGCATTGGATTCCTTTGGCTCTGCTCAGGCCTCTCCCTTCTTCAGTCAGTGAGACAGCGTGTGTGCCCCACCACATTCTTCTTTATGCGCAACCTCAGTCAAAGATCAATGGCCAGCAGTGGCTTCTAACCCAGGCTTGGAGGCTCAGAGCTGTGCCTCAAGACTTCTGAATTTGGAGCTGGAGGACAGCTCTGTTTCTACTCGCTAATGCCGCCAAATATAAACTTGGCCGGTGTTGCTGAGCATGTGACCCAGTAGATAAATCCTGTCTGCAAACAGGAAGAAGGAAGCTACCAAAGCAGAAGCAGAATGGCGAAGGGGCCCAGCAGCGGGAGGGAAGGCATCCTGGGGTGTGAGGCACAGGGGCTCCTGCAGTCCCACGTCTTTAGGTGTTCAATGCTATTTTGGAATTAAATACCAGTAAACTTCCACTGTGTCTGAAATTGTTCAAAATGGGGTTTTTACCCCTTAGGATCACAAATGCAAATCACTGGTTGGTAGGAGGAACCGCCTAACAAAACTACTCACCAAGAATAGTTTCTGCATGAAAAATTGCAATGGTATTCATTCTAGTGGTTCCCCATTTACCTCATCAAATACACACCTGCCTGTCTCTCACACACAGCCCATGCCCTGTAACTCCTCAGAGCTCCTCAGCCTCCACACCTGCCTCTGCGATCCACCCTCCGCTGAGCCTTTGTTCCTCCTCTTGCCCTTGCTTCTGGTGGAGGGCCGGCCTGCTGCCTTCCTGCTTGGCTGAGCCCAATGGTGAGATCCTACCCATCTATAGGTTTCCCTGAGTGCCTTGCAGTATGCCTCAGACAGGGTACTTAGCAGGTACTTAGTACATGAAAATGGAACTGAACTCCTGATGAAGGCAGCACTAGTTAGCCATATTAACCTGCACGATCTTTTCAGTCTTCCTCTTCTTTTAATTGTAGGCAGTTCAACCAACTGATTCAGAATCCTGGTTACTGGATATATGCTATTATATCGAGGCAAGGAGATCATTTAAATATCAAATTCAAGAAAAATAATGGACAGGTTAAGTATAAACACGCTATAAAACAAAAACTAATTTTGATACTGAGAACATCAGTAAAGTACACATACAACCACATACCAAACAGCACAGCAGATATTTTATTATTTTATTAACCTCTCTCAGGAAATTTCCTACCTGGAATACCCTTTCCATAATTTCTCGGTCATATGCCGGAATTTGCTTATAATTTCGGAATTCTGGCACCTCTTGGCTTCTAAGACGGAGAAGCCGGAATCGTTTGGATCTATTTAATTCCTCATCTGAGACAAAGTTAAATTCTTGTTGCAGCTGTTCCAGTCGAAAGAAATCAGGGACATAAGATTCTCCACTGGTGGCAACCTATAAAAATTAGAAAATGCAGAACTCCAGACAACAGGCAGGTTTCATTCAAACAAACCCAGCACCGAGCTTTTGGGAATGTTTAACAGTTGTAGACCAACAAGTTTGAAGGCCAAAAACTTAAAATACAATTGTAAACGGGCAGATAGTATTATATTCACTTAGCAGTTATAAGAAGTACTACAAGTCATTTTCCAAAAACATGAAAATTCTAAGTTTCACTTTTGGTGTGCATGGTTCTGTAACAGTGTTATGATATACAATGTATAGACCAAAATAAAGGAAATGTGGACATCACATTTCAGTGTATAAACTAGCACCAACTAGAAGTAGGATTACTCACAAGCATGGCACATGTAAAATGCAGACATGGGAGGCTTTTCAATGTGTTTGTGCACATATGCAGATAAAGCCCTGAGTTGGCTGGTCAGCTTCATTCCTGTCTGAACAGCATCTCATGGTCTTAGTCGTGCAGAAAAGTGAGTCAGAGATGGACACCAGCGAGCCCAACCTCCAGGGCCTCACAGAGGTGCTGAGTCAGCATAGGCTGCTTGATTCCCAGGTCTCTGCTCGGTGCTTTGCAGCTGTGACCTCCTCCTGGTCAGAGGGAGGCTAGACAGCAGAGACTTGCTGGGGCCGCAGGATGGGAAAGAGGACCCTGCTTGATGCTAGGGGAAATTCTGGTCCATAGGAAGTTTTATGGCTTGTATTTAGATGTATCTATGACCAAAACCTCAGGTGGTCATAGGTGCAGAGTTTCAAAGGTGGCTGGATTGGGGTGTGTGAATGTGGAATAAGGGGGTGATGCTGGGCATAAAGGTGCTGAGTGTGGGTAGCAGCAATCAATAGGTCTATAGACTGGATGCAATATAAAGGGACTAAAAAGGCAGATTGCTGCTGCTTCCTGCTCACTGCCCTCTGCCTGCCATGCCATGGACTGTTTCTCCTCTGCAATGCCCCTCTGCCATGCCACTCTGGCTTGGAGCCAGCCAACTATGGGCTGAGACCTCTACAGACTATAAGCCGAAATGAACCTTTCCTCCTTTAACTGTGGGTGTCATGAATTTTGTCTCAGCAATGAGAAAAGTAACTAAGACAACAAGAGATCAGTCAGGAAGGAGATCTCTATGCTTCGTTCTCTTGTGGGAAAACAAGTAGTTAAAATGATGAGTGTGATGTGTGTGCTCTCTTATGGCTGATTTAAAGACAGCAGTCAAAATGTGATTTGGAAACCTTATATGGAATATACCCGACTTTACGAAATGTGGCCTCTTCTTAATATATCTATTCTCCTGGTTAAGAGGTCTTACGTCGGAAAGAGTTTATAAGGACAAAAGTCAGAATAAAACAAAGCTTATTTTATTAGAAAGATGGGAATGAGAATGGAGATTTCACAGAGGCCATAATCACTCTGTGATGAGCCCATGCTAATAACCATGGCGATGAGAATGTGTCACACGCTCACCCTCTGTAGCACACACATGTTGATTGTGCTTTTGTGCCACTTATGAAGTTGGCACTGAATTGTATTGTGTTTGCTTCTATGAAAAACAATTTTCTAACTGATTTTCCATTTTATTTACAAATTCACTGAAGAAAGAATTTTGAATGTTGTGGTAGAGACAAACAATTTATCTGGTACATACTGAAAGATTTTTAAAAATACCCCATCAGTACCTTAGGGGGTGAGGGAAAGAGATTGTGCTCTGAGGTCAGAGCCACTTATTGGCTGTGTGACTGTCAGTGAGTACTCTCAGGCTCTGATCTCAACTCAGTCTCCTCTCTAAGGAACTGGGAACTGAAACCTTTCTTGGGGGCCCTCCCTGAAGTCACAGGCAAGAGTAACGGTAACAATAGCCAGTATTTATTGTACGTGGCTTGTGCACCAGCTGCGTGTCCACTGGCCACAGTGCCTCTGCTCATGACCACACCTCGAGGGCAGCCCAGGGCTTCCAGCCTTGATGCTCACATGGCCCGACAGCCAGGTAAGCAGCAGAGCTGCGACTCAAACCCATCACTCTGCACAGCACTCCTGTCATGGAGAACGTGGTGCAAGACAAGTCACAGCCCTTTCTGTTACCGTCACTCCGGGTCCAGCTACATTACATTACCGAGATTAGCTGCATCAGAGGGGCGTTGTTGGGGTCGTTGGGGTCCAGCTTGGACTCGGCCACCCACTTGGCCAGCTTCTTCATGTCTGTCAGCCCTGATGTGCCAATTGATGAGATGGCATCTGCTCTCTTCAAAGCACTGGAACCAAGAACAAGGAAAAACAGCAGCTGTTAGATTCTACAGGGCTTGCTTCATCACACTGTAGTCTGCTGCAGGATCAAGAGGCCCAGGGGGCGGCCTAAAGAAGCTGCTATCCTCCATGAGAGAAAATCCCATCATAGGCACGCCTGACTTGCTCAGTGATTGCCGTTAAATGCGTTACAGGGTGATGAAGAAATGCGAATGGAAGCAGGGCAGAGGTGACCCGGCCCACGACCTGACCCAGAGCCCAGCCCAGTGCAGTGAGGTGCTCCGGGCCAGGGAGCCGCTGTGTGTGGTCCAGAAGGCCTGACCGCCTCACCTGGGGACACGGGCCGAGAACAAAGGGAAGGCCAGCTTTACCTAAGCACGGGCTCTAGACAGGGACCCAAAGGGGGTGAGCCTGTCAGAGCTGGAGCATCACCAGCAGCTCATCCTCTCACTCAAGTGCCCGCCTCCACCCTGGAGCCTGAGGCTTTGACTCCCTGAGCCCTGGAGGTTTCTCTGGGGCAAGCCTAAGAGCAGTGGCTGCAGAAGGCCTCTGCCCCGCCCCGTCCTCCTCCTCGCTGAAGCGACTCCTGACTCGGCCCCAGCTGCAGCTCCTAGTGGTTTTCTTGTCACACAGAGACCGAGGTTGCAATGGGGGTGCAGAGGGCCTGCAGGCACAAGACGAGCCCTTTCCAAGCACTGAAAATGAAGTCTGCGGCTTGGAAAGTGTATTCTCCAGGACCAGGAGGAGCCCTGGACTTCAGAGAGGAGGCCGCGGAGGCCTGGAGGAGATGGCACTCAGGCGAGACTGGGGAGCCGCCTCTCCTGGGGTGAGGGCCGAGGGCCTCTGCACCGCCTCGCCTGGGCAGGAGGGAGAGCGCCTCACGGCTCCCTGCAGCCTCACCAAATGCTCTTCCTGTACCCGTGTCCCCACCTCTAACATGGATAAACATCTACTATTAACTAGGCGATTGCTATTTTAATTTTGCCCTGAAAACAACACCCGGAATACACTAGCAGCTGACAACGGCAGGCAGCGGGAGAATGTGCTTCTGCAAGCTCCCCACCCCGCTCTGCAGGGCCAAGCCGGCCTGGCCCTCCGCCCACCTGGTTACCTCCGAAATCCCGCGTTCTGCTGCGACACGGGGGGAATCAGCGGGACCCCGTTGTCTCCCACGGCCCACGCCACACTGTGGGACACTTTCCCGGAGGTCATGAGAGTCAGCTGGTTGCTGCCGTCCGCTTCGAAGGAGAAGGGCACGCCTAGGGACACGGGGCGGAGAGGTCACTGTCTCGGAGGAGGAGGAGGAGGCCGGGCGGTCGCGGGTTCCTTCTGGTGGCCGCGCACCGCACTGGCTCCCAGCCTCTCCGGCAGCAGACTGCACCTGTCATCAGGACGCCGGCTGCAGGGACCGCCTGAGCTATTCAGGCTCTCCTCACAGCGGTGACTTTGCCCAGTGACTTGCCTTCTCGGAGCCCTAACTCACTTACCTGAAAATAAGGGGGAATAGCAGCATCCCTTTCGAAGAATCATTTCAAAGATACTTATTTGTTCATTCACTCAAGATACCTGTTAGAGCCTCCACTTCAGGCCAGGTACTATTATAGGCATTGAAGGTAGCAGTAAAGTAATAAAACTGATAAAGATCTTTATTCTAAAGAAACAAAATCTCCTTTTTGTGGAGTTCATATTTGAGTGGGGGAGCAAGGAATATGTAGATAAATAAGAGAAAGTCGAGTTGGGTAGGGTTACAATATTTGCAATCCCGGCAATGGGGAAGCTGGGACAGGAGGATGCCCAAAAGCTTGAGGCCAGCTTGGGCTACATAGTGGGGCCTTGTCTCAAAAGAAATAAAAATATTTAAATAAATAAACAAATTTAATAATTAATAATATAATTTAATATATATAAATATATATATGGAGAGAGAGAGAAATCTTTAGCATGCCAGGGAGTAATAAGGTGAAACAGATTGGGGAAGGTTTATAAAAATTTGGTGCTGTGGGGGCTGAGGGTGTCATGAACTTTCAGGTAGGGTGAGCAAGACAGCCTGGATGAGGAGACTTTTGAATTTGTGGTTGAAGTGCATTAGGAAGTGAGATGTAGATGTGGGAGTATGCATTCCTGGTGGAAGGAGCGTGTGCCCGGGCCCTGGGGCAGGAGTTCATTGAATGACTGTGTGTGAAGTACTACAGGCATGGCAAACAGTGAGCACACAATAAATGTTCATTATTTCTAAGCTATTAGGGTCACTGACTAAGCCTCCACCAGTTGGAAATGAATGATAAAAACTTCCTGGGCAAATAAAGGAAAAAAGATTTCCAAGTTCTAAATACAGCAGTGACACAGTCTGGATTTCCAGTTACCACCACAAAACACAAAACTACCACTATTCCACTCCAATGATATTTTTGTTTTTCAAATCTTTCCTTCATTTTGAACATCCCATTTTTATCTCCAAAAAACTCCTATGAAGCCTTAAAGGAGGTACCATGAGATCTACTTAATGAACAAAGAAGTTAATATTTAAAGAGGTTACATAATTATCCGACTACTTGATCACACTGCTTGTGTGTCTACATATTTTATACCGGCGACTGGATTTGGCCCTTAGACAATTCTTGCAGAAGAGGTTCCAGGAACGAATTAAAAAATTAAAATCACCAGAAACATGAGAAATCAAGACACCCAACTAAGAGGAGGCAGAATCAGACCAATATCCAGACAGGTATTGAAATTATCAGATATAGAATATTAAAAAGTATTTTAATATATTAAAATAAAATGAATGAATGAAAAAGAAATGATTGAAATTCCAAAGAAAGGACAAAAAAGCAGTGAGAACTGACCAGACTGATTAGAAAAGAACTACACAGAATGTCTAGCATTGAAAAATACAAGTGGAAAAAGAAAATGATGATAAATTCCAATGATTAGACATTACTGAAGAGTAAATTCGTGAAGGTTTGAAGAAATTACATAAAATGTAGCGGTGAAATAAAATGATATCAAATATATTAAAGAAAGGTTAAGAAACTTAGGGAAGCACAGTGGCCATACACACCTATAATCTCAGCACTCTTGGGAGGCTGAGAAAGGCGGATCTCAAGTTTAAACCCAGTCTAGATAACTCAACAACTCAGTGAGAATCTGGCTCAAAACCAAAAAATAAATACATAAATAAAAAGGGTTAAGAATGTAGTTCAGTGTGGAGGCCCTGAGTTCAATCCCACTAAAAATAAATAAATAAATAAGAAAAGGAGAAAATGAGACATGGAGGATGCAGTGAGGGTCCATTATATATCTTATTAGAATTGAAGAAGAGGGTAAGACAGAATAGTAATGAACAATCTCTATAATAATTAAAATTATTACTTCAGCCGTATAAGTATCACTCTGATGTATACTTTTATGCCCAAAGCTTTTATCTTGGTTTTACATTATTTCCTTATACAAGATGCCCCAAAGTAGAATTAAGGTACCAAAGGGTATTTTAAAGGTCCTTAATTCATTCTACCAAACTCCTTCATAGTTACATAGTTATATGCATTTACACGGCCAATAACAGTTTATAAAAATGGCTTGGCAAAATAATCATATCATTGCTGTTTGAATTTGATAGAACTTTTATAATTATGTGGTTGTCTGAAAAGTGAAAAAAAGATATTCAGTGAAACCATGAGTCACTGAGGATAATTAGCTTTTCTTACCACTTCCAACTCCCTCGTGGTCCAGGGTCACGTGCTGGTTACTGCTGAACTCCACTTCCTCAGTGGGAGCCCTTCCGGTGACAACGGTAGTCTCAGGGATAGGCAGGAACACTTCTGCTAGCAAGGTAGTACTGCTGTGTCCAACTGTTTCATAGACCTGAAACCGAGAAGAGAAACAGCCACGGATGGTGCTCATTCTCAGCTAATTGGTCCACACTGTTAGCGTTTCTCCCGACCCTCAGGGTCATCCCAGAGCGGAAAGCTGAGTCATGTTCCTGTGGTCCCAGGAGACCGGTTTATATTACTCCAAGTGGCCAAGTTGTTGACATCCTGTTTTCTTGCCTGGCCTAATCTCCGTGGCAGGGAGGTCAATCAGAGTTGCAGGCTACTGCAGTTGTTTCTGTTCTAGATCAACACACAGGTTACTTCGGGGAATGGGTGTCCTTTGTCCTGGTTGCTTTCACAGAACAATGCTAACAGGTGAGTGGATGAGACCATAAGGACATGGTCTATCAGTCATCTGGGCCCACCTTGAAACCTGTCAGAGATGTCTCACACCCAGAAGCACTGCAGTGTCATGTTTACATCTATTTTATAAGTTTCTCAAATTCGTCACATCCACACCTCATTTTCTTTGTCAGATACAGAAGCCCCACCTGGTTGCTTCTCAGACCTCCCAAGATGGTGCCATGAGGGTGAGCTATTAATGAAGTACCAAGACCGGAAGCATAATTTGACTTACACTTAACCGTTTAAAATATTCTCCTTTTGTGAAAGCAAAAATAAAACCATGAAATTATTATTACTTGCCTGCATTTGGAATTTTAATTAGATCTTTCCTAACCTAGAATCTTTGTTACTCTTGGGTTATAGAATTTCAAGTCAATCTTAACACCTAAGGCAGCAGAATCAGGGTTTGAAGCCCGTTCCAAAATAACACATCGAAATGTTTTTGAAAGACCTTATATCTCCTGTCATAAGATAATCAAGTGTTAGTTTACTCAGCTGTGCAGGACAGTTTCTGTATTATGTGACTCCAGTGGCTTTGCAAATGCACCTGCGTTAGACTTGAAGAGTTCACCAAATATTTTATTGCAGGACTCGAGTTGTTACTGAACTTCAGTTTTGTGTTTATTCCTCCTGGTGTGGCCTCTGCTGGTCACCACACTTCATGGTGCCCAATAGAACACACACTGACACACATCATGCCAAGGGCATTTCTGGTGGACAGTGGAGAAAAAGTCCTTGTTCCTGGTCCCTGGGGGCATTTTCCCATTTAGTGCCAGAGACAACTGAGTGGGGTCTCTTGGTGCTGGGTCCCTAGGACAGGGGCAATTATAGACCCCAGGGGAATTAAAGGCATGCTAATTGGCACCACTGCTCGGAAGCTAATTATTCCCTTTTTAAGAAAGAAAAACGGATTCCACTTAACAAGCTTAAAAACAGCCAAGTTCCCCAGACTTCTCACCCTCCTCTTTGAAAGTAGCAGCAATTTTGTTTAGTGCCCCTACCCATTAGAGATACCAGTAGCTGCCCACCAGTTATGAGACTAAAACATGGTCCCAGGCATTTTCACGTGTCCCCCAAGGGGCAAAATTAACCCTGACTGAGAAGCACCGCCGTGAGCAACCTGAGTGTGTGTTTGAAGGTGGAATGTTAATGAACTAACAAGACAGTATAAAGAATTTGATTTACATTCAACTGTTCAAAAATTCTGCCACTGTGGAAGCAAAGTTGAGGGTATTTAAGAGATTATTATTACTCTCTAGGACTCCCTGGCTACTGTTCTCCCAAGCCCGGTTAGGAAGCACTGAGCGCTATGGCTAAAAATACTTGCAATGCCGGGCGTGGTGGTGTACACCTGGAATCCCAGCACTTGGGAGGCTGAGGCAGGAGGATCACCTCATGTTCGAGGCCAGTCTGGGCTACATAATGAATTCAGGGCCTGCCTGAACTACAAAGGGAGACCCTGTCTCAAAAAAACAAACAAACAAAGAAAACACTTGCAATGAAGCCAAACATCACAGCCAACTCTGTTCCCCTCAATGGTCCTTACCCTCGTGCATTGTTTCTCCATCTTCTCTCTTATCCCTGAGCGGGACTGAAACCCCCCTGGCAGGGCCCTGGGCACCTGTTTGTACTGAGCCTTCTGACTCGCCACAGCTCTCCTGGCTCCCGGGGAGACACCCAGAGGGCTCCGAGCCAAGCAGCAGACATCCATGACTCGGTTGCTGGGTCACCAACTGATGCAGTATAGTATTGAGAAAGAATCCCAGACCTTTTCCTGAAATACACTAGGCTGCAAAGCCAAGAATTGGATACTTTGGATAATACTGGCATGAAAAGATGCTTTCCAGGTCCTTCTCAAGGTCGAGCTGAGCAACATCCCCAGCCCTTTCTCCATTTTCCTAGAGCTGCTAGTAATTCCTTAATTTTTTTCCTTGTTCAAAACTAGCAAGTCTATGGAAAATTTCCAAATAGCATAGAACTAGTCCTAATTTCCAAATAGCACAAAACTAGTCCTTAAGATAGGAAGCACAACATCCTACAAATTAGTTTCATCTATAGCCGCTATGCAATCATAAAAAAATTATGCCATCATTATATGTGGTTTGATTCATTATTAAATCCCTTTAGACAGCTGAAGAACTTAGCCAGAATTAATTTGTAATTTAAAAAATTTACACGGTTCCGTTCTTAGGTCCAAGCTAACTGCCTGTTAACATACTCAAGGTAGTAAGGAGAAAATTTTGCTCTTTTGGTTTAAAAAAATTCACTATATAGTATTTCAGAGAATTATCCTTTTCACATTTTTTTAAAAAAGTATTTTGATTGTAACATCCATAGCAAGCAAATATTCAAGATGGTAAAAGCGACAGCACTGGCTTTGTTTACGTTTAGAACGCTGTGAAGCAGATTGCGTTGTGCTGGAGGGAGGCGGCGACCTTCTCTCCAAAGAGGGCTTCACTCTGGCTCGCCCCTCAGCAGGGGGCGCTGGACACCTGTGGGAGGGGATTCCCTCTCCTGTCTCCTGTCCCCTGGCTGAGGCTCCTCTCCTTCGCATCTGCCACGCCACTGTTGGCTGCTCTGGGTGGCGGCCAGACAGCCCTCTGCTCTTCCGGGTAAGCCTTGCTCCTCCTCGCCCGGCTCTTCCTCTGCGCCAGAGGAACCACCGGGAGATGCGTCCACCGCAAGTCTCAACTAGGATGCAAAACTCTGAATTTCAAATCTTATATTTTGCTTTACTGGGGATTGAACGCAGCGCCTTCACACTGAGTGACATCCTCTGGCCTTTCTCCATTTTAAAATTCCGAGACAGGGTCTCTCTGAGTTGCTAACTTGTTTCCACCCTCCCGCTTCAGCCTCTCAGAGAGCTGGGATGACAGGCGTGCACTGAAAGCTCCGCTTCTCTGTGAACCACAACAGGAGAGCTCACCTGTGGGCGTGTATTCCAGGGGCACGTGACAGAAAGACATCTCCTGTTTATTTACTTTGTTGCTCAAGCCTTACTTTTTTTTTTTTTTGGTACTGGGGATGGAACTCTGATCCTTACACTTGCGAGACAGGCAGCAGAACCACTGAGCTAAATCCCTGGCCCTCAAGCCTTACTTTTAACCCAGGCCATCGTGTGTGTGTTTAAGTCTCACTTGAATCTTCAGTGTAAGCACATAGGTTCGGGTGTGGCGAGGACGGTTCCCGCGGGAGCAGCAAGACGTGATCCCGAACCCCACAGCACCGCCTGAAGGACACTGTGCCTGGGCCCCCCAAGAAGGGCTGCACCCTACTAAGTGCCTACTGGTGCCTGTAAAGTCCACTACATTCGGTCTGAAATTGGATTGTGTCTTTCGATCCATGGTGCCTCACAGCGTAGAGCTGAGAGGTGATTAGCTGAGACCCAGCAAGCAGGATGACAGCGTGGTTGGGACGTTGTTTTGCTAAGAAGACAGAAGAGGAGTCCTTCAAGTACCCCAGGCCATCAGCCTCAGCAGGAGCCCCAGAGCAGACAAAGGGAGGTCTGTGGACCTCAGATCTGAGGGGAGGTAGTATAGAGAGCACTCAGGGCCCCTAACTCCCACCCCTTTGGTCTAAGGCCTGCTACATGGAGGTAGAGACACAGGAGCCTTCTTCACTTGGAGCTCACTGAAGGTTCATGCATGTGGACTGCATCTGACACATTCAACTATAGGAGAGTGAATTATGGGAAGGGCCATGTGCCATAGATACAGGCGACGTGACTCAGCACCCTGTCAATCATCATGTCAGTCATGCTCTGGAAGTCCCAGGGAGACCTGAGACCTGATGTGCAGCATTTCACTGAATTCTTAAATCCAGCACCCTAAGCCTCCTGCCTTTTTCCTTTGTGCCAGCAAAGCCCCGCTTGCTCTGAGCACACTGTCACCTAAATTACACTCTGCTGCTTTTTCCTTGCTGTGTTCACATCCAGGTCTTTGTTTATCTCGCACAAGAACCTGGAAACCCACCCGGGACCCCACCACCCATGCTAACACAGGGACACTGGTACCAGCTGTGCCCAGCAACCACCTATCGGGAGACCACATGGCTCCCCTTCCCAGGAGCCGGGGCTCTCCGTTCTCCGCTGCAGACAAAGTCACCTCATGTCACTCCCTGCATCCATTCAGAGTCATGAGTCAAGGGCACGCGAAGTCCAAATTTATAAGGAGATCATTTTCCCACAGGTGATACCCAGAAAGGAAATTTTCAGGCTTAGGTTTTCACCAAAACTTCCATATTCAATCCCACCTCCAGCAGTAAATTTTACTTTGAAAAATGTACCTGTTCTCTCACCCATATGAAGTTTAAGTGAGCAAGAGTAAGTTTAATTTTTGCCAAGTTCCAGGATCCCTGGACCTTTTTGTTTTAAGTAGAAGCATCTTAAATGTTTGTTACGAGTGACCGGCCCAAGCCAAAGCCTAGAGTTTCAGGAGCAATGCCCGTGCAGATATCAATGCGATCCTCGAGACAATGGCTTCAAGCGACCTGGCCAGAGTCAGTGCTCAGTGCTTTGTAAACGCGGGACACCACCTGCCATGGCCACCTCCAGGTTACAGGTGCAGAGGTGTGGAACCAAATTGCCTGGGCTCTGGAAAGCCCCGAGCCGAAGGGTTGCCCATAGGTGCGCAGTGTCACCCTGTAAGCTCTCCTTTCACTTCTTGCCCTCCCCCCATTCCAAGTCTTTCTACCTTGCTCCTTTCCCACTGCCAAAAGAATCTCCATCTCATCTTCTCCTCATTTTAGAAGGGTTTAGCATTTCAGTTGACATTCAACGCACATGTGTGGCCCTACCCAGTTGGAAATTTGTCACACAGTTTGGGAATAAGGTCTTGGGGGTGGAACAGTTAGAGGGACAGCGAGTCCCTTTAACTGGTCAATTATGGAAGGTTCCAAGGTCTTGGAAGTGGGGCTATTGGCCAAGATAGTATTCTACGGGCAGCAGCTGGTTACCGTTCAGTACAGGGGTCTATGTTAATACACTGTAAGGTCAATTATAATCCATACATTTAAGGCCAGTTATAATCAATACATAGTGGCCACATGCAGAACCGTGTTGGGATGATTCTAGTTATATCCAGGTTCAGTTGGTGGGGGGAAGGGCATGGCCAATCGGTTATTTCTGGCAATGACTGCAGGGGTGGGGTGGATGGGAATGAAGAATTTCTGTATATGTGATGGAGAAGATCGGTGATTTCTGCCTGGGTGGTGGATGGGATATAAGGGTCTGTGTACCTCCGATTTGCAGCCCTAGTTAACAAGCCTATTAGAATCACAAGAGAGAACTCTGCTGGTGTCCTAAGAGAAGATTCACAAAAGGGATAGACGACCCTTAAGTCACCATGGTGGTTTCAGTGCATCCTCCAAAAACTGACATCCACTCAAATCCTCAGAATGAGGTCTGATTTAGAAATGGAGCTCCTTTCCTTAGGTGTAATTCATTTAGGATCCAGACGAGATGAGGGTGGCCCCTAAAACCAATGAGAATGTTCGTGGATAAAAAGGACACAGAGAGGACCCTATGAAGACAAGAGATAGATCGGAGCAACACTACCACAGACTGAGGGACTCTGATAGCTGCTGGAAGCTGGAGAGCCAAGGAAGGATCCTCCTCGAGAGCTTCTGGAGGGAACACAGCCCTCTGATACCTTGCTTTCAGACTCAGGGCCTGCAGAACTGTGAACGAATACGTCTGTGTTATTAGGGCCATCAAGTTGTGGAGTTTAATTTTGTCAGCCCGAGGAAACTGACACAGACAAAAATATATTGCTAATGAGGAGACCGAGGCTAGAGTGGGGAGATTTATTAATCTGGGGAATCCTAGAACCTGTACGCCACACCCATGTAAGTGCTTGTGATGGTGGTGTAACTGGTTTCTTTGTTATGCTGTGCTAGGGTTCTGGTACATGGTGAAGCGTTTTCACAGTGAATGAATAGAGATCTCCCTGCCTACCACCTTCTTTCAGCCATGCACCCCTGTTCCCAAGCAAACACTTGAGCACTGTGGCCAGCTATTCTGCCAGCCGCTCATACCTTCAAAGACCACACAGTTCTTGGGATGGGGATTATGATTAAAATGTGTACCTGAAGAGTTAAACTCTCCGGCCAGTTGAATATCTGCAGATTGAAAATCTGTCCAAAGTGAACACGGAAGTCTGCCCCCAGTTGCCGACTGACCGTCCTGGATACCTCCTTGCTGTTGAAGAGCACCTTTAAATACACTGAGCGCCGCTTCACATCTTCCCTTCGCAAGACCTCCACCCTGCAAAGTGAGACCATTGTAGCTGGGATTAGTATTAATTTAGTAAGGATCCCTGGGGTATTTGACAGAGGGACACAAGGATAACAAGAGACCCTAGAGGCAACTCCTTCAGTCATGTTAGCTCCCATTTAACCAAAATAGCTACAAGTCTTGCAGAGTTTACTACAGTAAAATATTGTGGTATGGAATTTAAAGAAAAGCCCCTGCAAAAGGCAGAGAGGACTTAAGAGCTATGATTTAAGCATCACTGTACTGCAATCTTCTTAAATTGTTCAAATGAGTCTTACATTTGCATCCAAAACAAAATTTTAACATTCTTTGTTAAGTACAATTAAATTCAGACCATAAGGGACAGTAATGGTTAATATTTGGCTAGTACATTTTATTCTAAACACATAGTAGAATATCATAGCTGTTAGATCAGGTCTATTTCTCCAATACCCAAGCTTTTTCTCAACATTTTCGGAGAGTGAGTGACTGCTCAATGGATGTAAAGTATTAAGACATGTTTCTTATTTGTAAAAATCATTCTAATCACAATAAGATGTATCCTGGTGCCTTGTAAGAATGAAAGCATAGTAGTCTAATAGCCAGAAACTTAAAAAAATAAATTCAGTATCTCCAAGAGTGGTCTTCAATCTTTTTTTTATTTTTGGTACTGGGGATCGAACTCCAGACCTTGCGCTTGCGAGGCAGGCAGCGGAACCACTGAGCTAAATCCCTGGCCCGGTCTTCAATCTTACGGCCTGTGTTTGCAGAGACAACCACCAAAAAGCTGCAGGTTCCTGGTTACGTCAATAGCAGTTCAAGTTTACAGTGCATTGAAATCTAAACCTAACTCAGGTTTTCTGAGTGATGGCTTATGAATTAATTTTACAGTATGGTAAAATATATAACACCTAACAATTATCATTTTAGCCATTTTCAGCGACCATGTCAGTGGTGTTCCGTACATCCACAATGTTGTGCAAACACCACAACTATCTCTAGAACTTTGTCATCACCCCAAACAGAAATTCTCCACTCACTACATTATGTGGTTGGAATTTATATGAGAAAATGAAAAAATGGAAACAAAGTCTATGTAAATAGGGAGGGATGGAGGGGTCGAAGGGAGGGCAGGGGAAGGGGGAAAGAATAACCAAGATTGATTATGTAAAGGTGCAAATTCCCAATGACGAATGTCACTATACTGTATACCTGTAATGTGCCAATAAAATTAAGTTAAAAAAATAAATTAGGTAGTAGCTTTAACTTTTTACATCTCTATAATTTAGGCATCTCGAGATACAAAATTGCTCAAACAATAGCATTTCCCCTCCTATGAACAACATTTAACACCAAACTGCAAGAAGCATCAAGACATAAATTGGCTTCCGACCAAGGGTGTGTCTGGGGGGGTCACAGAGGCATAGCCCTGGGGTCCATGTCTGGCCCTTTGTCCTTTCTTTACTGCTGTTCCCCACCACCAAGAACTAAGCATCTTTTCTCTAGAACTGCTGTTCCCAGTAACCTCATGCAACAGACAGGCCTAATGCCGCCCCAACTTTTCTTCATTTCTTCATGGTCCGGCTAACGTGGTGGCCTGATGAAGGGGAGATTATGGTCCTTGGTTTGGGGGTAATCTGGGTGGTACTCCCAACTCCCAGTGAAAACTCAGAAATGGATTAAGACTGAGGTGTACACTTTCAGTCAAAATAGGACTCACATAAAAGATCACTAACTTGAGCCCAAGTTCTCCCTTTAAAAATATGCTCTGTTACATATTTTGAATATTCATGACAAATTTATATGATATTTGTGTTTTGAAAATAGTTAGTTTGGGGGGGGTCAAAGAATAGCTTATTTATGTGTAGCATCAGCAAAGTTGTGAGAACACATAAAAATGCAGAAGTTACAATTAAAAAGAAATCATTATAGGGGCCGGGGATTTAGCTCAGTGGTTCTGGTGCCTGTCTCGCAAGTGCAAGGTCCTGAGTTTGATCACCGGTACGCCCCGCCCCCTAAAAATGAAATCATTATAACATTCACAGAAGTTTGAAACCAGGAAGGCCATAGGAAGCCTTACAATGACATCCTAATTAATCGCGGCATCAAAATGAGCAGGAAGATGACTCACTCAATTTGAAGTCTTCCTTTTTTGGGGAATGTTAAAGAGTCCAGTCTAAGATACCCTCGTCTTTATGACAGGACTTACATTTGTTGAAGAATTAAGCCTCATTCATACTGGTGGTATTGATGATTTCAATAGATTCCCTTTAATTGATTACAACATGCTGTAACAGGTATCAGAATCACCTGTGAACCTACCTTGCAGGACTGTGATTTTGTAAGTACCACCCAGAGTTTAAGTTCAATGGGTCTCAGATAAAACCTGGGTATTTGCATCTACTAAGGTTCTCAAGTGATGTTAATGTTGCTCATCCACCTTGGAGCAACACTTTGAGAACTGTGGCTGTTAGGGTGGAGTGACAAACTTGACTGGCTTTTCAATGGTGGAACACATTTCTGGGTGTGTCTTTGGAGGGTTCTAGAGCCATGGCCTTGGGGTCTATGTCTGGCCCTTTGCCACTTCTTTTCTCTACCAGGACTTTCCTCCATGTTGTCTTTACCTTGGAGCCTGCCAACCATGGACTGACTCTCCTGAAACCGTGAACCAAATTAAACCTCTCCTCATTTATATTGTTGGTGTCAGGTATTGTGTCCAGTAATGGGAAAGCTAATACATAGGTATAGAATATTTAAACAATATTTTAATTATAATTTTTTAAAGAATATGGGCACATAACATATGTTTATGAATTTATTATTTGTGTAGATATATAAAAGTGCTGCTTCTCTCAGGCATCACATAAGAATGACTAGAAATGTATTTTTATCAATCCAGGGAGTCTGCTCCAGATGGCTTGACAAATACAGCTAGAGGGCATTCCCACAACTTCCTTTGGGAGGTTTGGGGAGTCCTTCAAAGACAGAAGCTGGCCTCTGGTGCAGCTGAAATTGAGGTGCAGGACAGAGTCTCTGTGTCTGTACCAGGGAGAAGGGACATGGTACCAGTGGACAGAAAAAGTATTATAAATAGGTAAGTTAATTAGATATCTCGTTGGCAGGTAGACAGGGCCTCCCTGAAGGCGCCAGCCCAGGAGGAGCCAACCTGGAGGACAGTGAAGACACATTCACTGAAGGCCAAAATTGTAAAAGAAGAGAAACTACCACACCCATGTAGGATGAATAGCAGTGATTGATATTCTAAGGAGGTATCCATCCCCTGAGTAGGGAGTCAGGGTCTTAACCCAGCCTCTCCAGGAAATATCCCTGACCTACCCTTACTGAAAATCCTTGTATGCTTGCTAAGTGACTTGCTCCCCCATTTGATCCCCATTTAATCAATATTACCTGGGTGACTGTACTTGTAATCTTAGTGGTTGGTCATGGTCTTGCCTCACCTCATGCCCACCTTGTAAATTTCCATTGGGTCTTACAGTTTTGTCCCATTTTGTACCCACCTCACCACATGGCTTTGCTGTATAAAACATCTTTGAAAAGTGGGGTGAGTGGGCAACCCACTTTCTGGTCCCCCTTCTGTCTTTCTTAGGCAGAAGTTTTCTTTCTCCCAATAAATGTTTCCTATTCTTAACCTCCACTGTTCCTAGAATTCATTCTTCAATTTTAGAAAACATGACCTGTGTTTTGGATATCTAGTAGGTTTGGGAGTTACATCTCTTCCCCCTATATCAAAATCCCGCTGAAGTTACAGATAAGGGACCCAACCCAAGGCCACCTAGAGAGCTGCTGGGGAGAGCAGGGAGAGGTCTGTGACTGGGTTGCTCTATGTGGCAGGCTCTTGAGTGGCCAGAAGGGATGAATCTGTGGGTGAATCTTTTGAAATCACCAAACATAAGCAAATATCACCCGTCTGCTATGGTTCAACTTACATTCACAGATGGTTAATGATGTGTGGCTCAGGAGATGTGTACTTCCTGTCGTGTGCAAGTGTATGTATGGGTGTGCAGGTGAGTGTGGGCTCCTGTGGGAGTCAGCCCTGCACGCCCAGAGCATCTGCTCACCTGGGACACTGGTCATTGGGTGTCACGCTCCCCGCCAGGCTCAGCTCCGGGAGTAGCACAGGCTCGCTCGGCCGCCTCCTGCTATGGGCTGCTCGCTCCCTCACCTGCTGCTCTAGGGCCACCTGGTCTGGGAGTTCTGGGGGGACCGGCTTTGCGGGCTCCTCCCCAGGATAGGACTCCTCCTCAGCCTGTCCCTCGGGATGCTCTTCTGCTTGTTTCTTTTTTTTCTTCTTGACCTTCTGTTGGGGAAGAGACAACCTGACATCAAACAGGAGTCTGGGAATTTCATCTGCAAGCAGGAACGTGGTCTTCAGAGCTGGACGGAGCTGGATGGGAGCCCAGCCCACCTCCAGTAGCTCGCTGGGCAGGTTCCCCACCACAGGGCCTCTCTCGGTCTCAGGTCTCCCAACCCCACGGGGACGCAGCACGGGAAACTCCTTCTGGCGCTACAGAAATGAAGTCCTGCACGCACTTATCCTGGAAAGGTGGGTAACTCTGAAATAATCAAGTCAGCTTTCAGAGGTTAAGGATTCCCCTGCTAAAACCATGTGGCTCCTGAAAAATACTTGCTATTCACGGGGTCACTGATGTTCATTCTCAAGGCCGAGGACACAGCTTGAAATGAAAGGCTTGAGACCACAGTGGGCATGGCAGGTCACCCTGGTCTATTACTTACTGCCCCGGGATTTGGTTTTGCAGTCATATGTAAAGAGCGGCATAATTTTCCAAGGGAAATAGAGGCATGAATACTGTACACTCATGCAAAATACAGAGCACTGTGCTGGACACATGTGTTAGTGATTGCTGTGTTCACTCAAATACTCACAGGGTGCTACCGCTGAGCTAGACATGGCATGGCTAGCGGAGTGGCTTTCTGAGCAATCTGCTCATGCTTTTGTGTGCTAGTGAGCGGTCAGGGAGAGAGACAGGGAGGAGCCAGCAGGAGAGCCCAGCCTGTGGGTCCAGCTTCCCTCCTCTGTCGCAGAGGCTGCTGTCCCACACTCTCCCCCCAGCCCTGGTCCAGCCTGGGGAAGGGCTTACGAACCTGGGCTTTTTTCCAAGCTCTCCATTGCTGGTATGAAGCTCTGTACGCTTCCATCTTCTGTTCGTACTCTTCTGTGTGCTCTTCCATCAACTCGCTTATTTCAGCTTGAATTTCTGCTTCATATGCTTCTTCATCTGCTTTCTGGTCAACTTTTTCCCTTTAAATTAATTCACAGTTTTCTTGGTTATTTCTTGGAATTAAGTAAGAGAATGAGGGAGTGAGAAATAATTCCAGAGAGCATTAATTATAACAAATACATATTTTGGGCTTTTATCTTCTAGTTCCTCTTCTAACTGTGTTGTACAGCTGGATGTACCACATGGTTATAATCCTATCACTCTGGAGGCTGAGTTCAAGCCCAGCCTGGGCAATTTAGTGACTTAGAAAGGCACTGTCTCAAAATAAACCATTTTAGAAAGTGCTGGGGATAACCTGCTGCTTTGGGTTAGACGAGCCATGCTGGGTGCTGACACAGTGCCTAGAAGTCTACACGGGCAGAAGTTTCACTGTGTTGTTTCATCAGTTCCTTCGAATCTCCAAGGAACCACTTCATCTGGTTGCTAGCAAGTCCCTGAAACTGCTCCTGGACATCAGATTGCTGATAGGAGATTGTCTCATGATTCTGTTGCTGTCTCTTCACCTGGACATCAGTCCAGCCAAAGCAGTATTTTCCACAGTGTGCAGTTCTGTGAGATGTCCTACCAAACAAAGGTGCTGTGGCCATACCAACTCTAGATTAAATAAACGCGAGACTCTCCTTGCTGTTCCTCTCTTCAGAGCCCTTTCCATGTTAATGAACAGTGGGACTTCCACTTGGGGTGTGGTAAACATATGGTTCCCGTATCCCACCTAGCACTTTGGAGTTGTGGTGCAATTTATTAATTGTGCTGTTTTTCCTCATGTGGTCTGGTTTCCAAGTTCCCCCCTCCTAAACCTCCTCTATGCCTTTTAAGTAAACTTAGTCAAAGGCCTAGAGCAGATAGATATTTGCTTAAGACCACGTGTGGCCTAGTGGTTTTGCAGTGATCTGTTCCCTGAAGCACAAGTTCTGCTAGGACTCTAAGACATCACCAGACACATCACATTAGAGGATGCACTGTGGTACCAGAAATTTATATACATTGGGAAATTTGCCTCCCCCCAAATTATGTTCCATCTCAGAGTTTAGTTTTCTCATTCTGATCCTGAAGCACGATGCTTGTTACTTCTAGGATAGAAAGGGTTGTTGGAGAGAGGGATTCCCAGGTACCTACAGTGTTCTCTTGCTTGGCTCATTTGTTATTACTGTCTACACTGCATCTATGTCTTAAACATTTTTCTGGATGTACGATATAGCCCGATACAATGATTTTTAAAAAGCCTACTTTCTCAGAACAAGTCTCAAGGATGTATTCGTAAACCTCTGGAACTCTCGAAGGGATTTTATCTCTTTCCACACTTTTATGATGGTCTTGAGCAGTGTTCGATCTTTTTCTTGTTCAGCATTGCGCATTTTTCTTGTTTCCCTACAAGATACAATAATGTACGAGTGCATATTAAGAAGTGATTTAGGCGTGTTTGTTTGCAAATAAAAGTAGAATCAATAATGCTATGTGATTACATATTCAATTAAATAGCTACACACATTTCTAAATAAGTACTAGAAGAAAACCAAATACCAATGCAAATTTAAAGAAAATAGGGTTTTTGAAAGGTTTATTTGATTTTATTTTCTCTAGCTAAATCTGACTTGAATTAAACTAAAATACCTTTTAAAATTCTCACTGTAATGATGTACTCTTAAACTAACAAGCTCTTTTGCAGTTAGGAAAAGACAGGATACCAAGCACCGAAAGCAGTTCTTATGGACTAAGTTTTTTAAACACTGCAGAGAATGCTGTCCTCTAAGTCTACAGCAGAATACTCATGCCTCATACTCAGTTCCATACTCAGGGGATGAAGTAATGTTCTTGCAGCCTTGGACAATTTCCAGGGCTAATTAGATGACCAATATTTTTGACTTGACCTGAAGAGGCATCAATTAAAAATGCTTTTGTCTTTATTTCCAATATTTCAAGTTTTTGGGAATTGTTTAATATCTTATTTTAAGCCCTCTTTATGAATGAAAGCTACACCCAGACCCCAAGATACTCCATGATGCCATGAGTGAATGAAATGACTATTTAATTTTTGAATAAGTGCCATGTCATCCCAGGCAATTCAGAAGTGTCTAGGAGAGAGAGAGAAGTGTCTCTGTCCTCAGGGACAGACACATAAATGATGGTGACACGCAGCGTGGGGCTGGCCAAAGAGATGCCACAAGGAACCAAGGAGGATCCATGGCAGAGATGAGCCCCTCCTGACCTCAGGAAGACCTGAGTCTGGAGCTGGCTTAGTCTTAGAGATGGGACAGAGAAGCAGCAGGTCTGGTTTCAAATTGTTCAGCTGGTGGCAGTGGCAAAGGAAGATGGCCAAAGAGAGTAGCAAGTATCCAAGATCCAGGACTCTCTGAAGTCCTCAGAGATGCAAGAAACAATGAAACAGAATAAGAGCACTCTACTGAGGGGCAGTAATGCCTTGTGGGTAAGTGTGAGTTGTTAGACCTCACTAGGTTGGATTTCTGGCTCTGTCATTTGCTAGGTGGCCTGGAATGGGCTACTTCCCTGGAGGAGTTCATGCAGGGTTTGTTGGGAGGAACACAGGAGTTAATACAGTCTGCTCAGAACCTTGCCTGGCATCTGCCAAATAGCCCACACATGTTATCTGTCATGATCAGGTGGCCCTTATACCTTTAGCTGGTACCTCCTGTGCCTTATTTTTAAAAAACTGTCATATAAAATGATTTCCTTGAGTTATATGGCTTTAGGCTTTCTGTTTTCTGACTCCTTTTTCAGTTCCTAACAAAATACATTTCCAGAAATACTAAAAAGAACTTTTAGCAAAAAAATATTAACCTTTGAGCTAAGGGAGCAAAGAATCATAAAAGAATATTTAATTAAGAATTATAGCCAGATCTGGGTGTGGTGGCACATGGCTGTAATTCCAGCACTCAGGAGGCTGAGGCAGGGGATCACTATGAGTTCAAGGCCAGCCTGGGATACATAGTGAGTTCGAGGCCAGCCTGAAGTACATAGGAGACCCTCTCTAAAAAAATAAAGGACTATGCCCAGGCCTGCAGAGGAGAAAAAGGCAATTTAAGTAGGGGGCTGGGAAACATTTTAGTGCAATTTGATGTTCATGGGGCCGGGAATGAGGAAGGAATGTCCAGCTTAGAAATGAAATGTTTATTGAGATGATTTCTAAAACTACCACAGGAATGGATTCATCTTAAGTAAAAATACAGATAAAAAAAGGTTAAAAAGAAGACAACAGATGCATGCCTGTAATCCCAATTCCTGGGAGGCTGAAGCAGGAAAATTACAAGTTTGAACCAGCCTGGGCAATTTAACAAGATCCTGACTCAAAATAAAACATCTGGGAAGTGTATATAAATAGATAATGTGAAATAGGAAGAAAAGGTCCAAAGAGGAAGGAGAAGGGGAAGTAGGAAGGATAGGGAAAAGGAAAGAAGGGAAAGGAGTAATTATGAGAAAAGGAAAAAACAGAAACAAAGTCTTTGTAAATAGAAAGGAGTGGAGGGGTTGAAGGGAGGGCAGGGGAATGGGGAAAAAAATAAGAACCAAGATGGATTATGTAACGGTACAAATTCCCAATGGTGAATGTCATCATATCTTATACCTAAAATGTACCAATAAACTTAATGAATTAAAAATAGATAGATAAATAAACAAATAAATACATCTGGGGATGTAGTTCAGTGGTAGAGTGCCCTGGGTTCTATCCCAGTACCAGGGATAAAAATAAAGAAAAACAAAACAATACCTGAGGAACACTGAAGATTTATGAACTGGGCAGGAGGGAGATTAGGAAAAAGACACCAAGAAGGTCAGGTGATTGCAGAAGCATAAAGAAATCAGGAGAGGGAGGAGAATGTCTCATCTGGGAACCTATGGTGACAGTGTCAGTGTCTTAAGCTGAGAGGGTTGCAGCAGGGTCTGCTCCAGAGGCCAGATGGGTGCAGCAGTAAGCCGGAAGGCGGGGGCCAGATACTGTGCACAGTGAATGTTTTGCCAAGTTTGGCCATGCAGGGAAATACTACGGCAGCTGGATGGGGGGATGAGGCAGCAGAACTGTGAGCACATCTGGCAAGAGAACACACAGTGGAGGACTCAGCAGAGGTGTAGGGCAGCAGCTCAGGGGGGCCAATCAGCAGATGGCGGGAGTGGCAGGAAATGGGTCCACTCAACAAGACATCAGGAAGAGACCACCTGCCTAGAAATTGCTTTCTCGCCCAGTGATAAATCAGTGAAAGGCTGAAATCCCTTCTTCTTCTGGATTATCATCAAGTTCTAAATCTCAGAGGTTTTCATCCTTAGGGACAGCAGAACAACTGTTGTGGGTCTGTGATGAATCCACTGGGCATGTTCTGTGGGTTTCATGCACAAGTATGCTGTTTTTCAAATAGTGCTTGATGAATATGATTCTCTATAAAACAATGATTGTTTTCAGAATAGCTGGATGTCACTGTTTTCTTGCCCCATGTGTGCTACATCAAAAACGATTCTCACATAAAGCCTGTAATATGTTTTCCTCTCAACATGAAAGGTGATTTTCAAACCAAGAGTGGTGGTGCATGTCTATGATGTCAGCACTCATGGAGACTGAGGAAGGAGGAGCACAACTTAGAGACTTTGCTAGACCCTGTCTCAAAAAACAAAAAAGGATGGTGATGTATCTGGAAGGCCCTGGGTTCAATTCCCAGGATGATAAGAAAAGCATTCATTTCGGGGGCTGAGATGTTGCTCGGTGGTAGAGCACTTGCCTTGCGTGTGAGGTCCTGGGTTTGATCCCCAGCACATCACAAAACAACCAATTTTCATTTTTAAACATATTCTTCACATTCTCTCTCTCCCTCTACACACACACACTCACACACACACACACACACACACACACACACCCAAAAAAACTGTTAACAAGGATTTTCTCCAAGGCATGAGATTTTAGGTGATATTCACATTTTACATTCTACATTTCCTTATTGTTGGGAGAATAATCATGGTTTTAATTTTTGAAAGAAAATGTTTTGTTTTGTTTTTTGGAGACAAGGTCTCGTTCACTACATAGTTCAGAGTGGCTTCGAACTCATTACGTAGCCCAGGCTGACCTCCAATTTGCAGCAGTCCTTCTGCCTTAGTCTCCCAAGTGCTGGGATTTCATGCATGCGCCACCACACCCTGCTAATTTTTGAATTTTTAAATTATGAATAATTCAAAACCCAGAAAAGTACATATCATCTTTCCCTAAAAATAATAATGAACTGGAAAATAATCAGCCTTTAAAGCTAGAGGTCAAAAATGCCACCGGGCTGGGGATTTAGCCCAGTGGCAACTTGCCTGCCTTGCAAGCTCAAGGACCTGAGTTCGATCCCTAGTACCAAAAAAAAAAAGAAAAGAAAAGAAAAGAAAAAATGCCAGCCCAGACACCTTTCTTACCTGCCATTATAGAGAGGCCACCAGGCAAGGGAACAGTGTGGTAACATCTTCTGCATGGCACTGGCCATTGCCATGGTAACCATCTAGGGCTTATTGTCCAGTTAGGTCTTATTTTCAGGGAAATAGAGTATAATAAATAACGTGACACCTGCTGATGTTTTGTCTCATTCGCTCAGTGTGCCTTTTGTTTTCGTGAAGTGTTGACGACCTCTCCCACTGAGCCGTCCCTCCCTCCCAGGAGAAGACACTGGTTTTCTCTGCCTCTATGTCCCATGCACGTGGATGCCCAGAACCAACAGCTAACTTTTCAGGCATTCGTCAGGCTTTGTGAACCACTTCGTACAGTGACACAGGATCTTTTCCATCTGAAGAGAGCCAGAGCAGAAGCGAGTCGCTGGGTCCCAGCTCTCGGGCACCTTCTGTTCTCCACTAGCACAGCCCTGCTACTCTCCCGAGTGTGACGCTAGCCCTGCACACTGCAGGCTGTATCCTCACACTTTCCTCCATGTTAATGGGCTTCAGAGTCTGTGTTAATATGATGGAATGTATCTCATTTCATTTGCCAGGATTTCCCATGTATTCAATGCATTCAGAAAAATCTATCTGGAAGATAAACTGTAAACAAGGACATATCTAACAGGAAAAAAAAAGAGATCGGTAGTTAGAACTACAAACTCTACTCACCGAATTTCAGATTTATATTCATTGACAGTCTTTTGGGTTGCATCAAGAGACTGATGGGGTTTTTCTGGATGCAGGCCAGTCTGAACAGCATTTCTTAGTGCTTGGAGCTTAAAAAGACGTGGACAGGAGTTTCACATTAGTAACTCTATCCGCTAGGCAAGCAATATTCCTGGGCCCACCCGGTTCCCCTGGGCCGAGTGGGGTGAGCATTCTGTGAATGGAAGCATCCAGCTGCCTCCAAGCTCTCACCAAAGGGAACTTTGGCTGAGAATTGTTTCATCTCTTCTTAAAAATCGGAAATAATCATGAATACTGTTTGTTCATCCTTGTTCTGTGGCTCGGATAATCAAGCAGCTCACAGAAATATTTTTATATGAATATCTGAAAAACAGGTTTACATTCCAGCTGACAGTGGGTCTTTCTGGGCCCTGTCTGTACTACAGTGTTCTTGTGATCTGAAAAACTCTAAAATTATAGACTCGTAACAGGAGGCGTTGTGGAGTAACCTCTTATTTGGATAGTAAGGTTTCAAAGTGAGGACATGAGACCATGAGGTGTGATTGAACACGGAGAATGCTTGAATCTTAACACTGTTTTTAGAGTAAAGACATTTTGCCATTAACCCCACACTTCCGACACACTTACCCCCCCTCCCTTTTCCCACTTTCTGAAGCAGTTCTGGAAGTCCTTTTTTGTGTGATCAATTGAGATGTTGTGGCTGCCATCATGTTCTGAATAAATTCAAAACATTTCCCTTTCATGGTCATTTTGACTTTCAGGAAGAGCCAGAAATCACAGGGTGCCAGATCTGGTGAATAAGGTGGACAAGAACTCGTTGTGATGTTTTTATGATCCCGCCTTTCCACTGGGTGGAACTTGGTAACAGCATTCACTATATTTTTGATCACACATTGTAAAGACACTCATGAAAAAGATCTTCCAGATCTGCTTCAGAAAGTGGCAAGAAAGATGGGATAAATGTGTTTGGAGTGAAGGAGAGTATTTTGAGAGGGATTAATGTGGTGTGTCTTTTACTGCAATAATTTTTTATTTAAATATATGTTCACCCGTTGTAAAATGGCCTATAGTTGAAATTACCAGTGGACATCCCATAGGACAGTGTCACATTGGAAATAACTCCAAGTGGCAGCTATTGTTTTGAATATCCATTGAAGGCAGCTGTCGTGTTTAGCTGCCACATGGTGGGAAAAATAATCTAAAAACAAACATGTCTCTAAGGACAGAGAGATTCTCAAGCTACCATTGATCTCAGGATCTGAGACCACTGCAGCAAGCAATGGCCGCTTCCCTTCCCACCCCTACCCACTTCTTGTGTGTGGGATATCTTGCGCTCCTCACAAAAACTTCCTCTTGAAGTCAATTGTGTGCCATTGAATTTGCACTTGTAAAACTGCTCCCCATCTAAACCCTTCCTCTTGCCTCTAGGCAGGATGATACATCACATATCCCAGAGAGTGGGAACATGTGAGAGACAGGACCATTTTCCTGCTAAAACCTACTTTCATGCTTGGGCCCATTGGGAGAACTAGTCCTGCGAAAGCGTGGCGATTACACATACCTTATCAGTAAGAAACTTCGCCTTGTTTCTCCGGTGTCTTGCAAGGTACTGGTCATACAACTGGGCCAGCTTGGCAGCCAAAACGTGCTCTCGGCTAAAACAGGGGTGATGAGTGAAGATTAAACCCGAAATATCAATGTCCAGTTGGAAATTTCCAGGAGGGTCTCCAGATCCAATCATATGCTGAGTCCTGTGCACGTACTTCACTGCCTGCCAAAGGGAGCGCAGAGTGGGTGGAACACAGGGAAAGTACTTATTAGATAATGGTGTTCTAACGCTCACAGGGAGAGCAGCTGGATACAAAATACCTCCTGCCTGTCAAGTCAGGCGGAAGGTGCCCCTTTACCTGGTTAGGGGCCTGCCCTTTTTTTGCATACTTGGAAAGGAAACTGAAGGAGTAGGACTGAGAAAGGAAACCATTCCAAATCTTGCTTTCCTGTCTTTTCATCTTCACTATTCTCCCAAGTCACAGTTCTGACCATTTTCATACACTATCTTGTTTCTGGAAATCTTGGGTTATGTAGTTGGTGACTCTGAAATTTTTTCAATGTGAGAATTATAGATTTAGGCACAAATGATCATTATTTGGGTCATGCATATGTATGTGAATTTTAAAAACATGTGGGGATGTTTTTGTATTGTAGACAGCAGCAAGAGACCTTTCCTCTGTGGACCTGCATGCTGGCACCCAGTCTTCCCAGGGGGGTGGGGTGGGGTGGAGGGGATGGAGCTATTGGTAAAAATAACAGAGCAAGCAGGGGGCTAAGTGGCTGAGTCCAGTGTGTAGAAAATGGGAATGGAAATTTCCAGTGGGAATTTATTGGATTGTTTGGTGCATAATGAATCAGATGTATCCTCCATTTCCCTTCCCTAAAGTCTTTAAGATATTCTTCATCAATCATCACTTCTCACTGAGTTTGTGAAGCTTAAAGATGAAGGGTTGCCTGCATTGTACCACTATTTACAAGAGAGAATATTTGAGTTTATTTCATTTTAGACACTGAATTTCAT
This sequence comes from Heterocephalus glaber, assembly GCF_053883595.1. Lineage (NCBI taxonomy): Eukaryota > Metazoa > Chordata > Mammalia > Rodentia > Bathyergidae > Heterocephalus > Heterocephalus glaber. The sequence continues at coordinate 10,351,073 of NW_028258325.1, read as the reverse complement.
ATTTTCCCAGATTAGCCAACTATTAATGTATATCTATGATTTATCATTTCTTACAGGACGCTAATACATTGCCTCCTACATTTATATTAATGGGATATCATCCTCTTTTTTTGGTAAAAATAACACTGTCTTTGAGAATTCCTACAGTATTTCTATTTTACAAGTTGTCCCTGTAAAACTAGTATGTTCATAAATATTGTAGACTTGAGTAGGAACTGGATTAACTGTACCTCAGTACCTTCCAAAATATGCTCTGCTTCCCCAGTTGGAGTCTCAAATATGCATCAGCCTATGTTCCATCAATTGGAGGTGGTCTATGCCTTAAACTCAGTTAGTGAAATAGGAAAAGCTTCCAGGACTCCTGAAAGTCCTTGACTGCACTGCCCCAAAGACTCTAACTTTCTTCCTTTCAGAGAGAAAGATCCCGAGTTCCTCATCTTCTTGTTGTGTCTGTCTTCCCTTTTTATGTATTGAGAACCAACAGGAAGACAGAAGTCACAGTTTCTCCCGAGCACCTCCAGGCGGATGTGTGGGCGGAAAGCCCGCCCCTTGCGCATCCTCTGCTGGTCACTTGGATCTTACGGAAGCCCAGTGTGGCCTTTCAGAGGTGAGTTCTAAACATACTCTTGACACTGGAATAATGGACACCCAATTCTTTTCCGTTCAGGTAAAAGAATAATTTGAATACAATTATAACCTGCAGCAGTGTTAGAAGGTTTTAGTCTCCACGCGCTACTATGTATCTTACGATCACCCAGATAACCTGGATTAATTAAAAATTTCCACCTTACAAAGACACACAAGCAAACATCATTTCACAGACGTAATGGAAAATTCATCTCTAATTGCTCGGTGCCTGCTACTTCTTTCCTTTAATTTCCTTTTTATGGAGTTCCCGAGTTATGAAGTCACTCGGGGTACGGCTGGCTGGTCCCACCTTGCACACTTCTTGGGGTGAGTCTGCAACGTTGCTACAATGATTCTCTTTACTTGCCAAGTGGCCTGGGTCACCTGGCTTTTGCACCTGTGTTCACCAGTCCACATGAGCCCACGTTCCAGTAATCGCTCGTGGTCTCTGCCTCAGTGAAATGTAAAAGGCTCCCAGGATCCCTCATAACCACTGAAATAAACTCCACAAAATAACCTGCCTCTGTTTCTGCTAGGGAAAAAGAGCTTAGTTGCTTTTTTGTTGTATCTGTTTTCATTTCTTTTATATTGACTACTGTTAGGAAAAGAGTAGCAACAATTTCTTCCAAGAAAAGATAGTAAGTATAGGGTATATTTTAGTGTGAAACTTTCTTCTGTCTTCACTTGAAAGCTGAAAGCCAAAGCTATAAGATGTAATGTATATGGGTTATATTCTCAGCATGTGCATAGACGTATATCAATGAATAAAAATTTAAAAGTTGTACAGAAAAATAATAATTGGTGGGGTTCAAGTATCAGTTTCTAAATTTGTCCTGTGGGAGAATTTTTTTTTTGTTCGAGAGTCTAGTTATGTAGCTCAGGCTGGACTTGAGCTCAATATGTAGCCTTGAACTCATGGCAATCCTCCTGCCTTAGCCTCCCAAGTGCTGTGATTATAGGTGTGCGCCATCACTTCCAGCCTGTAGTGGATTCTAAAGTTAGTATTCTGGGTTTTCCTGAGGAAACTTCTCAGTTTCTCTTTTTTTTTTTGGTACTAGGGATCGAACCCAGGACCTTGCACTTGCAAGGCAGGTGACAGAACCACTGAGCTAAATCCCCGGCCCTCAGTTTCTCTCTTTTACAACATGCTGTGCCAGGGCACCGGGCATGGTGATACATGCCTGTAATCCTAGTGCTCAGGAGGCTGAGGCAGGAGGATCTCAGCAAGTTCAAGGCCAGCCTGGGCTACATAGTGAGTTTAAGGCCTGCCTGAACTACACCATGAGAACCTTCCTCAAAAAACCCACTCCCATCTAAAAAAAGGACATGGCACATGATCATGAGATACAGGATCCACTTACAACTGACTAGTTTGTGCTTGGTGTTATAATGTGGAAGGTGGGGAAAATGCGATCCCTTTTCTCTGGAGTTGTTCAGAGGCTACCAAGGATCATGGCCCCCAGCAATTGGAGAGAATGAGGCCCATCTACACTCGAGAAGAACTAGAAAGAAGAGAGAGAGAAACTGGTGGATGTCACATGCTACCATCCAAAAAATGGTTTAACTGTGAGTTAATGCAGCTGTTAATCTGCTAGATTCAACCATTCCACAGTGTATACACACTTCAAAACATCATGTTGTACACGATGAAAACACAGTGTTATCTGTCAAAGAAAAAGAAACATAGTGAAAGGAATACTATCTTTTTCACCACATACCCCATCCCACTTGTGGCTCCCAAGGGACAAGGAAGAATCGGGCTGCTTGGAGTCAGCTGGAGGCCCTGGTCCTGGTTGGGGTCCCGTGCAGAGCCAGGTGGCCACCTCTCACTGTCTAAGCTGTCCGTATGTGGTCTCTGGCCTTCCATGTCGTGAACTCAGCAGGGCAGTCCTAGGGGCTCGGGCTCTGTCCAGATCGGGAAGATAATTCACGGGTGACGCAGTGGGAAACCACTGCCTTCAGGTCCACGTGGCAGTCTGCACCGTATAGTACCCTTAGTGCAACTGAAAGTCTGATTTTTCTGGCTCCAGGGCATTTTCAACTTAGGGTAGACCCTACTCCTAAAGGAGACAGATGAGCTCAATCGGCTCCCCCTGCTCTACCCTCTGTATTCATTATTCTCCTGTTTTCTCATTTCAGCCCACACTGCAGTGCTTCATTCTATCAGGGGTTCACATTGAGATGGACAGATGAGTGGACAGATGAAGGGATGGACCGAGGGATCATTTGGTATATGCATAAGTTCACACTGTCTGATCACTAATTATATCATGCATCATTTGAATAGAACCAAATAGATGATAAATCATAAGGCTAAGCTTTATGTTTATTTCTTAATAACTTCCAGCATCACATTTTTCGCACAGTAGTAATGGTCTGCAGTAATATTTTATAGGAATTTACAGTTTAATAAGGGAGTGTACTCATATATCACCTTCATACTTGCAATGACCCAATGAGGTAGAGAAGATTATGATTTTTTCCTACTTTTCAATTAATGAAATAGGACCAGAAAGGCAAAGAGACCCACCTAAAGCCACAGAGTTGTAGCAGGACAGTGGGATTCTGCTAGGACTCTGACTACAGGCTATGTCTTATGTGCTCATGACCTTGCTTTTATGGGATGGCCAGCTACCAACTGAGCTAAAACTCTCCTTTAACTCGTGAGTGTTAGGGGTTGTGTCCCAGCCCAGCAACAAGAAAGCGACTCAGACACACCTCCAGAATGCTGAGCTAAATAAGCCTCCTTTCTAAATGAAGTACCAAGCTTCCAGTGTTTTGCTATAGCAACACAAAACAAACAAATGCACCTGTATTATCGCATTCAATCTGCATAGTAGTCACTAGCACTATGTCTATATTACAGATAAGATCCCAAGGCACAGAAAGATTGAGGACCAGTTTCACCCCACGAGTGGCAGAGTGGGACACAAATCAGGCCCGCTGCTGGCCTGCAGATCTATTGTGTGCATGAGAGAGCTGAGGTGGGCAGTGTCGGGCTCTTACACAGTTGGCCTGCTATTTGCTCTTTATGTGTAGAACAGTGAATCCTCCAAAGAGAAAAATCAAGCAGAATTCTACAACTGCAGCATCTGAGCTATTAGACACGCAAGGCATTTTCAGTCTTGTGGACTAGGGTGGATGGGGTGCATACCTTTCTATACAGCGTCTCAAGTCCTGCCTTGGCACTGGGCTCCTGGGCCAGCCGCGGGGGCCGGGAGGGAAAGGGCCTGATGGGGCTTGGCAGAGCCAGGATTCTGCCATCATCACCAAACCATTTCCTGCCCTGCAGAGCAAGCAGAAGGAAAGACTGTGTTTTCTTCTCTTTGGACATAAAATGGTTCTTACAGCAAACAAGACTGGTGGGAAAGTTCTATGTCGAAGTACACATTTCACAGACCTCCTCCTGTCCGAGAGAACTTTAAACGTCTCTGTTGCCACTGGAAATCGGTCTGCACCAACACTCACACCGTGAAATGTGGACAGCATTCCTGACCACCCATCAAAAAACTTAAGAAAAAGCTTAAATGAATACTTAAGGAAACGTTCATGTTCTATTCATTAAAGATTTAAGGTGATATAACCATGGGAGAAAAACTTGAACCTGATCACATTCTATCTATAGTGAATTAAAAAAATTTAGCCTGGCCTCGTGGCACATGCCAAAAATCCCAGCCCTCAGGAGGCTGAGGCAGGAGGATCGCCACAAGTTTGGGGCCAGCCTGGGTTACACAGTGAGACCCTGTCTTCAAAAATAAAAACAAAACGAAACAACAAAAATTCCGTGAAAGGGGCAAGATTGCCAACATCTGGTTTAGCTGAAGCTCAGAAGCAGTGAGCAGAGGATGGGGTTTGGGGAGCTGAGAGGCTGTGCTGTTTGAGGATCACTAAAGGTACCGAGAGACAAAATACAAACAAACACAAAACCACTTCCTGTGGAGCCGAGGAGCGGAGGACTGGCGGATGCCAGGCACGGGGGAACCGCGGGGCACTCACGGACTCCTGCCGCAGCAGCCGGCTCTCCGCCACGTTCTGGTTGGCGCGCGTCACCTCCGGCCGCGCTCCCGTGTACAAGCCTTCGTCCTCGGGGAAGCGGGGCTGCACGTTCTCTGGAAGCTTCTCACAGATCGGCACTGCACGGTTCACAGACACAACCCTGAACTCCTGCGCCAGCCTCGGCCTTTCAGACCACCCTCTGCCCACTTCCAACAACCAGCAGGGATCGCCTCTGTGTCCTGGAAACTGCAGGTTTCCCCGTGACTTTCTAGAAGCAGGGAAGGAGGTGAATGTGTTCGTTTGCGTTATCGCGTTGCAGAGTGGTGCACTGAAGAGAGGACACCGAAATAATTCAGGACCTAACTCGCCAGTGTGGCATACCGCGAACAGAAGGAGCGTAGAGCCCGCGCCTGTAAGTAACCCCAGCACTCAGGAGGCTGAGGCAGGAAGATTGCTGCGAGTTCGAGGCCAGCCTGGCTACATAGGGAGACCCTGTCTCAAAAAACGAAACGAAACCAAATCAAGAAAAAAAAAAAGAAAAAGAATAGGAGTGTAATATTTGAATCAAAAGGCCTGGGCGCACTCGTTAGCTCGGGTGCTGTCTCTGAGCCAGTGTGGACCATGCACACTTTGGAGCTCTTTCCGGGTACCACAGGCAGCGGCTTCCAGTTACTGGGTTCCTGGGAGCAGCACACGAGGGAAGGGTGTGGAATTGTTCCCTAAATTAACACCTCTGAGAGCTGGGGTGCAGCTCTGCGGCAGAGTGCTTGCCTAGTGTGCTAGAGACCCTGGACTCCATCCCCAGCACTGCAAAAACATTTTTTTTTCATTGAGTAAATCTGACCATTACCTCATTTATTTTTTCAATCTGTTTTTTATTCACAGGACAGATCTTCACAGACACTCTGCCAGTGCCAAGTGCTCAAAAACTCTGGGCTCTGGGCCAGGCCACTGCTATCTGGTCCCACTTGGATCCCCAAGGGAGTGACACACAGCAACAAGAAATGGCTTTGTTTTTGGTTTTTGAGACAGAGTCTCAGTATGTAGCCCAGGCTGGCCTCAAACTGGGAGAGATACTCCTGCCTCAGCCTCCCGAGGGGTAGGATTACAGGTATGCGCTACCATGCTCAGCCAGCAACAAGAAATGAAGGTCTCTACAGGATCCTGTCAGAGGGTGACACGCATGATGAAGAAAATCCTCAGGTGGTAATCACTTGGGTAGGGGGAGCTGCAGGTTAAAGAGAGGCTTTTCTCAGAAGGGAGGGGCCATCGATGGGCCGGAAACTAAGTTCCCTGGGAAGAGCAGGCACTGTCCTGCCTTTAGGTGAGCAGGGAACTGCTGCTGTGAGGTGTCCCACGTGGCTAGGGTGCAGCTGATGCTTTCTGTCACCTAGCAACGCCGCCCACCCTGTGTTAATCCACCTACAGCACCAAGTCCACCCGGCCCACACCAGGCCACCTGGTGTGCACTGACTGTACGGTCTGGGTTTGCACATCCACACTCAGGCCCTGTGATGTTGGAATTGCCCAAGGGCACAGTTCTCAAAACTGTCTCTAAGCAGGGCAGGACCGTGAGAAGGCTGGTGTGCTGCAGGCACAGATTTCCCAGGGGAGGGCAGGGGGGATCGTGACTCTCACAGGGCCCCGGCTGCTGCGGCAGAGGGGAGACGGGGAGAGGACGCCCTGTCCAGGTCGGGCTGTGGGTCTTGAGGACCTCACTCGGAAGCACGGACGTGACAGCACAGGCTGGAGAGCGCTGTGTGGCCTCGTGGCCAAGCCAGATCACCTGCCGTTCCTAGAACTCTGGCCCTCACAGGTCACACGAGCTACAGCTTCACCCTTGATCACACAGCGAACATCAGCTCGTCACCACTCTGATGGGCTCCAGAATTTCTCATGAAAATATACTCAATTTGTGTAGGTGTATTTACTACACTACTGTGCCTACAAAATTAAACTAAGACAGAATAAGGCTACAGGTTAAGAACAAGCGGATGTGTCAACATGGTCTTCCCTCCCAACATGAGTGACAGCAAGACAAGGCTGTTCATGCACATTATGTTCCCCGCGCTCACAATTGACATAAATACCCAAAGCCGTTTCTTTGGCAGTTTCCGTATCCTCCTGTCTCCAGCAGCGGAGCTGCTGTTGGCTGGGGCATGCTGTCACCCCTCACTCACCCCTCCCTGAGCCTGGAGCAGGGTAGAAGCCGGATTCCTCAGATTCCCCGCTCAGACCAACCAGGGCTCCATATACCTCTTCCAGGGCCCTTGTCCAGCCCGAATTTCCGGCTGCTGGCGTCAGCCCCCAAGGGAGCTTGCTTATGTCTGCCTAACCTCTGCCCTGACTCTGTGGGGTCGGGAGAGAGGCCCCGACAGTGAGCCTCTGAATCAAACACAGGTGAGAGTCTGCTTCCAGGCTGAGGTCGCTCCAAAGGTCTTTCTCTGTACCCCTCAGAAACACCAGCAGACAGAGCAGCTAAGAGTGGGACCTTGGGGGAGGGCACCTCGAGCATAATTGCGCTTCTGTCATCCCCAGCTTCAGAGTCTCGAGCTGGCTCTCTAGCCCTTCGGGCTTCTGCTCCTGCGTCTATCAAACTGGCAGGGATGACATCAGTTGGGCGTGCAGGGTAAGGTTTGCTGGGCATGGGGGTAACAGCAGCTGACATGCACCACAGCCCTAGGAAAGTACATGGAGAGCAAGTGCACAGGGTGCATCGCTATTGATGTTACTGGGCCCAAGCCATTTCCTGTGGGTTTTTTTTTTTTGCCAGCTCTCTATTTTAGAAGGAAATTTGAGATGTCCATCAAATTTCGATACTTTGAAGACACATGACTCAAAATGACTTCTCTGAATGAAACAATATCTTTGTCTTTGACTCGGCATTTCATTGGAACTCAGAGAGAACAGGGCAAATTAATAGGAAATTGATTTTCCTAAATCCCATCAAGATGTTCCTGTCCCCTTCTTTTTCCTACCAAATGGCATCAGAAAGAAGGTAAGGTGAACCCCAGGCCACTAACAACCAGAGTGGGCCCCATTACAGGACTCGGGCACTCTGTTCCTTTAGCTGTTGATTAGTAGAACCGAGTGAGCCTAAGTTGCCTTAGCATTCATGGAAGAGAGCAAAGGGAAATCCAGGCCAGAGAGAAAGCCTGGCAGAAGCTGTGGGCTCCTCAGGTGGGCCCAGCTCCAGAGCCCTGGCCATTGCCCCAAGGGTGGAGGGTGAGAAAGCTCACAGAGCCCGAATCTCAGGCTCTCACTACTCTTGGACCCCAGAGCTCACCCCAGATTTGATGCAGGGGCTCCCCTAGCACTGTGGGGCTTCTTCTGCTATTCTACAAATAAGTATCAGTTGAATGAGTTTTTCCATGTTCTTTAGTTTTTGATCTGAAGATATTTCTGGATTGTTCGATCAGATTAGTAAGTACAACCAGTTCTAGGAATGAGCCATCCTTATGTGATGTATGGTATAAAATACAGTGGTTATTTAAATCAGAAATTTTTTATTACTATAAAAGACACATTGCCATTATCCTCCTCAAAACACTGACCTTCGCTTCAGAAACACTTGTTCCATCATTCTTGCCACTTTCTGAAGCCGTTCTGGTGTTCCTCTTCAGTGAGTGTCTTTAGTCGCACTTTTGTAGCTGCCTCAACATCTTCAATCGATTCAAAATGTTTATCTTTCATGGTTGATTTGACCTTGGGGAACAACCAGAAGCCTCATGGTGCCAGATCTGGTGCACAAGGTCGATGAGGACACACTGTGATGTTTTTAGAAGCCTGCCTTTCCATTGGCTGTCATTTGATAGCAGCATTCACCATGTTTTTTAATTATACCTTATAATGATAACTCATGAAAAAAGACTTCCAGAACTGCTTCAGAAAGTGCTAAGAATAATGGGATAAGTGTGCTGGAAATGAGAGGAACTATTTTGAGGGGAGTTATTGGCAGTGTGTCTTTTACTGTAGTAAATACTAAAAAATACAAACATTCACTTGTACTTTTTTGTAAGTATTAAAAAAATTAAACATTCACTGTGCAGGCACATTTTATCTGAAGGAAAATGAAGATATCCACGCTGAGCAGAGAAATAAAAAGAATAAGCACCTGCTTGTCTACTGGGGATAAAGAGGATTTCCTTTTCCTTTTCCAGCCAGGTGTGGATGCTTTCATACTCTGCAGGTCGGACTGCCACAGAATCATCAGCTGCGGGGTCCAAACCCAACAGGAGGTCCTCAGCATCCTTACCGCTGAGCAGCTCTTCTTCATCCTGCATGATGTTAAAAATACCAAGCAAAAGTCGTGCCAAGATTCTTAGGTTATTAGGAAAATAATTCTTCCTCATCAAACTTAACATGTCCTATAGCAAAACTGAATTGTCTTTTTCTTTTTAAAATGAAAACATAGAACTGTATAGCATTTCGTAGACAACAAGTGGGTTCTGCTGCTGGTTTTCCACTATTCTATACAACGAAGAGACGTCAAAAGCAGAGAGAGCTGAATCAGAGAAGTGGTAAGCAAAGGTAGTAAAATCCCAACAAGCCCTAACCCATGTAAAGAATGTAGGCTTCTGGGTTACATAGCCCTGAACTTCTCACCTGGTGTTGACACAAGAGCCAAGGCAGCAAAACAGCTGCTCAGACGGCCTGGATGCGAATGCCAGCTTTGCCTCAGGGGACTCAAGGGGACTTACTTAACCTCTGATTCTCAGTTTTCTTCACTGGAACATGGGGATATGGGGATACTAGTAGAGCTTACATCTTTGTGAGGGTCAAACTAAATTACACATGCAAAAATCTAAGCACCGGGTGTGAAATATATGAAGTATAGGAATTTTGTTTCAGTGTTTTCCAAATTTTTCTCCATCTCCTCCTCCTTCTTTTCCTTTTGTTTCTTCCTCTTTAAAAATTTAAGCTGGGTGTACACATTTGAGCAGTTTCTGAAGACCATGGGGGCAGCCTAGCTACATGCCTCCTAATATTTCGTCCCAAAATGTGCAAAACAATAAGAAGGGAGAAGTCAGTCTCCATGGAAACCATGCATCCAGCATGACTTCAAGGCTGAGAATGCCAAAAACATCAGAAAATGAAAAGAGAAAAGTCACTAATAACAGTGCCTGGCCCCTGCCTCACCTCTGCTTTGTGGGGAATAAAAGTGAACTGAGAAATGTGCAGAGGAGACAGAAAAAGGAAGCCAGGGAAGGGGCCTCCAGATTCTCTGACACTGCCTAGAAAGTCTAACTCCACTCTGAGCATGATAATGCTTAAAAAGTGTCAGGGCAGTCCAGAGCAGGGCTTCACACTGCTCTCCAGGAAGTAAAAAGGCAAAGCAAGGAAGAAGTTGCTTTTGGAGGCAAGAGCCAGGGTTTCAGAAGATGCCTGGAAATGGACACTTCTGCCTCTGCAAGGTGGACCCTAATTCTCCCTTTCAATGTGCACTGACCTGTGCAACTCATAAGGAGCAGAATATGGTGGAGAGCAGGTCCTAAAAGGTACTGTGGCTTTTCCTTGATTTCTCTCTGAGAACACTTGCTTTGGGGAAAGCCAGCTGTCCTGTCCTGAGATCACTCAAGCCACATCATGGGAGGTCCCTGCAGCCAGGGCAGATGCACCACCTTGGAAAGAAACCCTCCAGCCCCAGCCAAGCTTCTACATGCCCATGGTCTTGACTGTCTTGTCTACAATCTCATGAGAGATTCTGAGCCAGAACAAGCTGAATATTGATTTGTAAAGCAGTGACTACAGAATGAGCTGAAATATTCCCACACTTCCATAGACCTTGGAAAGAAAATACATTCCTGGGAGACATTTTTCAAGGGAGGAGACTAGAAGTTAAGCCTAGAAATATGGCAACAGTGCAAACACTGAAATGTTCTGGTGTGTTTTCTGTTTTTATTTTTAATGTTGTAAATTACGTGTAATGTAACACATGACATTTGGTTTATCATTTAACCATTTCTAAGTGTCCACAGTTCATTAACATTAAATACATTCAAATTCATCTTCCCAGACCAAAATTCTATGCCCATTAAACACTGACTTCCAATTCCTTCCTCCCCGAGACCCTGGCAGCCAACACTTACTTCCTGTCTGTGTGATTTTGGTTGCTCTAGGTACCTCATATAAATGAAATCACGCAATATTTGTCCTTTTGTGAATTTAACTTAGTATAACATCTTCAAGGTATCCTCATGCAGGCTGAATAATAATGATTTACAGACGACATTTTATTTATCTGTTAATAAACGAGGTTGCTTCCACCTTTGGGCTGTTGTGAATAATGCTGCTATGAACCTTGGTCCACAAATACCCATTCAAGACCATGTTTTCAGGGTTTTTTTTGGGGGGGGGGCTGGGTTTATCTTCAGAGTAGAATTGTGGGGTGTATAGCAATTCTGTTTAAATTTTGAAGAAATGCCTTATTTGTTTATAGCAGCAGCTGCACAATTTACATGCCTACCAGCCATATAAAAAAAATCCACTTTCTCCACATTCTCTCCAACCCTCATTTCCTGTTTTGTAATAGCTATTCTAATGGTGTGAAGTAGCATCCCATTATGGTTTTAATTTGAATTTTCCTACTGAAAATGGTAAGCATCTTTTCATGTGCTTATTGGTCATTTGGAATCTTCTGTGGAGAAATGTCCACTCCAGAACATTCCCCAGGGTTACAGACATGGCTCAGGGGGAGCACATTTGCCTAGCATGCACGAGGCCCTGGGTCCCAACCCAGCACCGCAAAGAACCAAACCAACACAACAAAAAAAAACTATGCCCAATGATATCCTATTACTATGTGCAATTTTTCTGTATCAGTTAAAAACTAAATTTTAAAACAAGAAGGGAAAAGATCTATGCCCATTTCTTAAGGGTGTGTATTCTTTTTAACCTCACCTACCACACACAATTACGGAATCCGAGCTGCAGCTTGGGTGTGATATTGGGCACAGAAAGCTATTCGCTTTTAAGATGGCGGAGAGAGAACGAGAGTGAGGTTTTATGTGCCTCAGAGAGAAAAACACGGTGCGTGTGAAAGGAATGCTAATCATTTTGGGGAGAAGAGCAGGAAAAAAAGTCTGCAAATTGTGTCATTTCGCTTTTTTCCCTATAAGAGAAAGACAGGCACATTTAATCAAAGCCCCTGCTATAACTTGTGGGGAGTAATCAGGAGGTACAGAAAGCCCGGGGAGGCTGGTTCTGCTCCCTGAGCAGCCCCACCGCTGTCACCTAAGACTCGGGTGAGATGTGCGCTGCCAGGGCTGCAGGTTTTCTTTAGCCACTGTCTTTCATGTGAGGCTGTAACCTGCACCTTGTCCCGCGGTCCCCCTGCTCCCGGCCACCATGATACTAAGTACCGTTTTGTTCACGCCTCCTGCGGGGGATTCTTCTTCCTCCCCTTCCTCCTCCTCCTCCTTCTGATTGGTTCCATCTCTGGCTCTTACTTTTGCTTTTACCTCGGGTTCCTCTGGTTCAGGATCGAAGTTGAAGGTGAAGAAGTTGTAGGCCTCTTCTGCAGAAGGGTAGCCAGGTGGAGCCTAAGCAGAACAAGGAGCAAGAGCAGCTTCAGGCTTTTAAATCACAGGCGCTCTGCACAAGCCCAGCCTGGGGGCGCATGCCTGTAATTCCAGCACGGTGGGGGGCGGAGGCAGGAGGATGGGAAATTTAAGCCCAGCCCGGGCAATTTAGTGAGAGGATGCCTCAGAATAAAAAAGGGCTGGGGATGTAGTTTAGTGCAAAGGCCCTGGGTTTAATCCCAAGTACCACGTAGAAACACTCAACAGCAACAACAACAAAAAACTGCACACAACTGCTATCTTTGTTGAAGGTTAACTTGACTATGTATTGGTGATGAATTTTAACAAACCTGGCAGGCATTTGGAGAACTATTTAAATAAGTAACTATAGTTACTTTTGTAAAAACTGACAATTATTTACATTCTGGTAAGCATGTAAATACAATACTTACATGAGTAAATACAGTAGAAAATGTTATTAATATGCCAAAAAAAGCAGATTCATTGTTCTATAGTATTCAGATAGTTTTAATTATGAAAAATGTAAGATTCATTAATCTTTTTAAAAAAATGATCCTTTTTTCTTTGTATCTTTGGACTAAAATCTTTAGACTCTTCTTCAGTTAGTGCATTCTTTTTCTCCCCATGATGAAAGCTGGTGTAGTTTCAGAGTGGAACAAACTGCCTCACTCCTACATCTCCAGCCCCCCGTGCACCCACTTCTTCAATCAAGACACTGTTGTGGCCTCTCCAGCTAGATTCTAGGACAACTGAAAATAGGGATCATTTCTCATTCTTTTTCCTTTTATGCTAGATGACAATAGGAGTCAGGTACACAGATGGTCATCTCTTAATGGATATTTTTGAAAAACACAAACAAAAAATCATGGAGTACTACTCAGCCATGAAGAACGAAAAACTAGAGGCATTTATAGCTAAATGGATGCATATTGAGGCCATACTCTTAAGTGAAATAAATAGGACACACATATGTAAATACTGAATAGTTTCTCTAGTGTGAGAAACTGATAGTGTAAACAAGGGTTAAAATGATTAAAATGAATAATTGATAACTTGAAATAGGAAAAAAGGTCCAAAGATGAAGGGGTGAAGGGAAGGGAAGGGGAAAGGAAAGGAGGGAAAGGAAAAACTATGAGAAAAGAAAAAAAATGGAAATGATGTCTATGTAAATAGGGAAGGGTGGAGGGGGTGAAGGGCACATAGGTAAAGGGGAAAAAAATAAGAACCATGATATATCATGTACAGGTACAAGTACCCAATGATAAACATAAATGTATACCTAAAATGTACCAATAAAAGAACTTAGAGAAACAAACAAACAAAAAACCATGGTGGTGCATGCCTCTAATCCAGCATTTGGAGGCTAAGGCAAGGCTACATAGTGAGTTCAAGGCCAGCCTGAATTAATAATGAGACTCAGTCTCAAAGAGGAAAAAAAAGACAGGATTCTCACCTGAGGTTTAGACTTGATTTTTCGTACAGCATCATGGAATTTTACTCTTGAATAACTTTGGGAATCTTCTTCTTGGTGAGTCGCTTGTATCTCTTTGCCTGGCTATATGAGTGGGAAAATGATAGATAAACCATGTGAATCAAGAAATAAGGGTGTTCTAAGTCTAAGGTTAACACTCTGAAGACTGTGGATGCACCTTGTCATTCCACAGGAATGAAACGGTTACAGACGTCAAATATAGCCGAAGGTTAAGGTTATGAATATTTTCTTACTCAACACTGTCTCTCTCAAGATTAAACAAATACAAATTTTCACACTTCATAAAGTGTTACTTCATCCCATAGATCAATTGATTCTCTATTTCCCAGAAGATCATTTCCAAACGATCTAGAGAATATCAGTGTTTGGGTGTAAATTAAGTACAGCAACCCCCCCACCAGGGGACACATCTTGTTCTTACTGAGCCTCTGGTTCTCTGAGCCTTTGGCCCACACAGCTTGAGCAACCCTCATCTGAAATGCTTGGGACCAGAACTGTTTTGGATTCGGATTTTTTTTTCAGATTTTGGAATATTTACATATATTTTGCATATTTGGAACATTTGCATGTATCTATGGGTAAAAGCACATCTAAAGACAAAACTCAAAATCCACTTAGGTCTCATATACGTCTTATACAGGCAGCCTGAAGGTAATTTTCTACAATATTTTTAGTGTACCCGTGTTTTGACTGTGATCTATCACACAAGTTCAAATGTGAAGTTTCCGCTGGCCATGTCATATCTACAATCAAAGACTTTTGGCTTTTGGTGCCTTTCAGATTTCAGATTGGTGGGTCAGGGATGCCTGGCCTTTACCTGCTTGATGTGAGAGTTCTCTTATGGATGTAGTCCTTTTTCCTAAGTGCCAGTCCACAAACTACTGGTCCCGTCTTTGCATCCATTTCTCCTTCTAATTAAATACTTTAAAAACCCAACTACTATACTGCTTCTTTTCCACCCCCTGCTATAATCCAAATGCCACACCTTCATTTTGAGCACTTCTATGCTGTTTCAGTAATATATATATTCAAAAAACAGTAAAACCTTGAATTGCAAGTAACTTGTTCTGTGAGTGTTCTGCAAGACCAGCAAACATTTCTAATAAAATTTCACCTGATAAATAAGTGATATCTTGCAGTATGAGTAATATGTGACTCCAAACTTCACGGGATCACAAGAGCCAATGGTTTTTCTCTCTCTCTCTCTCTCTCTCTCTCTCTCTCTCTCTCTGTCTCTGGGCAATGTCACATTTTTGAGAAATCCTCAAAAGGTGGCAAAAGAAAGTGTCTTGGATAGGTTCCTCTTTAAGAGCTGCATGAAAAAAGGATTCCACTGAGCCAATAGATATCAGTATTCCATGAGGAATAGTGAAAGTCATCATACACAATAACTTTCCTCTCTTTTGTCTCCCTCACACCAGCCACAAAGATTTTCAAAGGTAAGTGCAGGTTAATTTGTTTATTTTTTTAATATTTTGTATTTTCTTTACTATTTTGTATTACTTTGCAGTATTGTAATCATTTTTATATGGATATTTTTGGGTTGTGGAAAGAATCACCTGAGTTCCCATTATTTCTTGTGGGGAAATTCACTTAGGTATACAAGTGCTTGGGAATTAATTAACATGTTTCTGGAAAAAATAATGCTTGTAAACCAATGTTTTACTGTATACCACTAGATATTTGAAATGAGAAAGGAGAAACTTATTGATCATTATTATCTAGATGGAAACTTTTTGAAGTCAGGAATAATTTTCACCCAATGACAATCATGACAGCCATGTAGTGTGCTTTCATTAGAGATCTTCTCCCCATCTGGCTTAAGCCCTTCCTGTTCTTCAAGACTGCACAAAGCTACTTCCTTTCTGAGCCCTTACCCTAAAATGTACTTTCTCTTCCAGAATCTTATTGTCTGAGGCACATCAGGCACAGTTCTGTACAAGCTTAGTAATTGACATCATAGTCTCCGGAGTCCTAGCTCTACCACTTAGAACTCTCAGGCCATTAGTCTGAGCAAAAACTGGGCATAAAATATAAACCATAGTTAGGCTACTGGTGGTAGCTGTTATTATCACATGATTAGTTTTCTTCTTTATGTCTGTCTTTTGTCCTCTTCTATGCATGTAATAGGACTATGATTTATTTTATTTTATTTTTAAAATTAATTTTATTGGTACATTTTAGGTATACAGTATAATGACATTCATCATTGGAAATTTGCACCTTTACATCATCTCTCTTGGTTCTTATTTTTCCCCCTTCCCCTGCCCTCCCTTAAACCCCTCCATCCCTCCCTATTTACAAAGACTTTGTTTACATTTTTTCATTTTCTCATATTAATTCCATGTCCTTCTTTCCTTTCCCCTATCCCTCCCACTTCCCCTTCCCCTTTGCCCCTTTTCTTCTTATTTCACATTGTTTATTATACCTTTTAGTCCTTATCTACACTTTCAGGTTCTCACACTAGGGAAACTATTTGGTATTTACACATATGTGTCCTATTTATTTCACTTAAGAGTATTGTCTCAATGTGCATCCCTTTAGCTATAAATGTCTCTAATTGCTCATTTTTTATGGCTGAGTAGTACTCCATTTTATAAAAAAAACAAATATTATCCAGTCTCCAGTTGACAGGCATTTGGACTGTTTCCAAGTTTTAGCTATTACAAATTGTGCTGCTATGAACATGGGTACACATATATCACTGTGGTATGAGTCTTTTAATTGTTTGAGGAAGATACCCAGCAGGAGAATAGCTGGGTCAAGTGGGACTTCCAGTCCTAGTTCTTTGAGGTATCTCCATACTGATTTCCACAGTGCTTGCACCAGTCTACACTCCCATCAGCAGTGGAGCAGAGTTCCTCTTTCCCCACAGCTCCGCCAGCATTTGTTATTGGTTGATTTCATATTTGGTTTGTTGCATCTTTGTTTATGATTGTCATCTCTTCCTCTTGGATTGTTCCCTTTACAAGGATGTAGTGTCCTTCTTTGTCTCTCTTAATCAGGGTTGGTTTGAAATCCACTTGATCTGCAAAGAGGATAGTTACTCCTGAATTTTTTCAGGTTCCTGTCACATGGGCTGTTGTTTTCCACCCTTTAACTTTTAGTCTATGAGTTTCCTTTTTAAAATTTTTTTATTAAAAAAAATTTTTTTTTATGAGTTTCCTTTTGAATTAAGTGTGTTTCTTTTATGCAGCATATTGTTGGCTGTTGCTTCTTGACCCATTCTGCCAGTCTATTTCTTTTGATTGGTGAATTGAGACCATTATCATTGATGGTTATAACTGCTATGTATTGACTTATCATTGTCATGACTTTTTCTGTTTGTTGGATTCTCCCCCTTTGTGTTTAATTTCTTGTTGTGCCTGATGGTTTCATTGTGCTGGGCTTCCTTGGGTTTTGATCCTCATTGTCTTTTCCTAGGATATTGTCTAAAATCTTTTGGAGTGCTGGTTTGGTAGTCACAAAGTTCCTAAGGTGCTCTTTTTCATGAAAGTATCTTATTTCTCCATCAATTTTGAAAGTTCGTTTTGCAGGGTACATCAGTCTGGGTTGGAGCCCTTTGGGGCTTGAAATACATCATTCTAAGCTCTTCTTGTCTTGAGGGTTTGCATTGAGAATTCTGCTATTATTCTTATGGGCTTTCCTTTGTATGTGATTTGTTTCTTTTCTCTAACTGCTTGTAGAATTTTGTTCTGCTGTTCAGTTTCTGGAATCTTAATCATTATATGCCTGTGTGTAGATTTTTTTATCTTGGCTAGCTGGAGTCCTATATGCCCCTCTTATCTGTATGTCAAGTTCTTTTCCCCTGCTTGGGAAGTTTTCTGCTATCACTTCTCTGAACAGATTTTTTATGTTGTCTGCACTCTCTTCTGTTTCTTCATTGACTCCGATAAGTCTTATGTTATTCTTCCTTGCATCGTCTAGCAGCTGCTGGATTGATTTCTCATGGCCCCTTACTATTTTAAAGAAATTTTTCTTTTCCTGGTTGCTAATTGCAGTCTTATCTTCTATATCTGAAATTCTGTCCTCACATTGGTTCATTCTGCTGGGTAAACTTTTAATGGAGTTTTTAATCTCTTCGAAATCTGTTTGCATCTGTTTTATGGATTCTATTTGTTTCCTATGTTGGGTTTCCATCATGTTCCTAAGCTCCTCTATTTTTGTGTCTGAGTCCTCTCTAGATTAATTAATCATGTCTTATACTATGGGCACAATCTCTGCTGTCATTTGAAAAATTATTTCTGATTTTATTTTTTCCAGATCCTCTTTTGTTGCCAGTTCAGGGAGTCCAGATGGATAAGTATCAGATTGTTCCATCTCGTTTCCCTTTGGGGTTGCTTTAGGTGATCTGTAAGTCTGGTTTTGAGACTTGTTTACGTGTCTTCTCATTTCAAGGGTGGGGGTGGGCTGCTGGCACACACGCGGCCCACCTCCTCGTCACTGGGGGCGGTGGTACGGTGGCCTGGAAGACTCCTCCTCAGAGCTGGGGGTGGCTCTGTTCCTTGGCCCTGGGGGTGGTGGTGGTATGGTGGCCCAGAAGGCTCCTCCTCAGCACTGGGGGTAGCTCTCCTCCTCAGTGCTATGTTTTATTTTAGCCTGTGCCAGGTACTACTTCTGAATAGACTCAAAGCTGGGGAAATTTAGGGACACTTATGGACATGACTCCACTATCAGGGGCATGTGCATAATGGGCCACAGTTGTGTAAGAGTGACCTAACACACTCAACCACACATGGTCAGCATGATCACAGTCTTGGATCAGGTGTTTTGTCTCACCATGTCCCAGTAAGCTGATAATAGATACTACAACTGCTGTGAACTAAAAAACATTGTAGCTGTTTAGTAGCTGTCTTTGCTGAAAGAAAAAGACAAACAGCTCTTGAGCTGTGGAGCAAATGCTCCAGCTCTCCTGCTCTGATGCTGCCGTGATGGTGATAAATAGCTCATGTGTTGTTCTTTTTTTTTTTTTTAGTACCAGGGATTGAACTTGGGTCCTTGCTCTTGTGAGGCAGGTGCCAGAACCACTGAACTAAATCACTGGCCCTTGTGTGTTGTTCTTTATTGGGAAATTAATTAACTCACTCATAGGACAAAGGACTATATGGAGTAATTTGTGAACCCCTTTCCAGGTGCCCCTGGGGAGCCTCAGGCTTGACAGCCTGCTAGAAACCAGACTGTGAGACAAAGTTTTTAGCATGCCTGTGGATGATTTTGAGAACCAATACCAAATAATAGGAGTTGGGAACTGGAAAGAATAAAACAGGATGGAAAGTCAATCCAAGAAAACTTTATAGAGCTGGTGATTACAATAGAAAAGACAGTTCACTGTCACTGGGAATCCTCTGAGGGTCATGTAGAATACTTCTCGGACTTGTCCACCTGGGACATAGAAGAATGGGAGATTTATCTAATGGCCTCTGTTCCCAAGTGTTCAAGGATTGTCCCAGGGATTTTAAGCCCCAGGTGCTTCCAGGTTTGTGTATGCATCAGAATGGCTGTGTAGATGTCCACAGGACTTCCAGAGAGGCAGGGAAAGCCTTGGATGAAAGGAGAGATTTGTGGTACAGTAAAGGTGAAGTGTTGTGAAATTTTACTCATGTGCAGCTGGATGTCCAGAAATGGCTAGAATAAAAACAATGTAATTCTAAGTACTCTTCAGTAAAGATTTAGCTTCTTCTACAAATGTGCCTGTAGATTAAGACTGGCAATATAAATATTCTAGCTACTAAGCTTTGTTATCTTGTGGTATACACTAACTTTATATGTTTATATTATTTAGATCTGGCCACAACAAAAGGTCTTTAGATCTACAAAATAGGGGGCAGATCCAGGTTTTGAGTAAAAAATTTTATTGGCCCACTGATCACAAAAACATAGATATTTTTGTTTAGTATATTCCTTTGCCATTGTTATAATTAAAATAAGAAAACATTAGATTTCTTTGACAAAACAACTAAGATTCTATATGGTCTTAAACTCTACTTGCTGTACTTGGGCTAATACCTCTGGACAAACCATGGTTAATGCTGAAGATGAAAAGTTTATGTCCAGTGGTGCTTAGTTTGTCTGACCTCTGCAAGTTTTTGAGCTAGTACTGGTATTCATCAATGTTCTATTTTTAATATTTAGCTCTCACTTATATAAAATGGATACAAAATTAAGCTTAAGCATCAATGACTTGCTAATGTTCTTGTCCCTTTTCCAGACTACCAAAATGATGGTTCATCAAACAACAAAACCCATCTTCCTTTGTCTCTTTTAGATCAATGAGGATGAGACTTTTGATCCCCACCTAGTCAGCATTCATGCCCCTCCTGTGCCTGAAGCAGTTAGAAGAAGATGGACTCCTGGCCCTTCTGCAACCCTTAAGAATAAGGAGTCAAAGTCTTGGGGTGAGGGGATGGGAATAAAGTAGGATGGAAGAAATAAAGATAGAAAGTAGATGAGGAGAATCATAACTAAAAAATTGTACTTTTAAAAAGACTGCAACTCCAGGACACAGTCAAAGTTACCCAAGGTAATCCATATCCATATTATTTAGGTTTGTTTATACTTCTTTTCTTCTAGGTCCATCACATACAAAAATCCCTTAAAGATATATTACATCCATAAATTAATTTAGTTGATAAAATAAAGGGCAGAAACTGGATCTTAAAGGAAGAGATTGAGAGTTCAAATAATGTTTTCAGGCAAAACAGATTACTCATCCAAAAAAAAAAACCACTGATAAGGCTCATGCCTTTAACTTCCAAACTGAGCCATTGTCTTTCTGTAGGTAGGTCATCCTTTTCCTGTAAACCAGGACCATGACAAAACTTCCTACTGTGTCACAAAGTTCATAGATTTCCACCACCAAAAACACACAAATATTACCAGCTCCAGACTCTACCCTCCCGTCTTGAGGGCTCACACTCTATTTTTTTGAGTGTGCACTTTAAAAATTCTGCCTATAAATCCCTTTATATGTGTTTTTAAAAATGAAGCAAAACAAAACAAACAAACAAAAAAAGAGTGTCAGTTGGGTGTAATCTACTATAACATTGAGATACAGTTTGCATTTATATAAAATTCCATATTTCTCTATTTCCGTATTTTGTAATGTCAGAGATAAATTGTTATCTACTAGTTCCATTGTATGAAAGTTGAAGCTGTACTAATGCATACATTCCACAATGCAAAGCAAAATGGAGTTGTATGTCTTGGTCAGAATTTTAAGGTCGAGGAAAAAAGCAGGTGAGTATTACATTGTGTAAGGATAAACAATAAAAAATACAAAGTAGAATAAAGATTAAATCTCTTT
Organism: Heterocephalus glaber; assembly: GCF_053883595.1. Lineage (NCBI taxonomy): Eukaryota > Metazoa > Chordata > Mammalia > Rodentia > Bathyergidae > Heterocephalus > Heterocephalus glaber. The sequence goes on along the minus strand of NW_028258325.1, from coordinate 10,330,114 downwards.
GCTTGGTCAGGAAGACTTTCTAACATTCTGCCAAGTTTGTAAAATAGAGCAAGTTTTAGATTTTGTAGATCTGTGAAAATGATGGTAATAAAATACAAGACCAGGCAGAAAGTCTTAACACTGGTAGTTTAGAAAATAAGTAGGTTAAATCCCCTATGTTGCAAAATATATAATTTGTTTTGTTTCCTCCCATGTTTTTCTGTATTTGGTTGACATAGAAGATAAGTTTAGATAGTATAATTTCATTGGTGTGTTCTATTGCAATATTAGTGGTTTTAATACAATGTTTCTGGAGTTGATAAAAGTCTTATAATTTAGTTTTTATCAAAATCTAAAAATATTAAAAATAAAAATATAAGTACATTTAAGGCCATCAAATATGTTAAAGTGGTTGAGTATGGTGAATTAAAATTTTAAGAATTGTTATCTATAATACGTTTACATGATCTTGTAGTAATAATTATAAATTATCAATCCAGCAATCACATATTAAGTGCTTACCATGAATGACTACAACTAGAGAGGAATTCTTTTTTATTCTTATGTTTGTTGTGTCCTCCTATTATAGGCAGCTCAGTTAGATAAAAATTAATATACAATCGGAGAGGGACTGGGATCTCAAGAAAGTCAGTGAAAGGTGGAGACATCAGAATTGTGGCTGGAGGTGGATCTGAAGGAGGCCTCAAGATTAAAATCACAATGGCCAGATTTACATACTTCCCTCTGAATGGAAATTTGTAATAGTACACCCAGTCCATTAAATCCAGACATGCATCAGGCATCCAGGTGGGCCTGGATCCACCCCTCCCCCCAAAAGTTCCTGTTTCAGAAGTTGTAGATAAGCAAAGATTAATTATGTCAGCCATATGCCCTTGCTACATGCCCTAACTTCCCTACTATATCAATATGAGCTAAGCAGCTATACTTATAATCTTATTGGTTGATTGTAGTTTGACCCATGTTGTGCCACATTGAGACTTTGCTGTATAAATTACCCTGACAAAGGGTCTTGGAAGGTGCCCACTTTGGGGACCCTCCTGTCTCTCAGGAGCTATTCCTGTTCCACAGTAAACCTTTGCTACTCTTAACCTCCTTTGTCCTTTGGAATTTTTAACTCTGATCTCTCTTCTAAATGACTAATCACTACTTTCAATTCTGTAAAAAAAAAACCCTAATCTAAAAATCTTACCGATATCTCATATTTTTATATAATCTTAATACTAGTTATCTTATTAATCAAGATATATGATTTGCAAACAAACTGTTCTGTGAGTTTTCTTTTTCTTTTTGATTTCCTTTGAAATAAAGAGTTTTTAATTTTGGTGAAGTCCAATGGATCTATTTGTTGTTTTGTTACTTGAGCATTTGGCACTATATTTAAGAAAACCATTGCCTATGTAAGACGCCTCAAATTTTATATAGCCTGAGTCCAAGCCTGGGGTTAGGTGCCATTTCTGTGGGCTCCTACTGACACCCGTAGAATTGAACACCCTGTACCCCTACTACCTATTAATGTGCCTGGCACCCTCTCTAACTCCTAGGGCAGGTTGTTGCGGTCACGGTTGTGTGTTCACAGCCTGTTGGATGCTGGTAGGAAGGAGTATCCCATAAATGTTGGGCATCAGAGAGAGTGTGTTAAAGGATCAGATCTTGGGTAACCTAGACAGCGAACCCGGGCACACATAGAGAAATTTTGGGGAGATCTACTGGAGGCCAAGTTGCTATCTGTTACTTTCACTTTGGTGTTTCTGTGATTTGTATTTGTTCTGTTATCACAAGTCTGGTGAGTTTAAAGGGGGAAGCAATGCAAATGAAATTAAGCAGTGGTTTCAAGTGGTGAACTTAGATTGCTAAAAGAATACCAAAGTATTCTCAACTGTTTTCTCCTTTTGTCTAAATACAACCTCTAACAATGGCTCACACTGAAATAGGGAGGGCTTACCACGTGCCAAGGACTGCCTGAGACACCACTAGTGTGTACTACCTCATTTAACCCACACAGCAATAGCAAAAGTTAGGTTCTGGTATCATTTCTGCTTTGCAGAGAAGAGAGGAGCTGCGTGCCAAAGCAGAGCTACAGGTCGCTTCTCACCTCTGTGCCAAATGCAGTCTCCGTTTCTTTCTCTCTGGGACTTCGCAGGCGCCTGGGTCTCGGGGTGGGAATTTCCTGCAGCAATGCACTTTCTGCCTTGGACTGAGAAGTCGAACAGAAAATTACTGCTACATAACCCCAGGAATGCAGTGGAAAAAACCTCAGTCACCTTTCCATCTCAGCACAGGATAATCAGCAAAAAATGCACATTTTAAAAATGCACATCTTTCAGGGATGGGAGCGGGGTGGGGGCGAAGGGCTTAGAAGAATGGCATTAATTCTCAAGCACAAGTTTCATCCTTGCCAATGCAAAACACTGCATTAACATTTAGAAGGAGAAAGAAATTGCGTGGCATTCAGATCCATGCAGTTTGGCGCACACGAAGCAAGCCAGCAAAGCCCAGGAGAATGCCGACAGCCCCAAACTGGAGCACCCTCCCGTCTGCTCACCCTTGCGGCTTGGAGCTTCTCCCGCATGCGCTCCCTCATGGAAAACTCTGCGAAGCCCGTTCTGGATGTTGAAGGAATTGGAGGTAAGCCTTAAAAAAAATAAAGGAAAATTACTTTTGTTTTCCAAAGGGAAAATGAAAATTTTAAAAATGTGAGAATGTAATTTTATTTTGCCAATCCAGGGCTTCACGCGAGCAACCATGAGATGTGCTGCAGCCCCGCTTTGGATGCAGGAAGGTGTGTCTTGGCTTGGAGGCTGACAGGGAAAATGGCTCTGCCAGGACTGTCGCCCCAACTTAACCAAGAATAAAGGGAATGGCACCTGAGGCCCAACTCAGATTCCACTGGGGAGAGGCCCTGACATTCATGGATTGGGAACAGACGCCTAAGGAGTCAAGCCTTTCACTTTGAGCAGAGAAATCTCTTCTCCAGGCCTTGGCCACAGCCCCGCTCAGTGGCATAGAGATGCAGTGTGTTTTGTCCATAGTATGAAATACGGACAACACATCTGGAACCAGTGGGCAGCTGATGTGTGGCAGGCACTGTGACACACGTCAAATGCACCGTCTCCTCGGTCTCCTCCTGGCAGACCCTGGGTGTCCCTGACCCAGGCAGGAGACGACACAGACTCTGAGGCCCTGTGTGGTAAGTGCCTGGCTCCACCATCACACACGCAGCATGCAAAGTGTGTAGGATCTGGTCCCAGCTTTACACTTCTGATGCTCTACAACCTGACAGGAGAGGTGGCGATAAAAGGACTGATCAACAGAGTGCCAGCCTCATGGGAGCAGAGTCCCTACCGGGAAGGGGGGGCTGGAGTTTGGGGTTCAGTTGGGGAGCCTGAGGTGTCCCACAGAGGAGCTTTGGCTCTGCTCTCCAAGCTGCTCGGAAGACAGAGGTGAGGAGGAGGCTGATGCACCTGGGCTGCAGGGACAGCAGCTACGGGCCCAGCTGGGGGGCCCCTGTGTGACAATAAGGAAAGGGGTGAGTGAGTGTGGCCACAGGAGGAAAAGTACAATAGGCCTTGAGGTGGTCGGTAGGAAGGGGGCAATGGACAGCGTTGAGCAACAGAGGCAGAGGTGGCGACTCCTAGAACTTCTTAGAGCTGCAGGCTGCGGGGCTGTTCTGCGAACCCCAGCTGCGGCCCAGCCATTTGTGTGGCTTAAACTCCCTCAGGTGGGAAGACCTTGGTCTGAAAAACAGCGGCCCACAGTGTCCAAGTCCTGACAGAGGCAGTCAGGAGTGTGAGGCTGCAGAGAGAAAGGTGAGGGGTGAAGCCAGGCTGGGAGGTAGCGGGGCAAACTTGTTTGGAGCCAGCATGAGTCTGAGGTGTCTGTCCAGGGCTCTGCATGGCAGCCTGGGCCCAGGCCCAAAGGTAGAGTTGGGAGTACTTTGACCAGGGAGAGCACTGAGGATCTGAGAAAAGCTGCTCTCCAGAGGGAGGGAAGCTATAAGAGAAGGGGCCAGCACCTGGAGACAGCGGCATTGCTCAGGGAGGAGGCCTATGTCTTCGTCTTTGTCCTTCTGTGAGACAGAAAGATACAATGCACTACCTATGCCATGCTCCCTTATTTAATGCCTGCTGGAAGTGGGACACATTGATGGCGTTGATTAGAGTCTTGCATGTGTATGAGGAGATTCAAATCTCTTTAAATTTTCACCAGCTCAATAAAATGGCCTTCAGCATTCATACCTTTTTTTTTTTTTTAACTCAATTAAAAAACCTAAGTCATTATTTTCCATTTTGAAAGAGCATATAACCTCAGTAGATTCTGGCTCTGTGACAGCAGCTCAGAATCCAGAGACTTCTCCTTCATTGCATAAGTCACATTTGGAATTTACAGATGTGTAAATTCTAGACCTGCAGCGTACTCATCCTTGTAATCCCAGCACTAGAGCGGCTGAGGCAGAACATTCATTGCAAGTTCGAAGCCAGCCTGGTCTAGTGGGAGACCCTGTCTCAAAAAACCAAAACCAAAAAGCAAATATCTGCTTCCTTCCCAGATTTTAAGGTTCCGCCACATAGGGCAGGCACATCCCAGGAGTCACGGAGCATGGGTGGCGTGCTTGGACGGGAGGCGAGAGAGGCGTCTAGATGGGGCCCCTAGAGCCTGCCAGGCTATTCCGTGGCGGGTTACCCACAGGGCTCTGACATCCACCCCCCCCACAGATGACCCCTTTCACAGTTAATCGCAAGTTTCTTTGAACATTTAAAACCATCTTGCTTTTTTACTCCCACCTTTAAAAAAAAATAAGACTCAGCTTTTCTTTCTGCTCGAAACAGTTACTCTTTGTATGTGGCTCATTAGATAATTTTGTGAATGATTCTTTAAAGAGGGACAAGATACTTTATTCAACAACATCTCTTCTGGATAAGAAAAAAAACCCCTGAGTGTCTTTAGTATTATTTTGTAAAACCTTAACTATTTTGATACAGTAAAAAGTAACTCTTGCCTAATTTTTAAAAAATGATATTTATTTATTTAATTTTTAAAAAATATTATTTTATTGGTACATTTTAGGTATGCAGTATGACATTCATCATTGGAAATTTGCACCTTTACATAGTCTCTCTTGGTTCTTATTTTTCCCCCTTGCCCTGCCCTCCCTTCAACCCCTCTATCTCTCCCTATTTACAAAGACTTTGTTTCCATTTTTTCATTTTCTCATATTAATTTCATTCCCTTAAATAAAGGGTATTTATTTATTTCTAACGGACATTACTTTGTGGAGCAGTTTTAGGTTCATAGCAAAACAACGCCCCCCTCAAACAAAAACAAAACCAAAAAAACCACAATTTTTTTTAAAGACAAGGTCTCAGTATGTAGCCCAGGCTGGCCTCAAACTTGGAGCGATCCTCCTACCCCAGCCTTCTGCATGCTGGGATCATAGGCACACACCACCATGCCTGGATCTCAGCAAAACTGAGAGGCAGGTGTGGAGCTTTCCTAAATCCCTGATCCCCACACGTGCCCGGCCTCCCCCACTCAAGTGGCGAGTACATGAATTACAGTCCATGAACCTATGCGGACTGTCCTCACCCCCAAGTCTCTGTCTACACACGGCTTCCTCTCTGGGCTGCGTGCTCCATGCTTTGCAGGAAGCTACGGCCTCATCTGCCCAGCACAGCACTTGCTGGGCAGTTCCAAGGCCCTGGAAAATCTCTGCTGCTGCCGTGAGTCCCACTTCCCCTTCCTTGCAACCCCTGGCAATCAGAGATTTTCTTTGCAACTATTTTTTTTTTTAGAAAGTCTGTGCTACTAAAAGACATTTAGAGACTTTAAAGATCTCCAAATCCGATCTGTGCTACTACTTGATGACACGACACTGCCCCAGCTAGGAGGTGACCAGCTCGAGGGCAGGACGCGTCTGGAGTGTGCTGTCCCTGGCATGCGGTGGTGACAGAGCATCCAGGGGAACACAGGGACCAAAGCGCGGGCATGTGGGACACGGTGCTTAAGTTACTTCAAACAAAATGAATGCAGTCGTCTCTGGTGATGGCGACTGTTTCTCTACTACTGCTAACACGACACCCGTGAAAAGCCACGGGTGCGAATCCACTCCTGTTGACTTAGCAACTAGTAGGGATTAAGTACATTGTTATCTTGGTAGAAAATGGCAGTTTCTTTAAATAGCTGGAAATACAAAGACAGCCCTCTTAAGACCTTTCTTTCCCCTAATTTATTGTCATTTACTCCACTCCCAGGTATGTGATCCCAAACTGGGACTAATATCATTAAAAAAAAAAAAAATCAGGCAAAAAGTACTTTTTATTATATCAAATTTTTTTAAGGTTTAAAAAACAATATTAAGGAAACTTCAGCTTCTTTATGCATTTAATAAACTATCTTGCCTGTCTTTAAAAAAATAATTCGCATGGACAAGTAATAACTTTTTTTTTTGGTACCGGGGATTGAACTCAAGACCTTGCGCCTGTGAGGCAGGTGCGGGGTCACTGAGCTAAATCCCTGGCCCAAGTAGTAACTTTTTTTTTTGTTTGTTTTGTTTTGTTTTTGGTACCGGGGATCAAACTCCGGTCCTTGCACATGCGCAGAAGGCGGCGAAACCACTGAGCTAAATCCCCAGCCCAATAGTAACTGTTTTAAGTAGACAGTGACTGGCGAATCTGGCCCGCTCTGGGGAGGGAGGAGACCAGCTTTCCCTGCTGAGGGAGGTGTGACTACTTCACGCTCACAGAGAGGCGCCTTCCGGAAGTGCTGTGACAGCAGTGGGCAGAGCCAGCTTGACTCAAGCTCTGCATCCTCCGGGTACCGGGAAGGTGATGGGAATAGTTTATAAAATTAGTGAAAATTCTTATGGATAATGAGAGAATTTTGGGACATTCCATTAAACTTTATACATCGCTTCAATGCAGCATGAATATGGACTTTTTTTTTTTTGACAAAGTGATGTTTTTCATCAGAACAAGCAAAGATCTAATGTATAGGTTTGCACTTGCTGCTCGGAAAGCCCCTTAGCCCCACGATTACATCAGCTGCATGTTTGCAAAAGGCTTCTAGATTGCTACGCTTTGTCTCCTCTTCCCTAACATCCGTACTCACTGCACCCCATTCTCTCTCTTTGCAGGTTTAATAAAATGGTGGACATTTTCCATTTTCTTCTTAACCATTTCCCTTATACCTTCAAAAGACACACCATGTGCTCCTAATAAAACAAGCGTTGCATTTTGAAATAATTTTTTAGTCTTCTCACTGAATGCTCCCAAATGATGTGATCTAGGATCCTGATCCCTTGCCTACTTTTTTCTTTAATAATAGCTTTGTTGAGAGATAAGTCACCTACTACAAAGCTCATGATTTAAAGTGTCCGATTCAGTGGTTTTTATTTATCTATTTAGCAGTTGACAGATATTTGGGTTGTTTCCACAATTTGGCTGTTATGAGTAATGTTGCTATGAACATTTGTGTACAAGTATATGTACGGTCATATGTTTTCAATTCTAGTAGTTGAATTGTTCAGTCATATCCTAATTCTGTTTTGAACTTTTTGAGGAACTACTAAAATATTTTCCAAAGTGGCAGCAGCATTTTACATTCCCATCAGCAATACACAAGAGTTCCAATTTCTCCACATCCCTGCCAACACTTATTATTATCTGTCTTTTTAAATGATAGCCACCCTGGTGGGGGTGAGGTGATATGTAATTGTGCTTTTGATTTTCCTTTCTTAATGGCTAATGATGTGGAACATCTTCATGTGATCATTGGCCAACTGCATGTACTTTTTGGAGAATGTCTATTCAAGTCTAGTCCACTTTAATATTGGGTCACTGGCATTTTTATGTCCTAGATATGGCATCCTTGAGTTGCAAATATTTTCTCCCTTATGTGGGCTGTGCAGAGCTTTGATGGCATCCAGGGAGGAGAGCTGAGGGACTTCTCAGGCCTGTTCTGGGAATTAGGGGGGCTGGTTTCAAAGCTGTGCATGGACATGGACAGACTATTCCCCAGTTTTTCCTCTGAAGAGTTTTCATCAGCCTTTTGTAAACCTCAACTGGTGATTCCTTGCCCGATGCTGCGGTGCTGATTTAACTACTGGCTTTTGACAGAGGTCCACTGGATATTTGTATTTGTTCTCACAGAGTGAGCTCTGATTCAGGTAGAAGCTTTGGGAATAGAGCTTTTCAGTGAGCTAAAATATACAGGTCAAATAGTGAGAGTTCTCGGGTGAGAAGGCTTTGGGGAAGCTCCGAAGGCTCCCCCAGCTTCCTGAGATGCCAAGGTTGTGATTTTTCTGGCTACCATGATTGTGAGGCTGTGGCGCTGAGTGATGGGGACCAGGATCAGGGAAAGTCCCACATCACAACGCTCGCTGTTTCTACGGGGACTCACTTTCTGGAAAATCCCGGATGGCTGCCAGCTTTTAGCTAATTTCCTTAAAAATGTTTATTTTGACAGTTTTTGCCAGTGTCCTGTTTGTAGTGCTGCGGAAATGGGTTTTCTAAGGCCCTGACCTACTATTTTGGAAGTGCCCATCCTTCCCCTCACTTTCAGGAAAATCCCTGCCCCTCCAGCCAGGCTGGTGCTCTGTGAACCTCACTGCCTGGACCAGCACTGTGGCATGGCGTGGAGTTCAAGGGACTTCTCTGGACCCACCCCGGATTTGGAGACCGAGGTGTTCTGAAATTTTAACTGGTATTACCTGAATATACACAGATTATAGAATAAGCAAGTGTGGTGACCTACTTGATTAATTATCTCCTTCTTCAACTTTTCTACCCTAGATAAAGAATATGCCTGCCAAATTTTGATTTTTAAAAACTTTCTATCATTCATAATTACAAAATTTTAGAGTATGTTTCTATGTTTTCATAACTTTCATTTTGTTGAAAACTGTGACTTCAATCAAAAATTCAATTTGTTAACAGGGTGAATAATAAAAGATTTTTAAGCATAAAAATAATACAGTTCTGCATAGGAAGTAGAACGAAGGAGTATGAGAAAAAAGAAAATGGTATGAAATTTATTATATTTTCATTATTTCTCAACTTATTTATTAATTTCTAAAATAGATGATGGGGATTATCCAGTCACTGTAACATTTCAATTCTTTTGGGGAACCTTAAAATTGATATAATACTTTTATCTTTAAACATGAATACTTATAATAGGCCATATATTAAATCTCTGGCAAACATTTAAAAGCATAATTAAAATTTTCTTTTGACAACTTAAAAAAAATGCAACAGGGACCTAATATTTCCATGACTGTTGTAGGGGTGGTGGACAAAGGGGTTTGAAGAATGCTGGCCTGACCTGTGTTTTATTTCTGCCTCTCCTCTCTAAAACTCAAACCCTTACGTAGAAACCCTCCCACCTTGGCAAAATTCCAGGGATGGAAATGTGAACCTGGAGTGCGGGAGCAGCACCCGGCAGAAGCCAGCTTGATTCAGGAGCTGAAACTGGAAAGGAGAAGAGGTCGTATCCCGCGGGGCTGGGAGGAAAGCTGTAATGACGTGGACAATGCAAGGACCTAAAGTATCACCAGCCACAGTCAAAGCTCTGGGGACACAGGATTCTGCCAACAAGCAGGGAAAAGCCAGGGCAAGGAAGGGGCCAAATGGCTAAGGACAGTCACCAGTAGGGTGGAAGAATGAGGTGGTTACCCACTGAAGGGTATGAACGGAGGGTGACACAACCTGATTTTTTTTTTTTTTTGGTACAGGAGATTGAACTCGGGACCTTGCGCTTGCGAGGCAGGTGGCAGAACCACTGAGCTAAATCCCTGGCCCACAACCTGATTTTTATAAGATTTCTCTGGCACCTTGGTCAAGAATGAGGGGAGAATGCAAGCAAAGAGACCAGTTAGGAGGCTCTCGCAAGACCTAGGTGAGAGATGAGGGTCTAGGGTCGGGATGGGGGAGCGGAAGGATGGCTACATTTTAGGCTCATTCTGACGGTGGTGCAGATGGGCTTGGTGGGTGTGGGCGGAGAGGTGGAGGAATCCAGGAGGCTGCTTCAAGTCCTCCCCCAAAAAGCTCCATTAGGAAGATGGGAAAGGCTGTAGGAGAATCAGGCTTATGTTGGCAGAAAGTGATTGCTTTCAGGTGCATGAAACTTGAGTCATCTCAAAAGCGGCCACAGACCTAACTAAAGAGCTAAAACTATAAACCTTCTAGAAGAAAACATAAGAGAAATATTTCAAGATCTTGGGTTGGGCAAAGAATTTTTAGATACAACTCCAAAAACACAATATGTGATTAGAAAAAAATAAATTCGAATCTATCAAAATTAAAAACATTTATACTTCAAAAACATCACTGGAAAAATGAAAAGACAAGCCATTGACTTAGAGAAAATACTATATTTTCAAGTTATTTATCTGATAAAGTACTTGTACGTAGAATAAAGAACTCTGAAAGCTCTATAGTAAGATAAACAGTTTAGAAAATTTACCTAAAAGATGTACAAATGGCTAACAATAATACAAAAATATTTCAAAATCATTAACCATGAGGGAAATGCAAGTTAAAAGCACAATGAGATACCAGTTCATATTCACCATAAAGGCTATACCTGTATACAGTCCCTCTTAATCTTCAATTTCAGTTACTTGTCATCAACCACAGTCCAAAAATATTACATGGAAAATTTAAGAAAAAAGCAATTCACAAGTTTTGAATTTCGTGTGCTTCTGAGTAGTATGCTAAAATCTCATGCCATCCAGCTGTGTCCCACCGGGACACGAAGCACCCCTTTCCCATGGACCTGTGCTATATAAATTGCCACCTCTTGGTCACTTAGGAGCCACGCTGGTAATCAGATTTACTGTCATGATATCCAGGTGCTTGTGTTCAGGTACCCTTATTTTACTTAATAAAGGCCTCAAAATGTAACAGGAGTGATACTGGCAATTCAGACATAGCAAAGGGAAGCTGTAGGTTGTTTCCTTTGTGTAGCTGAAAGTTCTCAATGGGAAAGAAAAAAAATCAGATGCTGAGATTGCAAAGGGATGCAGAATAATAAGATATTTTGAGAGATAAAGAGGATTTATATAACCTTCATTACAAATATTGTTCAAGCTTCTATTTTATTATTAGTTATTGTTGCTTACCTCTTATTGTGTTAACATGTTTGTTAAGCCTTACCATGGGTAGTTATGTAAAGGGGGAAACCTATTATAAAGTTCAGCTCTCTATAAGTTTCAGGCATCGCCTGTGGGTCTGTGGAATGTATCTCTGTGAATAAGCAGGAGAGTACTGTAGTTAAAGACAGATAATACAAGTATTGAGAAGGATGTAGGAAGGCTGGAACTCGTGCCAATTGTTGGTGGGAACATAAAATGACAAAGCCACTTTGGGACAGACTGGCAGTTTCTTAAAAAATGAAACATAAATTTTATCAATAGTCTACCCCTAGAAATCCTCCCAAGAGAAATAAAAACATATGTCTTCAGGGAGATGTTACAAGTGTTCATGGCAACACTGTTTATACTGTACCAAAATGAATATAATCTAAATGTCCACCCAGAGATGCATAAAGAAACAAAATGTGGTATGTGTGTAGGACGGAATATAATTCAACAATGAAAAGAGGAAATGTGGATACATGCTACAGCGTTTAGGAATCTCAAAAAACTATGCTAAGGGAAAGAAGCCAGATGCAAATCACTACATATGCGATTCAATTTACACACAATGTCAGGAAAGTAGGTTTATAGGGATAGAAAACAGATCTGGGGGGCCGAGGATTTAGCTCAGTGGTTAGGCCTGCCTCACAAGTGCAAGGACTCAAGTTTGATTCCCAGTACCAAGAAAAAAAAAAAAAAGAAAACAGATCTGTGTTTGTCTAGAATTAGGGCAGGGGTGGAGATAAAGACACAAAGAGGAAATGTGGGGGTTAATGAAAATGTTCTAAAATATTTATACATCTATACATTTATCAAAAATTCCCGAATCATATACAGTGGTACCTCAGTTCATGAACTTAATTTGCTCTATGATTTTGGAAAAGATGGCCATGTTTGTGCGTTTGTGTTCGTGCAGGAAGATGGCTGCACTCATGTCTGTCACCCACTGCAGAGTTTTGCAAAGCACTTCTTGGTTTTTTTTGGTACCAGGGATCAGACTCAGGAGCTTGCACTTGCAAGGCAGGCGTGCTGCTGTTAAGCCAAATCCCTGGCCCTGCAAAGCACCTCTGTCTGCAAGCCAAACTGTTTGTGAACAGAAGCGTTTATGAACCAAGGCAGTACTGTACTCAGAATGGGTGAATTTTATGATTCGAACAGCTGTCTCTCTAAGGCTATTAAAATGAGCTGTCTTGTTAATATCCAAAAGTCGTAAATGCACACTCGGTCTGGCAGGGGCCAGGCTGAGGAAAACAGCGTGTGGACAGGATCAAAGCCTTGAGGTACCAACAGGAATCGGTGTTGATACAGAAAGCAGGGCCACGCTAGGAACTCGAATGCACGACACCGGGCAGCTGGGCTGTGAGTGAGGGCTCCAAAGACGAGAAGAGGAGCAGCCAGAGAGGCAGAAGGAGAACCAGGTGAGTGGCACTTGGGAAGCAAAATAAAAAAGCAGGAGGGAGGATGAGCAGCTCAAGCTCAAGCAAGACTCGGCTTCCTGGCATCACGATGCTGCTGGGAGCCCCGTCAGTTCAGGATCAAGCACTGATGGTGAATTAGCAAACGTGCGGTCTTCACTGCAGCCCCTGAGCATCGTGTGAGGGAGGGCACAGATCCCCATGTTTTCTGCGTGCGTCCTCTGACACACCTGGGCTGGCCCTGGACCCCAGGGTGACCCCTGACACCCAGCTCCCTCCTCGCAGTCCCACATGCTATTGATTCCTTGGCCCATCTCTCCAGGTTTTGATGACTTCTAAAAACTTCCCCCAAATAACTCATCTACTTCATTAACATCACATTTCACTAGTTTCTGAGCTTTCTTTTGAGCCAATACTGAGAAACTGGCTCTGAAATGATACTTTAATCAGAGAACCTACCAAGAGTGAGTGGAAAACAGCTGTTAGTAATGAAGAAATTTATGTTCATGAGAAACAACTTAACTTTGGATAGTCCCTCCCCTAAGAGGGTACAAGATGAAATCATGGGGAACCGTGTATGTCTTACACTGGATGTTTACTTGACTTGGGCCTTGGGCATGTTCCATGAAATGATTTCTTCATTCAGAATGTCATGCCTGGACATATGTCCGATCAGTAGACGGGAGGCTGCAGCTTTCACTGTGTGTGTTAGTGCTGCTGTTCACTGGGGAGGTGGCACCCTGGCTAAGCGTTTGTGCAGTGTGGAAGGCCACCTGGTCCGGGTGCTGGTCTCAGGCTCTCAACGCTGCCTGGCTTTGGCAACACCTGGAGGCGTGCTATGGCAGCCCCGAGGGGCAGCCCAGACCCAGGGGAGAAGGACAAAGTCCGGGCAGGAATCAAACATCTGGATCCAGATGTGCAGACTTCATCTGAAGGACACAGAGGGTAAGCTGGTCAGGTGGGAGGTGAGCAAACCCAGGCCAGAGCGAGGCCTGGGGCAAAAAGAGAGAGGAGAGCTCAGGACACTGTTCATCTCCCCCCGCCCCGAGATGATTTCAGATCCTCACACTGCACAGGGGATGTGGAAGCGCAGAAAGGTTCCACTCAGACTCCTGGGCATGGGGGATGTTTCCAGACGGGGGGGACATGTATATATGGAGTTTTGAAAGTTGAGTAGCTAAGCTGGATGTGGTGGCACACACCTGTAATCTCAGCACTCGGGAGGCTGGGGCAGGAGGATCACTGTGAGTTCAAGGGCAGCCTGGGCTACATAGTGAGACCCTGTCTCAAAAACAAACAACAACAACAACAACAACAACAAAACCAAAGGACGAAGAGGAAGAGGAAGAGGAGGAGGAAGAAGAAGACTTAGAAAGTGGAGTAGCTAATACAAAAATCTAAACAAAAAACCCCAATAGATAAAGGATTAACCCACGGTGGGGAAGCCAGGAGAACTATCCCCTTGAGTGTTATTATTTTTTTGGGGGGAGGATGAGGAATGGCTGGATCAACAATGCTGTGAACTCTCAACTGGCTCTGTGTCTCCCATGGAAGATCTTCCACAAGTCCCTGAGAACACTGCTGGGTTACAGCACTGCCACTGTATCTTCCACGGGCCATTAGCTCTTAAGAGCAAGAGGGTCAGGCTGGCAGGTGTAGAGTGGTGTTATAATTTGGCCAGAGAAATCGAGTTCTGGAGGTCAACAGGTGAGAGCGTGAAGTTTTGCTCCATCTCTTGTGTTTATCGATGCACACTAGACCTAGTCTTCTAATCTATGAAACAAACTCTGATAATCAGACTGTTCTGATACTTAAGCAACAATACAGATAAAGACCTTAGCACCATGCCTTCCAGATTGCTGACTAGCTCCAAACATGATCTTAAATTCTCAGAGTCTGAGGCTGTCAGATTTGTCTTCCATTTATCTGTCTGCCTACCTGCCTTTTAATCCCTCCACCATCATAAAAGCCTCAGATAAATCAAACAGTTCCATAGCTTTCTCAGTTTTAACCCATGCAATCAACTTTGTTGTTTAGGCTGGATTTGAAGTTTCACCTGGGAAAATGCAAGTAAACAGTGTTTATAAATTAGTCATGAGCAAAAAGGTCCCGAGTTCGATCTCTGGTACCAAAAAAAAAAAAAAATCTCCTAAGAGGAGCTATGAGAGCCAGGAAAACAATACATTTCCATTGTTGAAGCCACTTTATGAATGATATTTTGTTATGGCAGCCTGGAGCTGACTAAGATAAATTGTAAGCTTCAGGAGGGAATACTTTTGAGTATTTAGAAAAAGAAACAGCCACATTCTGGTTCTGTTCTTAATAAGTCCTAACAGCTCTCTGTGTATCATTGCTTTTCCCAGGGTTGGACTTGAGATCAGCTGGCTTCCAAAATCCTCTCATTTGCAACAGTTACTTTATCCTCCCTGTGCACAGTGATACAGTGTAACAGGTAAGGATTGGAAAGTGTAACACACTCCCCTCACCCAATCCACTTTCGCTGAAAAGCAGTGAGTTAAGGGCAATGGTTTTCTTCACAACAGGCAAATAACTCATGGTGTTCACTGTAGAGTGAGTAGAGGCCAAAGTTCTTGGAAGGGGGAGGGAGTGTACAAGGAGTGAGTGTAGGCATCCTAAGCGACAAGGTCACCTAGGGTCTCAGAAATCTCCCTCATTTCTTCCAAGGTCAGATTCAAGCCCCACTCCATTGATGTATGCATTTCCCTTAACTGTGTCATCCTCCTTTGAATTTCTGCATATTTGATTATCTACACCATTTCTGTTTCAATAAATGCTTCCTAACTTAAGCATTTATAGAAATACATTCCAAATCTTAGACAAATACTGACCTTTAAAATGACAGAGTTTTGATAAAGTGGGATGGAGCAGTGGCCACACATGAAAAATAATGTCCCTAAAATAGGCATAGTGGTGCACATGTGCCCTGCCAGCACTCTAGGAGGCTGGAGGATCACCAGTTCAAGCCCAGCCAGGGCAATTTAGTGACTTAGCAAGACCCTGTATTTAAAAAAAAAAAAAAGGCCTGGGGATGTAGCTCAGTGTGAAGGTCCTGGGTTCAATCCCCAGGGCTGAAACAAACATACAAACCAACAACCCCAAGAAATTCTCGGATAGCACTGTGCTGAGCTCACAGTAGACAATTAATTTAATAAGTACCAGCTGGCCGGAACTGAGTGACACTCCGAGGGCCCCGCCGGGCCGGCACACTGACGAGCCGAGTCTGGGACTCTTCCTGTCCCGGCTCCTGCTGGGAGCTGCCATGGGCTTTTTCAGACACCATTTCCCCGGGGCCAGCTGTTGGTGGCTGTGGACAGAAGATCAAAGGTTCAGAGGTGCCCAGGGCTTCAGGTGGCTCAGTTCCTCACTGAGGACGAAGTTGGTCAGCAGTAAAAGGATGCTACTGAGAGCTGGACAACCGTGGTTCCTATCACCCGAGTCACTGTGGACAGCCACACTGACCCCCACCCTAGGAAGGGGAGCCAGTCCTGAGATTTTCTATGAGGTGTTAAAAATGAAATTACTGAGGGATGCCCAAATAAGATGGTCATTTTCACTTTCTGTAGGTAAAATGTATAGAGCTCTGCAGAAGAAAAAATCACAATCAAAGAATTCATTCCTAACCCAGATAGATTGGAAACAGCTGTTAGAGTGTTTTGTCCATCCGGGGCATTTGTCATCAGGGTAGATACTGAGCCTATACTTTGCTGCCCCAAGAGTACCCTGGAGCATCTTCCTCAAACTCTGATAGGAGACAAGAGGGAGATGGAGGGATGCCTTCCGGGCAGACAGACAGGGCTCGCTGCCAAACTCTGGTGTGGGCTTGGGACAGTTACTTAACTTCCTGGCTTTGCCTTTCCACCTGTGAAGCATGGAGCAGAGCAGTTGATTCTGACTGCAATGGATGACAGGTGGGCCTGGGGCGCTTCAGCAAGGCCATCCTTAGGGATCTCAGCTGAAGCACGGGTTACAGGACGGTCCTACACCTCCTGGCGGGTAACTGCGGAGACCTATTATATCCCGGTCTCCATCCCTGTGTAGTCTGGGATTAGCTCTGTCTCCCGCAGCTCACTGTACCTGTGACTTTAGAGCTCAGGGCACAAACCGTTTTCATCTGCCCCTAGCGTCCCCTGGCCAAGTGTGCACAGCAGTGAGGCTATGCTGAGGAAAGGGTTAAAGCTCTGGGCGCAGGTCAGCTCCGGAGCGAGCAACCAGAGACTGGCTCCGCGTCTGGTGGCCGGGTGGCACCCCGCCTCCTGAGCCCTGCTCTGCACGGCCTTGGAAAGCAAGCACTGCAGGAAAGCAAGCAGGCCCTGGCCTGCGGGGGGTGCTGAGCCTGAAGGGCTGGAGGGAGGCTTCCTGCCCGCTGGGCTCCCGGGTGCCCTTCCCTGTTTTCCCGCTGGGCTCCTGCAGCCCCATTACCAAGTGACTGCTGGCCAAGATGGCGCTCCCCTTCCCGCCCTCCTTCCGGAGCTGGCATCCGAGGGGGCCTGGCCACCCCTTCCTTCATCCACATTAACCGCTTCCCTGCCTCCCTTCGCAGAGGACAGTTGCTCCTTAGCAGGGCCACAGAGTTACCTTGGAAAGGTTTGTCTCGTCCTGGCTTAAGAGGAACTCCTGCGGAGACGGGGGAGGGACGGAGCAGCCCGGGGCCAGGGGCTGGCTGCTGGCTCAGACTGAAGTGGAATTTGGCCTTGGGGTGAAGAAAGAGGGGTTCCCTGGGATCTGCAATCCTGCACTGCCATCTACTGCCAGTCCTTGGTTATGGCCCGAGTGACAACGCTGAAACACGCTTCATCCATTCTTGGTTGACTGCTCACAGGAGCCCGGAAGAAACTTAAAGGAAAAACGCTCCAAGTACAAACCACAGCCCTATCGTGAGGATCGCCCACCAGCCCGCACACCAGGGCTCCCACACCGGTGTCCATCTGCAGTCCCCAGAGCAGCCGGGAGTTTGTGCCCACAGGAAGGGTGCTGTTCCTGACAGAGTCGGTGTCCACCAAGGGGTGCAGGCAGGCCGCAGGTCACTGACACCATGCACAAGCAGAGCTTCCCTTCACCTCCTACCTGTTTCTTTTTTCGATGTCTTTCAGCCTTTGAATTCTTCTTCCACCTTCCCACATCTGCCTCCTCGTCATTTTCAGTGAACTCCTTTGTTAAAATGCAAAGGGAACAGGGGAGAGAATCTTATGAGAGGAAGCGGGGTATGATTTTCAAGTATCAGAATTAAAAACACCATGTTGACCTCGGGTCTGCATCCATGACATCAAATGTGAGCGAAGGAACAGTTAGCACAATCTAAGTGGCCGTCACATCTGCTCTTCTCAAAATAACAAGCTCTTGAAAACCTGAACCCAAGTGAAATAGTTGTAGACATGATATTGGAGTGCCGTTGTTGCAGGTCTGCATTTATGGCTATGAGATTTATGGGGCACTTACTATGTTCCAGCTCTGGGGGCCTCAGGACAGAGTACAGCACACTGCCCACTCACCATCAAAGAAAGGCAACTACCAAGGGAAGCTGTCAGGACAGACGGCGAGCCATAGCTCAGGACAAACATCAGACTCATGCCCGGGATTCCACAGCTGTCCTTTCCAGCCTCGCCGGCAGGTGAGGAAAAATGAAAACACAGCACATGCTAAATCACCACGAGAATCGTAACGCAGAGAAAAGTTTGGCAAATCTTTTTGAAATGGGAAAATCGCAAAGGTCATTTTCTTTGCACATTATACTTTTTAGCATTTTAGACAAAATATTAGAGCTGAAAACTTGAAAGTATCCAAGCCCTAAAGTTTTCTTGTCCTAGAGTTTTACAGAGTGGGTCATGAGCACCTGTGGAGTCAAGGAGAAGTTGCAAGATAAACGTGGACCCTCTCCTGGCAAACCAAATTCATTAGACCTCTTTTTCTAAAATTGTTGCTTTTTCTAAATATGTTGCTTTTATCCTAGAACACAAAGCCTGGATCTTAATGATATGAGAAGGTTTCAAAGAACTCGAATGCAGGTTGTGGGGCCAGGGCCCAACTACTGCTCCGTTCCCTAGGCCACTGGGCTTAGGGAAGCCAGGAGCTTCGGTTACGGAGGAGAGAGCTGAAGTCGACTGGAGCATGGCTTTGGTGGGGATTTTCCTGGTCTTTGCGAATGCTCTCCTTCCTCAGGGTCCACCAGATACAGCATTCTTAGCTTAGAGATTCACCAACTTAATTACGAGATGATGGTAATATGGAGGTGTGCAGGGATGGCTCTTTACACAAATCTGGTTTTGTTGGCTTAGAATGGACTTGTGAGAAGTCTAGGTCATTTTTTCCTTTCCAATAATATTTCATCTTTGATCATTAGAAAACTGACTGGTAAAACTTGCAATAAGATGGAATGGGAGCTCCATGCGGGCACTGGATTTTGGTCACTGTGGAATCCCCAGGGACTAGAGACACAGACAATATTTGTTTCATGCATCAGTGGGCAAATACAGAGCTGTGTGGCTTGTAGGTACTTAGTATCATGGTTAAAGTTAATCTGCATGGTTTTCATAATGTGTTCCCTGAGGAGTTTGGAAGCATTACATTGGAAACAGTGCACTTTCTCTCTCTGGTCTTTAACCAGTGAGCCCTTAAGCCCAGGGAGAAGCAAGGATCGAGAGGAGCAAGCATTCTCTCTGCCAAATTGGAGATGGTTTTCCTTCTGTGGGCTGTGCGGGGCTTTAGTGAGTTTGTGCACCATGAGACAGAAATTTCCAGGCTCGAGCACAGAGGGTTTTATTAGCAAATGTAATCAATGCAATCTACAACTGTGGCCTTCCTTCTCAACTTTATAGGAAAGCATGGTCTTCAGGCAGAGGTGGGCCCAGGAGCGGGTGGTGAGTGGGAGCTACTGTGTGCTGCAATTCAGTTTCACAGCATTTGTGGAAAAGACAGACAGAGGCGCCTATGGGCCTGCAGCACCCCTCACCACCCACCTCCTCTTCTCCACCATGTGCCTGAGAGGGAAGGCCTGGCAACTAAACTTGGCCTGAGGGTGCCTCCGTACTTGGAGTCTTTCCTTAAACTGCAACCTAACTTAGCACTAAGTAATTGAAAGCCTAACTTACGAGTATACACTGTAGCAAATAACTGAGTCTCACAATCACAGAAGCTCAATCAATCGGAGGTAGTCAATGGATCAGATCACGTTCAACTAAGGCAGCACTGAACTGCAACCAAGCAAGCATTTCCGTTAGTTCCTCACTTTCATTTCCCATCCTTAGATGCTCTCGAACCTCTGCTAGTTCTGAGTGCTATCTTACTCATAAAGTGCCTTGGTCCAACTAAGAGCTGTTAAATTGAATCTAACAGTTTTTTAAAACCACATGCAATTCATGCTTGTTGTTGGCCTTAAGTTTCTCATTAAAAAATACATCCCAAAGGGACATCGGAACAGCCACTTACCTCTGTAATTATTTTTACTTTCTCTTCCCTGGGATTCATTTTGTTTCCGATGGATCCTTAAGAAAGAAAAATGAAGAACTCAGGCATTTTTAAATCAACGAATTATCATTCTTCTTCCATTAACGAAGAGGAAGCTGACCTTGCCAGTTATCCAAGTGTGTGAACTGAGAAGGCTGTGTTCACAGGAACCCAGTACCTGCAGACTGGGTGGAAGCAAGCACTGGAGCAGAAGGAAGGGAGCCAGTGGCTTTGCTGTGCACATCTGTGGAGTCAGCTCCATCATTCCTCCTCTCCCCTAACTCTTCCCCTCCTTTGTCTCACTCAGCAGAGAGATGAGACCATAGAGAAACCCAAAGCCCTCACCTCATCCACCACCTCCTGAGACATGCCACCCTCCTGTTTCTCCTTGCCTCTGTGAGTGTCCCTACTCCTGTCTAGCCAGCTGCTCCACCTGTCTCTCAGTCGCCACCACTTCTCTTCTCCAGGTCTCTGATCTGGACAACTCCCCCTGCATTCACCTGGACAGTCACTGCCTCCTGCTCCACCAGCTCATGCCTATTAGTGTCAAAGTGTCGTAACTTATTCATTCCTTTAAAACCAAAGCGCTCTCTTGACTTTACTTGTCTTTCTAGCAACTGCTTACTTTTTCAACCCCTATAGAAAATTCCTCAAAACATTCCCTCTTTCTAATCATTGTTTTTTGGGGGATCTGCCACACCCTAAAATTGCTCTTGCTGAGTCTCCGAAGACCCCTGCACTGCCTCAGTTCCCATTGTACTTGACCTCATCAGAGGCATTCAGCGATGAAAGCGGCCCATCATTTCCTTTCGGATACTTTCTTCATGTGACTCTTGGGGTAAGTTGCCTCCTGGTGTTCTTTCTACTTCTCAAAATCCTTTACGTTTTTTTCCTCATCTTCTAACATCAAACACTGGAATGTTCTGGGATTCAGCCTGACCTGCCCACACTCGCCCTGCTTCTTGGCTTTCTGTGCTGTCTTTGTACTTCCTGTATTGACATCCTGAGTCCAGACATCTCCCCAGAACTCCAGACTCAACTGTGTGACTACTTGATGGCCAGCATCACTTGCCTAACAGGCCCAAACACAGTTCTTGGCTTTTACCCTTATGCTGCTTGTGCTGCAACCTTCCTGTCCCAATAAGTAGAAATCCACTGTGCACAGCCCAGAAACCCTAACTCCTCTCCATCTCTCCCTGACATTTCATATCTGTAGTGTTGAACTGGAGGTGTCAACTTGACTGGATGAAAGAATAACTAGAAATCTGGAAAGGCATTGTTTTGGGTGCATCTGTGAGGGCATTTCCAAAGGAGGTCAGTGTGTGAGTCTGAGGGGACTAGATCAGGAGGACCTGTCTTCAATGCACAACCTACGCAGCTGGTGACCTAGAGAGAGCAAATACAGAAAGTGAATTGGTCTCTCCCTTGAACCCTTAAGACTTAGGACATGATCTGTTATGGGCTATATCTAGATGTATCCCCAAAGCCTTATGCACTCATAGGTGGGGCTTTCGGGAGGTGGCTGGATCATGGGTGTGGGATACTGAATTAAGGATGTGATAAATGGATTAATTTACTGATTGGCTTAGCATAGTTCTGAGTGTGGATAATGGGAAGGCCCATCCTAGGTGTGGGTGTCACCAACCAATAGACTAGTAGCCTGGATGGAATATAACGGGCAGGAAAGGAGGAAGGCTGGTGCTCACTGCTACCTGTCTGCCATGATGCCATGGACTGTTTCTCCTCTGTCATTCCCTGTTGCCACACAGCCTTGTCTTGGAGCCAGGGAAACCTTGAAACCCTTGAAACCTCTACTGAAACCTGTGAACTAAAATAAACCTTTCCTCCATTAACTTGTGAGGGTTGGATATTTTGTCCTAGCAATGAGAAAATTAATGAAGGCATGAACCTTTCTTGAAGTCCAGGCTCTCTGGCCTTGGAACCCCAAGCCTTACACCAGCATCCTCTCTGAATCTTAGACCTTCTGCCTCGAACCCAGTTCTACCATCAGCTTCCCTCATGCTGAGGCCTTTACACTTGCTTTGTGTCACATGTCAGCAACCCAGGTGCCCTGTTGTGGGACTACTGAGCCGAAGTCAATTTCCAAAAAAATCTATATCTATATCTATATCTCTCTATATCTATATCTATATCTATATATCATATGATTTCATCTCTTTGGGGAACCCTGAAAATACAACATTTAATCCTTTGAAATCCTGCTAGCTTTGACTTCAAACTGTATTCAGGACAATTGCTTCTATAGAAGGACCTTCACTATTAACAACCTGGTCAAGAATCACCTTCTCCCATGCAGGTGACTGCAAGAATCTCCTCATTTCTCTGCTTCCCACATCGCACACTTATAGTATTCTCTGCAGAGCGAATGGCTGCAAATTTAAATGTGATTATGTCTTTCCACCAAAATCTTCCAGTGATAGACCTTTGCCAACTGGGTCAAATCCAACATTCTTTCAAGGTCTTCCAAGGCCTTATCAATTTTGCAGTTGAACCCTCTGCCTCAGGACCTCTGTGTTTTAACTATTCCTTCTACCTAGAACTCCCTTTCCCTAGATATCTCCATAGATCTTTCTCTCTCTTTCACTTCCTCAGGTCTTTGATAAATTCTAATTTTCTCAGAGAGGTCTTCCCTGACCATCACAGGGTAATGAAAACTTCTCCTCCCCACCATCCCGGAACTCTTAGTACCTTACAGCAATTGCCTTTCCCACGGTACTTACTGCCAATCAACACATGTACTTATTTGTTGATGTCTGCCCATCACTGTTAGAAAACAGCTAT
Organism: Heterocephalus glaber; assembly: GCF_053883595.1. NCBI lineage: Eukaryota > Metazoa > Chordata > Mammalia > Rodentia > Bathyergidae > Heterocephalus > Heterocephalus glaber. The sequence goes on along the minus strand of NW_028258325.1, from coordinate 10,307,305 downwards.
AAGAGGGCAGGGACAGAACTTTATTCATTGTTTACTGCCGAACCTTGGCTCATGACACACAATAGATACTCATCATATACTTGTCAAATGGAAAATCAAGTTACTACTCATTGGCTGTGTCCTCATGGCTGTGTTCTGGGAACCTTTTAAAGCTTTTTATCCTCTCTAGGTTGATGTGAAAATGAAACCATCTGATGTATGGAGAAATTTCAGGCACAGGGTTGGGGCTGCCTACGCCCTTCCTAATATGAAATCCAGTTTTAGCTGGAAGATTAACTTGCCCTTTTGTAGGAAGACTAAACTCCCACTGCCTCAGCAACAACATTAGCCCATTCATGAGGGGCGGGCCCCTCCTTAGGCTCCTCCTCCCAACACTGTTCCCAACACCTGCTTTCTGGGGATGCACTTGAACCACAGCACATAGCATGTCATCAGGGCCACAGGGAAGCACAAATGTCACTCTTAACCAGCTCATCCGAGGTGTTCCATGTTTGCCTGACCCCCCCGGGGAATTAGCATGTTAAAGGGAAAGAAAGCATCAGAAAGCCCATTGTGTCTCATACAGACCTCAAAAGGTACAGCAAGTAGAAGAAGCAAAAAGATGAGAGCCAATCAGGAAATAAAGAGGCAAGAAGAGAGGTAACCGGGGAGAATTAAGGATGAAATGCTCAAGGACCTGACAGTTCTCCAATAAACAACTCTGGTCAGCACAGAATAGAAGGCAAGAGCTGAAATATTTTAGTAAGTAAAAAATGATTCTCTATAAATTAAAAAGTCTTACAGAGAAGGAAAAAATAGAAGTAGGAAATAACAAATGTAACAAATTGCTTTTTTTCTCCTCATTCTTTCCTGATCATCACCTTTGAATGAATTTCTAAGGAAATCAAATGACACCCAAATTTATTTTTCTTATGAACGCTGTAGCTAAGAAAAGATAAATCAGTCCTACTTCACTTTAATATGCCACCTGTCACCATCATTTTCATTGGGCACTTGTTAATCTGTTCCTATTGGCAACACCAAGATCAGAGCTGTGATTTACTGCAAACTCATTTTGTGCTACCTTTCGATGTACATTCTCTTTATTCCTTGCATTGACACTTCTAGTGTAGCAGTACAGACACCAATTTATGTACAAGGGAACTGAGACTCTGACAGGTTGTATGATTTTCCCAAGGTTATAGTTATTAACACTCAGCTTCCCTCATGCTGAGGCCTTTACAGGTTATAGGTTGTAGTTATTAACACTCGCATTCAGATTTTGACCTCAAGACTGTGGTTCCAAATTCCTCCCCATCCCTCAGCATCTTCATCATTTATTCAGGCTTTTGCAGGGTTATCAGTAATGATTCTTCCCTAGACTTTTCTGGAAGTATTTACAACTGGAAGCTGGGAAACATTGTACCAGTGGGAAAGGGCTTAGGCTATGTGAGGTCAATGATTTGTTTTACTCAGTGTAGAACACTCAGTGTAAAAATATAGTTTCAGGGAAAGTTCCGACACCTTCATCTGAACAAAGGGGTCCTCCTGGATCAGAGCCACAGCCAGAGGGCTGTATACTAAGGAAACCTACCACGTGTAGGGGAAGGAATGGAGGCATGGGAAAGGGGCAGCATTGTGTACAGAGTAGCTCATTGCACAGAATTACAGCGAAACCATGTGTTTCTAGAAACAATGAGGACTTGGTAAAAAATTTTATGGACCTGGGTTCAAATTCCAGCTTGACTTATCAGAGGTGTGATCGTGGAGCAATGCCTCCACTTCTCTGGGAACATTTCTCTGTAAAATCATGATTACACTGTCTACTTTGAAGGGTGATTCGTTCATAGAAGCTCCATGATACAAAATGGATAGTAAAATGCCTAGCATGGACCGGGTTCTCCCTATTGGCGGGTCTCATTACTAAGGAGAAGCTGGGTGTGGTGGTGCATGCCTGTAATTCCAGCACTCTGAGAGGCTGAGGCAGGAGGATCTCCAGTTTAACCCCGAGCCTGGGCAATTTAGCAAGACTCAAAAGGAGAGATAAAAAGGGGTGGGGATGCAGCTCAGTAGGAGGGTCCTGAGGTCAATCCCCAGTGACAGACAGACAGAAAGACAGACAGGCAGGCAGGCATGCACGCACACACACACGCACATGCACACACACACACACACACACACACACACACGAGGTGATGGTACACAGGGAATGTGAAAGAAAGGGCTGAGGAGGGGGAACAAAGGAGAGTCATAAGAGAAGCCTAATGGGATATTCGAGCCCCACTCCCCTCTTTAGCTCTCGCCTTCCCCACCACCCCATCGCCACCTGCCTCCCTCCAGCCAGGCCCAGGCCCTTGCTTTTCCATCTCCTCTGTGAGGAGCTTCTGAAACTCCCCACCTTCTACCCCTTTGCGTTTTCTCCCTCCATTCTGAGTGCACGTTCCTGTCACCTTACAGAGTCTCAGAAACCTTAGCAGGTACCACATGGCTCTTTTTGCCTGTATTACCTAATTCTATAAATTATTCCAGCCACAGCTTTCCTTAGTATGAGGCTAGTGACAGAGAGCTCTGGAGAACTACTGGCTCAGATGTGCATAATTTACATTGCCCTGGAAGGGTGCATATAGAACCAGAGTTATGCTGTGCTGTGTGGTGCAGAGCCAGGGGGCTTACAGGACAGACTACGTGCTGAGCGCCCCTTTCTGGAAGGAACCCTGCCATGCTCCGAGGGCTGAGATCTTTTCATAAATCTCCTGTGGCACTTAGCTCATTGTGCTGTTATTATCAGATTATGGGTCAGTAGACCCAGCAAACCCATTTCTCATCTGGTCTAATTCAGTTTTGCACACTCTAAATCGAAGCACACACCTGGTGCAACATTGATGCCCCATAAATGAGCTCTAGATGTTCCATTCTGGCACTGAATTTATCTGCAGAAAGGTTTATATAAAAATGCAATCGTGGATGTATATTTCCCATATGAGTTTATTAACTGCTCACAGCACTTCTTTCCAAAGAAGGGGAAAAATCTGTCTGCACCACAGCTGGGAGGTTTCCCCCGAGTCTTCTGGAGCCCCGCATCCTCAGCCTTGCGCTCAGGAGCCCTTTCTCTGTCCAGTGCCAAGAAAAGGGAAGCTAGTAAGTAAGCAGCAAGTCCTACTTCTGCCCTTGAGCCAGTTCAAGCTAAAAGGCTCAGAGATGCAACAGGCAGCAAATATTTCACAGAGGATTGGTCGGAGAGGATTTCCACTGGGGAATTGTGACGAACTGGATTTGCATTTCCTGCAGGGCAGACACAGCTCGAATCAAAGCCGCCCGGTGCAGTGGTCTAGGTTTTCATTTTGGGGGATAAAAATGCAAACAGTGAGCCTCTCCCTTTACAGTTCTTTCACTCCACTGTCTGCCGACCCAGGCAGAACTCCACACCAGTAAGTGAAAACATGAAACCACTGGGCCCCCTGAACAGATTTACCTTAAGGAACTTTACAGATGGCTCTTGCAGATTCTGCTCACTTTCTGGAGTGGAAGGGAAGAGGCCAGAGACTGGTGAGGTCAGGCTGTTGAATCTTCTGAGTCCAAAGGGAAGGGCTGAGTGGAGGGGAGGCCTGGGCTCCCTAGGAAGCCGCAGCCAAGTCTCAGGCAAAAACACCAGCTTAGCAACTGGTTCCTGGGAGGTCACTTGCAGCTTTTTTTTCTTTTAAAGTGACAGTTCACTTCTAGTCACGGAGTCCAAGGGTGCTGGGCGTGCAGCGGAGCACAGCCTATAGAATTCAACTTAGCGGTTTCGAATCAGAAAAGATGTTCCTAGACGGTGACGATGTCTGACTGAGCAGTAGCAGTCTCTGTGGGGTTGCCCAGGGCCCTGGTGAAGGCAGTGTTTTCCAGCTAGACATGGAAGACTGAGTGCACGAGTTTAATCCCTGCTCATTCTCCGCATCCCACTGCAATTACTCAAAGGGAACATGAATGTTAGGGTTCAGAAAGGCAAAGGGAATGGGAGGGTACATGAGGCGAGCAGCCTGCGGGAAGCCGCACCCTAAGTGCACTGTGCGTGCATGTGTGTGTGTGTATGTGTGTGTGGGCACGCGCAGGTGCACTGACTATATTTCCTTATTTTCTATGTCTTGATGCTCTGGCTTTTGCTGCTTTGATCCTGGAGAGATTGACTCTCCCAGGAAACCTAATTCTTAGAGAGAGCAACTGGCTCCCCTGACATACACACACTCTCCTTTGACAGACAAGCCAACCAATCCCAAACCCATCTCCTTTATCAAACTCACATGAGGGAAATATTGGCCACATCCTCCACCACCCCAGGCCCAGGCACCAAACGGCTATGGACCCCTTTGTAGTCCAGAGCTCACAGAAATGGATCAAACTGTCCAGGTCTAAATGTACCCAATACACCCACCTGGCTCACCTGCACCTTCCTGGCAAAACCTGAAAAGGCCCTGGGCTATCTTTTACCCTCCTCCCGGTCTCCTCCTGGTGAACACTCACTCATCCCCATGGCTCCGAATGGGGTGTTACGGGCTATGGTTCAAACGTGTCCCCCCAAATCAGGAGTTGCAAACATGATTCCCAGTGCAGCGGTGCTGGGAGGAGGAGCCCAGGGAGGGGCTCTTCCCTCACGAAGGGGTCAAGGCTATCACTGTGCTAGATGGGTCCCTACAAAAGGACACGTTCAGCCTCCTTCTCCCTCTCTCCCTCTTACCTTCTGCCATGCCACCATGTGACATGAAAGCCCTCACCGGATGCCAGCCCCTCTGCCTTGGACTTCTTAGCCTCCAGAACTGTAAAAAATAAACTTCTATTGATTAGAAGTTTCCTAGTATATGACATTCTGTTTTACCAGCATGAAAGAGGTTAAGCCACTATGGCTCTTATTTCTAGCGACCTGTGAGTATGAACTTCTTTCTTCATGACAATCACTTCCACGCCTGCCTGTCTTTCCATATGTGTCAGCTTGACTGAGTAAGACCAGCCTAACAGATTAGCAAAGCCCTGGGTGTGTCTGTGGGTGATTGACATGTAGACGAAAACTGAGGAGGGAAGACCCATCCTCATCGTGGATGGCACCAACCAATAGGCTGTAGCCTGGATGGAGTAAAAAAGGGACACAGGACGCCTTCTCTTTTCTTCTTCAGAGGAGCTCTTGTCTTCAGTCTCACCTTTGGATGTTCATTGCCAGTTCCTCCAGGCTTCCAGGGCAGCCTCTTCAGCGCAGACTCTTTGGCTCTGTGAGACAGACTCACACAGACTCTGCAGTGAGCCTTCGAACTTCAATTGGATCCCTTGGATCTCCAGAGCTCAGTTGACCACTTTGCATTCTTCCATCCCTGAGGCCACAAACAGTCATTGTAAGTCTACCTAGTGAAACCTTTAAATATTTTAAAAAAATATGTATTTATGTATTAAATATTTTCCTCTAGTGAACCCTGACTAATACACTACAGCTTATTAAAACAAATCCAGAGTTCATTTTTTAACACAGTATGTATATATGTGTCAGCATGTTTGTGTGGTATGTGTTTCTCTGTATGTGTCGTGTGCATCTCAGTGTGTATGCGTGTGTGTGTGTGTGTGTGTGTGTGTGTGAGAGATGGGGGTGCAGATAGGTATGAGAAAGAGAAAACGAGCCAATCTACTTGGCAGACATCCAGAGGCTCCACAGCAGAAGTGTTACGGGCTGAATTTTATGCTCCCCCAACATATGTTGAAGTCTTCACTTCCAGTATTTCAAGATCTGACCTCATTTGGACATAGGGTCTTTACAGAGGTAATGGAGTTAAAATGAGGTCATTAGGGCAGAACCTAATCTAAAAGCATCCTGTCCTGAGAAAGAGGGGACATCTGGACACAGAGATGGGCACAGAAGGAAGATGAGCAAAGCCACAAGACAAACACCACCAATATCAAGCAAGAAACACTTAAACCGGAGGTAGGAGGTCACTGGACAAGTTCTCACTCACAACTCTAGAGAGGAACCAAACTTGCCAACACCTTGGTTTGGGACTTCTAGTCTCCAGAACTGTGAGACAGTGAATTTATGCTTTTTAGAGACACTCAGTGTGGGGTACTTAGCTACTGCAGCTCGTGCAACCAGACACCAAGGAAAGTGGAGCGTTAGAGACAGATGGAAATGCAGGAAGATTTGGAAGTTTGCATTTGGAGGGCTGCATCTCAGGCCCTTCTTGATTCCTGGCAGCCAGAGCAGTCACACCCTCCCACCACCTGCCTCATCTGCAGCTGTCCGGAGGGGGCTGAAGGCTTCTTCTCTAGGGAAGTGGAGCCTGATACTGAGTACCCTCAAGTTCCTAGGTATGCAAAGCTGAACATGCCTCAGGGCTGCTAAATGCTTTTGAAATGGCAAGATTGTTGGGGCTTTCAAAGATGTCTTCAAGAACTTTGGCAGCCATTGTTGCTCTTACCAGTGTGGAATTGGAAAAAAATGGGAAATTTTTTTTCTGAAGAAACTGTGTGAATACAAGGAATGGACCCCAGACACTCGCATTTCTGGATCTTTGCATGAGAAAGCAGATTGTCTTTATAGAAAGCATTAAAACTTTTTTGAATAGTCTCAGGCTAAGAAATTCAATACTTATTATAGAAAGAGAGAACTAAGAAAATGGAAAGGTAGAATTTATCAAAGGAACAATACAAGAAAAGCTGTTGGAGAGGGAAGAATCAAGCCTTCAAATCGAGAGGGAATATCTATTTTGGCACAGAGAGAAGAAAACTTGTTTATCTCATTCTGTGCTCTGTATGTGACGGGGAAAACATTCTCTAGAGAATTCCTAACTACTGACTTGAACCATGTACTTCACCTGCTTTATTTATGCTGTCGCTAACTTTTAGGAACACTCTAAGACAGCAGTCCCCAATCTTTTTGACACCGGGGGCTGATTTTATGGAAGATAATTTTTCCATGGACCAGGGGAGAGGGACGGGGTGGTTTCTGGTTAGATTCTCATAAAGGAGCACGCACCCTAGATTCTCGCATGTGGTTCACAGTAGAAGGTATGCTCCTGTGAGAATCTAATGCCTGCTCCATCCAATGGGACAGTGATGGCGAACCTTTTAGAGATCGAGTGCCCAAACTGCAACTCCAAACCCACTTATTTATTGCAAAGTGCCCAAAGTGCAATTTACCCTAAATACTGAGGTTTTAGTTTAGGAAAAATGACAGTTATCTGGGGCTCGGCTGCTGGAGCGACTTGGCTCAGCACTGATAGAGAAGGCTCTGCATGCCTGCTGTGGCTTGCGTGCCCAAGGTTTGCCACCACTGCCACTGAGGGTGGCCATCAGGGCATAACAGGAGCCACGGGGACCGCTGCAAATGCAGGTGAAGCTTTGCTTGTTTGCTCCACACTCACCTCCTGCACAGCCCAGTGTCTGATGGCCACAGATTGTTACTGGGGTTCGGGGACCCCTGCTCAAAGGGATACATTTTAAAAAGTGGCCTCAGGCTACTGTAGCTCTTGCGAGCTGATGCACCTTCAAGTAAGAGTCCAAGATGTTCACAGGCAAGCCTTAAAGAAGTTGAGCTCAAATTCCCAAATTAGACAATGCAAGCAGGAATTCTCTGGTCAATAGACAAGCCAGAGAGTGTTATTAGATACCTAGGGATTTTGTATAATACAACCATTAGATGGAGAATGTAAAAAAAGCAAAGAAACAAACAGACAAACAAAACAATGACCAAAAGTTTAGGAGAATAACAAGAAGACTTGCAAATATGAAAGAAGAGGGAAGCACTATGGCATGACTATGCCATAGGCTGCTTATTTGTCCCTCTGTGGCTGGACCTGTGGGTTGTGTCCGTCACAGCAACGAACATTTGCATATGAGTATTTTCCTGAGTTTCTGTCTTCAGCTCTGGGTGTGCGCTGAGGGTGGAGGTGCTGGATTGTATGTAGATTATGCTTAACTTTCTGAGAAACTTAAAAGCTGTTGGGCTGGGGATTTAGCTCAGTGGTTTCGCAGCCTGCTGCGCAAGCGCAAGGACCCAAGGTCGATACCTGGTACCAAAAAAAAGCTGTTTCCTAGAATGGCTGTGGCCTTAAACAGCCCCACCCTCGATGCACAAGAGTTCCAATATTTGCCTATTCTCACCAACAGTTGCTATTTTCAGTTCTTTTGATTACACTATAGTAATCCTGGTAGCTTTGGAGAGGAATCTCCTAGTTTTTTTTTTTTTTTTTTGAGGCAAGAAATATCTTTAATTTTTATTATAGGAGATGCTGAAGGAAGTGTCATCTTTGTATGGAGTCAATAGTACAGGCCAAAGACGGACGGGCTGTGGAAGCCAAGAACCCCAGCATCTCGTTAGAGGAGTTAAACGGCCAAAGTCTTGTGTTACAACCCAAATGCTAGCCTTTTGTCTTCCAGATGGTCTCAGATACAGATTTAACCCTTCAGGAGTTCTGGTAGGAACATGACAGCATTCTTTCCTGTGTGGGGTTAAGTGAGAAATCCTGGGCCAAGGTCTCTCTAAGGATCCCGAGAGCTGCCTATTTCATAAAGTCAGAAGTAGACAGGAGCTGGATGTGGTGACACACACCTGTAATCCCAGCACTTGAGGCAGGAGAATCATGAGTTTGAGGCCCAGCCCACCTGGACTACATAGTGAGACTCTGTCTCAAACACCACCACCACCAACAAAAAGTAGACAGAAGAAACACAGGCTGCCTTGCTGGAACTCAGGCAGAGGAAATACATTTTCTGAGGACAGGCACTTTGTTCCACAAGGGACAATTGCATTTCTCTAATGAGTGATGATGTCAAGCATCACGTTTCACAGTAGCCATTGCCCATTTGTGTATCTCCTTTAGAGAATGGTGTGTGTGAGTGTGTGTGTGGGTAGGGGAGGATTGTGGTTGTAACTAGACTCATGGCCACTGATTCGATTGCTTTAAATGCTTGTAAACCTACTCAGATTTTACATTTCTTTTAATTTCAGTTTTAGTATATTATATATTTAAAGAAAATTGTCCTTCTACTTTGCTTTTAAATTGATTGGCGAGAAGATTTTAAAATATTCCTTATTTTAAAATACTGATGTATCTGCAATGATATTCCTTTTATTATTCATACTAATAATTATCCTGGGCTTTATAGATCTGGGTTTAAAAACCAAACCTCCACACTGTCTGACACCCTCTCATCAGTAAGCGGGGTCTGTATGTCTGAGTGGATCTGCAGCTGTTTCGACCAGCAGGGTATGGCAGATGTGGTACCGGCTTAATGGCCAGATTCTAAGGCTGAGCTGTAAAAGATGATGCCATTTATATGTTATTTTCCAGAACTGTTGTGCTTAGGTCCCTGAGCCATCATATATGAAGTTTGATTATGCCTTCGAGGCTACCAGTCTGCCACACGGGAAGGCCTTGTGGACACAGTCTTTTGCCAGACCTTCTCTGAGTCACCTCAGCCCAGGCTTTAGGCGTGTGAGTCAACAAGCGTTTGGATGATGCCAGCCCCTAGACATTTAGTTCCCTCTTAGGATTCAAGTTTTCTCTGATGAGTTTCAGACACTGCAGAGTAGAGATTAGCTAGCCAGCTGTGAGCTGTTCAAATTTCTGACTCACAGAATCCATGTGCATTCTAAAATGATTGTTGTCAGCCATTACATTTTGGGGTCATTTGTTATGCAACAAAAACAACTATATGAGTTGCATCTTTAAATGAATAAAGAGATGAAGGAACAAAAGAAATATAGTCATGACTTTTTAACATGGAATATGCTTTGTACATATTGGCTTAGTTTGGGCTGTTTTAACAAAAGCTTAAACAATAGATGGTTCTCACGGTTCTGGGGAGTGGAAGTTCAAGGTCAGGGTACCACATGGTTGGGTTCTGGTGAAAGCTCCTTGTCCGGGTTGCAGATGGCTGCCTTCTAGTGTCCACTCACATTCTGTAGAGCAAGTGAGCTCTGGGCTCTTTCTCTTCTTCACACTACTCCCATCAAGGGATTCTATGGCCTCATGTAACCCTAAGTACCTTCCAAAGATCCACCTTTAAATTCTACCACATTGGATGCTAAAGCTTCAACACAAGACTATTGGAGGGAACATGAACATTTCAGTCCATGACACATGCATACTTTTCCAAAAAAGGCAAATGCATTAAGTTTCTTCAAGGGTGATGTCACGAAGGTAGGACATATTTGAAGCCTTTTTGGGAGACTAGAGCCCTAGAATAAACATCTAAAAATTGTAGAACTTGAGATGAGATTCCTATTCTATTTTCTCTTTGGAGGAGAGATGCAAGGGTGCGTTATTTGGGTCAGTAAATGGCTAAGATATACTTCTCACACCCGGGCAAGGGTGACACAATTCATCTTTGTATGGATGTGTCATTCTTATTCAATTCTTTGAACTTTACAGTTCTTACGATTACAGTTAATGCGCTCTCTGTGAATGAGAAATGTATTACAAGGGAAAACGCATCACCAAGATAAAACTCAAGTTGGAAGCTGAAGAATCACCTTTGAACTATAAATTTTTATAAAACCATGCTCTTCAAACTTGGATTTATATTTTTCAATTTATTAAATTACATGTATATCTTCTTGAAATGTAACTCAAAACCCAGGAGATCTGAACCTCTTGTTTCTCTAGTAAATGGAGAGAAACACTTACTGATATATTGTCTGTGTACACTATTTGTATTTTGTCGATATTTGAACATTTAATTTTCTTCTCCAGTGCTATGATTTTCAACCTGCTTTGAATTACAACACTTTCTGTCATTTGCTTCATTTCACAACATTCCCACTTCTTAACAGAGCTGTCAGAGCCATTGAGAGTAAAACACTATAAAATCCATTTTATTTAGAGACTCATGTCATAATGTGAAATAACCAGAGATGCTCTTACACATCAGAGAAAACTGCTGCTTTAGTGTGAGCAGTGAACTTTCTTCTTTTTCTTGCTGGAGATGTTACTTTCCTCCAAGTTATACCTTCTCTTCTTTCCAGCTACTTCCTCTGTGTGCATCTTGCTGGCTAGACCTGCTTCGGCAGCTAAGTGTACAAATTTCATCATGACCCTTTCATTTTCTAGTTAGTTGTTTGACAATGATGCTTGCCCTTTTCAGCAGGACACCTCGTAGTTCCTTCTTGAAGCTTCCTTACTTAGAGTTGTTCGTAAATCTCAGGGGCCTCACTTGATACAGAGAGTAACGCTTTGTCCAAAAGGCACTGAAGAGGGAAGAGACGCATCTAGCCAGTTACTCCCGGGGGCAATTCCCAAGACGTGTAACCCTTGCTGCCCTCAGCCGCATTGTGGCTCCCACAGTGTCTCATATCAGACACCTCACATTTGAGATTCCCAAATTATGCTCTTCTAATCTGTATTAATGCACCTCAACCACTGTTGCCCACTGCTCAGGTCATCTGACAAAGTTTGGGGGTAACTTCAGCTGTCATAACACAGGGAGGGGTGTTACTAGCATCTAGTGAGTAGAAACCAGGGATGCTGCTAAACATCCTATAATTCACAGGAAAGTCTTCCTACCACAGCCCCAACACACAAAATATCCATTGGTCCTAAATGTCAGTAGTGCTGATGTTATTGCTGAAGAACTCTGGTTTCTACAGGGTTTTCCAGCACTAGGGTGATCCACTACTGCTTTCAGCATCTCTAAGGGTTTGGGACCACAGTCACAAGCTATACTTGAACGCCAGCAGCAGCCTCTGAGTTGGTTTGAACAAGAGTCACAAGTCCACAGGCTACAATCTCTTTTTCTTCATGTTGAGTTCTTCTCCCTGGTGTCACGTATCTTTCTTTGTCTGATTAATCTCAGACTGGAGCATCTAAGTTAATCACTGACATTTTAATTTTGTTGAAATTTATCAGGAAAAAGGCCAGTCTTGAAGTTCATTTTCCACGCAGAAAGATCCTTAGACCTCTTTGCAAATTTATTCAGTGTATGTGAAGGATCACAAGGGACGTGAGAAGATTTCATGAGCACCATGAATGTCACAGAGAATTCCATTATATCTCCACTTCCCAGGGATGTGGGTGTCTACATTTGCATAATCAAGATGGGCTGCTCAAAGGACCCTTCCTTGAGACTTGTTTATGCAAGGAGACTTGCTGGGTTCACTAGACAGGGGAATAACTGACACTCCACCTTGATTAAAAATTGGTTCTGCTTCATGAGACAGTCTGATCTATCTGTCATTTTCTCATGCCCTGTGATGCCACCAATGGTATTGTATTTCCTTCCAATGCACCCAGCACTAAAATATCTGAGAAACAGATAGCTTGCTAGATTCAGTTAGGAACGTCCTCTCTACTGATTCCCGGTCAAAAGTTTTCATATATTTGCTGTTGGCAGCCACAGATCTTGGGAGGTGATGTTGTTTTGTCCCCTGCTGCAGCATGCTTACAGAGCTATAGGAGTTTGGACCCTTATGTCAGTGCAGAGGATATTCTGGTACCTGGTAGCATTTATTCTCACTGCCTGATTTTAGTTAAATTGGGAAGCTATTATCTTATGTGCTTAGGTGGACTAGGACATAAATGGAATTTTCATGGACTTGTCCTTGACCTCAATCATTGTGGATAGTTTTGGAAATCCATGGCAGGCTAAGAAAATTGGTGAGCAGATAGATTTCTGGAGTTGGAGCCTTCTGTACAGGGGAAACTGCCTGTATGCTCACCATGTGCCTGATGGAGGTTAGAGGAGGGGCAAAGGAACCTCTACCACTACAGCACCATTCTGTTCTCTTGGGCTTGGATTCGGAGGGGCTGTGGAATTCTTGAGGGATTACTTCAAGGGAGCAGGAAAAGACAGGCACTGTCATATGCTATTGGACATGGTTAGAGAGGGAAGCAGTCCTAGTTGGGCTCCACCAGTCTCAGGAGGGTGGGATCTGATCTTGTGGATTCCAAGTGCCTTCAGATTTAGTTGGCAGCTTGAGGTAACTCACAGTGCAAGAATTCCTCTCTCATCTTCGAGTCTCTAGTGAAATCTTATACCCTTATAATTGTTCCAGCATGGTCTTATCTGAGCCCCAGGGGGATTGCAGAAAGGGTTTAGAGCCATGCTTGAGATGGGAGGGCAGAAGGAAGAGTAATTTCAGGAGCGAGAATGAGGGCATCACAAGTGGGTTCTGAGAACATCAGTAGGGAGGTGTTGGGTGTGAGATTCACCCCTTCCTGTGTGGAATTCATTCACTGCCAGTCTGGGTTATTTCATCAAGAGATTCTGAAGTTAACTCACACTTGCTGAGAGATAGTGATCGATGCTTGATACAATCAGATCTTTCCTAATCAATCAAGAAGGACCCACCACCACTAAAAAAGCTTCCTCCTTTACTTCTTCTGTCCTTTATCCACCTTTATCACATCGTACCATGAACACAGAGGTGGACACATGGTTTTATCTTTCCCACAGGCTTCTCATTACTCAGGGAATTTCCAGGGACATAGGAGACACTCAATAAAAATGGTTGCAGGAATGAACAGACACATGATGGAATCTTCATTGGATCTTATTTGATGACAAAACTGAAGATCTGAAAAGTATAACAAACATTGGTATCAGATGCAGTGACTCAGAGCCAGGAAAAGAGCTTCTGTGAAGTTTAGGAAAGTCATCCTTAATAGGAGGGGAACCTAGGGCAAGTGTAAGATCCCTCAGAAATGAACGGTAACCTGTTGGGTAAGATTTAATATCTGGCTTCAAATTTTGGATCTGCCATTTGCTAACTGGATATCAAAGTAAGTAGGTTTTGGTTTTATTTGATGTCTAAATTCAAATTAGAATTCACCTGTCTATCAGTGTGTCCATCAATGTGTCCATCCATCTGAAATTTGTTTAATACCTGCCATGTGGCAGATATAATACAAAGTATTCGTGATTCATAATGGATTCAGATAAAATCCCTGCCCTCCTGCTGCTTGCTGTACATGAGGGTTGAAACCTTTGTTTCCATTTATCTAATTAGTTTTTGTGGCAAGTAACTCTCCCAATGGAGTGTTGTCAGTCCATGTGCGGCTGTCCCTTCCTCCTGTCACACAGATATATATGCACATAACTTGGTTATTTGTTTCAGTGTTTATGGAAAAGTAGCTTTGAAATATACCCAAGGCAGTGGGACGGGATGGATTGAATGAAAAAAATGGAAGAATTTGGCTCCGGCCCCATCTTAACGATCCTGACTATTTCCTAGTTTTTTATGTACCTCCTTTTCCTCCATGAAAGTGGCAGAGAAAGATGATCTTTGGTTGCTCCTAGCTGATGCTTGGGTTTTATGAAATTTTAAGAAAGCCCTTCTCTAGTAGAGTCATTATAGTTGGCGGCCACTAGAGGTCACTACCTTAAAAAGTAAACTGGCTGCGTTCCATTCTGTTGCCATCAAAGCAAGCCTTGAAGCAAAAGCAAAATGACTATTTTCGTATCTTGTTTTGGTTAGGAAGAAACATCCATTCCCCCTCCCCCTTAAAGAGCAGTTTTCTCTTTGACATATTGGAGCTTTGGAACTGACAACCTTCAACTTCTTTGGCTGAACACTCCCTTCAGAGCTTGCCAAAAATCTTAGTGACAGAGATGGAATGAACACAGCCACAGCCATGGAAGAGTTTGGGATTTCTGTACAAGCGCACATGTATGTGTGACAGGAGGAAAGGACAGTTGCAAACGACCCTTCTGCAGAGTCATCCTCCGCACACCTCCAGTGGAATAGTTGGTCCTAGCCTTGCTCCTAGCTAGGAGAGCGTGCAAGGGGAACATTTTTCAACCATGATTGTTCTCCTTGATGTGATGGGAAAGGCATTTGCCCTTCTCCCTAGGTTCCTTCCATGCTGAAAAATAGGAATTTCCACTCTCACAAGTGTTGGTGGAACATCGCCTGTGACTCACCGCTATCTTTCAATGGCTTCTTCCAATGCAGAGAGAGGAAGAGCTACTCTGGTTGGTGAGAGGTCGGAGTCTGGCAGCCCTGGCCTTTGGTTGCTGTCAGGAGTGGGCTGTATGTCCAGGGCTATCTGCAGGTGTGATCTACAGGCTTGACTCAAGTTGCTGTAGCCCTCTCTCCTCTGAGGCTGTACAGAGAGTTTCTCTTCCTGGTGACAAGTCAGGTCTGGACCTAGAGGCAAGCACTGGGAAGGCTCTCCCAGGCTCATGTCCAGGTTGCCTTCTCTGCCCTAGTGCTCCTAGTACAAAGCCTGGATGTTAGTCCGTACGCTCCGACTGTGTGTATTTCCCAACCAGCCTGGACTCCCAGGCAAGATGAGTGGGATGAAGTGAAAGTGTCTTTCCAGTTCTATCCGAGGAGATGGGTCCATGCTCTCTCTGAACTACACTTACACCGCGCTCTTCTTGGTGATGTGGTCGGGGGCGGGGGGGGGGCGTTAACAAGATCAGGCTGAGGGATATCTTTAGATAACGGGATTGAGAAAGAAGACAAATATAGCTCTTCTCCATGATCATCAATTTGTAGAGCTGAAACCAAACTGGATATGAAAGACAAAGAATAGAAAAGAAGTGATTAAAATAAAACTTGAGGAGCAAGTAGAAGAAAGATGTTTCTGCTGTGTCCTGATGATGGTGCAGTGTTGGTATTAAAACCCAAGCCCAGCCAGGTGTGGTGGTGCACACCTGTAATCCTAACACTTGGGAGGCTGAGGCAAGAGGACTGCTGCAAGTTGGAGGCCAGCCTGGGCTACATAGTGAGTTCAAAGCCAGCCTGAACTACATAGGGAGACCTTGCCTCAAAAACAAACAAAACAAAACAAAAACAAAGCAAAAGCATTCAAGCCCAGCCAGGCGGGGAGGCACTTGGCTGTAATCCCAGCTACTTGAGTGGCTCAGGCAGGACAATCATGAATTTCAGTCCAGCCTGGGAAAGTTAGCAAGATTCTGTCTCAAAAACAAGTAAGGGTTGGGGATGTAGTTCAGTGGTAAGTCACTTGCCTAGTCTCTGCAAGACACTGGGTTCAGTTCCTGGTACTGGAAACAAAAGTAGAAAAACAAACAAACAAACAAAAAAACTCCAGGCTTGTTTTGGTACTAGGTGATCCTGTATCCCTACGGACTGCTCTCCACTGCCCTCCTATCCTGGAGTTACCTCTTCACTCACAGAAGGGGAAAGACAAATGGAAGAATCCACAACAACTGCTCCAACAACAATGACTACATTCATTTACATAGGACTATCCATCATGTCTTCATTCACTCATTTGTGTCTCAAATATTTTTGAGCATTAATTATGTGCCAGGCAGTTCAGGCTGCTGAAGCAGACAAGACCTGGCTGCCTCATGGAGCAACAAAACATTGTAGCAGGTACAGGGACCTTAATTGAGGATCCGAACCCAGGACCTTCACTGGTCCAGGATGCCTTGGAAGATTTCTAGTGGCCTCATCGCTATCTGTATGCACGAAGCTTTCTCAAAGCCTTGAAAAGCTCTGCCAGAGCCCCAGGGATGAGGAGTGAGGGGTGAAGGGTGAGGGGTGAAGGGTGAGGGTGAGAGGTCAGGGCTGAGGGGTGAGGGGGTCAGGGGTGAGGGGTGAGGGGGTCAGGGGTGAAGGGTGAGAGGTCAGGGGTCAGGGGTAAGGGGGGAGGGGTGCACCCTTAGCTGGCAAAACACCATCCCCAAGTGCGGCAGCCCTCAGCCAGTGACTCTTGGGAACTGGCTGTTGCTTACTCTAGCCTGCACTTTCGAGTGAGCTAATCCTGGAGTGTGTGTGTATATGTGTGTGTGTTTGTGTGTGTGTGTGTGTGTGTGTGTGATCCCATTTCTCCTAGCTCCCTTTTGTGTTAAGCCTCAACGAGCTGCGGAGGCACTTTGCCTAGAACACACAGACTGTTGTTGTTTCCTGTACCTCCCAAATAAACTTCTTATACACTGACCCTTGCCTTGGGCTCTGCTTTTTGAGAGAAACCAGCTAAAACAGTCATTTTTCACATGCATTTTTACATTTGGTTCTTGGAAGGGCTCTGAAGTTCTGGTTGAACACCCAGTGTCTGTTCAATGATACCCTTTGGAGCAGGGGCATACTAGCCTACGTTGAGTTGGCAACCATGTTTCATGCCTGGTATTTCCGGTCCTAGCTGACTTGACCAAAGGCTCTGTTCAGCAGGGAACACCCCCTCAGCCTGGCTCCTTGATAAGTAGAGTCCAGCTAAGCCATGGGAGCCTCATTCTGTGGCCTTTGAACTAGGAAGTGAAGAAGA
This sequence comes from Heterocephalus glaber, assembly GCF_053883595.1. Taxonomy (NCBI): domain Eukaryota; kingdom Metazoa; phylum Chordata; class Mammalia; order Rodentia; family Bathyergidae; genus Heterocephalus; species Heterocephalus glaber. Next base: position 10,290,137 of record NW_028258325.1, on the reverse strand, counting down.
ATCAGGGATTGAACATTGGAATGAATGGGACTATGACTACAAGAGATTGTGATAAGGCGAAAGTAGAACCACTAAGTCAAGAGACAGACGGTAAAGAAGCAAATTTGTAGTATGAGAAGCCCATGGATAAAGAAAGCAGGGGAAATATGGGGCAGAATGGAATTCAGTTACTGGTTGGATCTACTGTCTTCCCTCAAGGTCCTGGTCCAAGCAGGATGACAGCACCACTATTCCTGCTGTGATTTTGTTAAAAAGTTCGTTCAGAAGACAGCTGCCAAGTTTTGCTTTTAAGTGAAGATGTGAAACTAGGTAGACTTGCCTTTTAGAGCTCAATTAGAAGACGGGGGACTCCAAGCTTTCATTAGAGCTGGAAGGGAAACCTGAAGCTCCTTTAATTCAGGGAAAGCAAATTGATTTCATCTCGAGTGGAACCTTATTGAAGGATGGTGATTGCCTGCAGACTTTGTGGAGAAATCTGAAGCTGCCCCGGGCGGGTGGGAAGGAGTGATTCAATCCATCAGCATCAGCTGCCATGAGCTCAGAGAAGGAAAAGCAGCCACATGTGTCCACCCCATCTAATGGAGGCGGAGACTTACAGAATTTAGGTGAGTTGTTCAGAATCACACAAGGCTGATTACTGATGTTTCTGGGACTACATCTGCCACCTTTCTACCCAGATTCTCTTATGGTGTTCTGATGCAGTTAACTCTGTCCATTTAAAACTGTTGGAAACTAAAATCTCATAAGAAAAAGGTATTTCTTATATGAGGAATTATGTGCACAACCCCTTTGAAGGTTACTTGGATTGACATTATGTCTGCAGGCGAATTCTAGGCAGCTAGAGTTGCCAGACTCCGACCAGTTAAAAATGCAAGATATATGAAGCAATTATTTGTTGTATAATCTGAAATTCAACCTTGAATTTCCCAGGTTGATATGGCGGTCTGAATGGAGAAGTCGAATGGCCCATTGCTCCTTGTCTGTGTGTGGATTTGATATATAGATGCCTGTGTATCCCAGATCCTGACCTGCTTACAGACTGGCCCTGTAATGGTTATTTGCCAGTGGTCTGAGAGACATGGATGCCTGGGGTGATTACACCTTTAGCTCAAAATATAGTAAAGACTCTATGTTGTCTGTAGAAAATCCTTGTGATTCCCTCTCTTTGTTCATGAGTAATTTCTGTAACCATGGGGATGCCTGCCAGTGCCAAATTTGCTATCTGAAACCAAGGCAGAGGTAGATGGCTATTGTTTACTTCAGCCCAGGCAGCATCTCCCAAATTATCTTGTAAAAGAGCACTTTGGTAATGTAGAGCATCTATCGAAACCCTGCAAGTTTAGGGTTTTCTCCTTCCAGCACTCTCAGAGCATTTCTTGGAATTCTGACTGCGTTGGGCAAACCTGTACTGCAGTCAATTCTGCCACCTCCACGATGGCACTGGAGGGAAGCTGGGTTCAGTCTTCTTCAAGCTGCTGCTCGTAAACACCTCTGCCATCTGAGAAATGCATTGGTTCTGAGTGACTTCACGCTGCAGCTAACCCATTGGGTTTACAGTTCTCGGCTAATAAAAACTCAATGAGATGATGTCAATTCAAGACTCATTTCTTTCCTTGTTCCAGCTGGGATGGGATAATTAAAAAATATATAAACTGGTATTATTTTGACTTATCCTTGCTTTGAAGAATCCTCTGGAATAAACATCCAGGTATGGCACCAGAAAACTTTAAGGATGATCTAATTTCACACTTGGACCTGCAGGGCTAGGGAGCTTGTTTTTGTTTCTCTCCTTAGACCTTTTCCTTTGCAATGGTTTGGAAGTAAATCTGTGATCACCCAGGCTATTCAAGAGCTTGTATAAAGTGTCATGTGAAATAAATAAAATATACTTACTATAAAAATAGGAAAAACCAAAAGGATGGAAAATCTAAAATCTCTTTACTTATTTTTAAATTTTTATTTTTATTAATACATGTTTGCAGTATGTAATTACATAATTAGATTCATCGTGGGGAGTTGGTACATGAACACATTGCATCTTAATTCTTTTTATGTCCCTCCCTTCTCCCTTCGTCTCCTCATCCCCTTCTCATTTTTAAAAAATTAAAAAAATTTTTTTGAGACAGGGTCTTGCTATGTAGTTCAGGGTAGCCTCAAATGCACCATGTAGCCTGGGCTAGCCTTGGACTTTTGGCAATCCTCCTGCCTCAGGCTCCTGAGTGCTGGGATTACAGGCGTGTGCCACCATGCCCATCCTATCCTCTTCTCATTTGAAAAAGATCTATCTGTTTCCTGTTATCTACCTTTTAATTTTGCTCTTTAATTTATTTATACTTTAGGTTTCTAATATAAGAGACTATATGACATTTAAGCTTGTGTGTCTGATTTATTTCACTTAACATTAGGTCTCAAGGTGCATCCATTTTCCTACAAATGACTCAAGTTTATCCTTCTTTATAGCAGAATCCAGGCCTTTTCTATGCACATGTGCAAACACACTAAAAATGGGATAATTCCTGAAAATATACTTTAGTAATCTACTTGCTCTGTTAATGTTTCTTGCTCATCTGGGTGCCAGTGCACTTCCGTCCTCATTTTTAATGACCACATCCCATTGCAGGAAGGGACCACAGCTCATTAAACACAAATGCTATTAGCAGACATTAGGCCATTTCTCAGTTTGCTACATGACAGGCTTTGCTGTAAGACTCTATAATTAGAACTTTGCAAACATTACTGATTAGTTTCTTGGAGTAAATTTTTAGAATTGGAGGACTGATTTTTAGATGAGGTGAGGGGGCAGAGAGAGACAGAGAGAGAGTGAGCGAGCAAGTGATTTTGGCTCCAGTAAGAGGAAGTTGGGATAAAGGCAGTTTCTTGTTGCTTCTTGGATACCTTCAGGATGGAGTGCTCTTTAATGCGATGGTATCACAAGGGGACAAATCATCATTAGCATATCTCAAACTAAAGATCAGGTAGAGAATGTTTACGGGGGAATAGGAAGATTGTGGGGCTGAGTGGCTTTTGTCACCTTGTTAAGATTGTAGAGAAGTGGTTCCTAACCAGGACTCCCTCGCCCTGGAACATTTGGCAACGTTCAGAGACACGGCTGGTTGTCCTGACTGAGGAGAGGTGCTGCTGGCATCTGGAGGGTAGAGGGCAGCAATGCTGTAAATGTCCCTTGAGCACGGGAAAACACTTCCAAACAAAAAATAATGCGACCCCAAATGTCAATATTGCTGAAGTCAGCAACCCCTGAAGTAGAACACACAAATGAAGTGCGACACTCCTCTTGGAAGCTACAGTATGGCGGTGCATATTTCACACTTTTTAAACAAGTTTTTCTTTTTAAAAGGATTCTTCAGTTATCCAGCATATTTGGCATGTCTTGGAGTTGATCTAAAAACCATGCTGTGGACACACAAGGCCTGTGGAAAGTGTGGTCCTGCTTATTCCTGGCTTCTGGTAGGATTAGTCCTGAGGAGAATGTGTGTGGACATTTGATTTAGGGCACTGTTTAGTGAGGAAAACTGAGAGGAATGCAGGCTATCTGTATTTTCATAAGCACTGTATATAACAGTGATGCTATGCTTTTGCCTGGATTATCTTTGGCACGCTGAACCTGACCCGTAGGGTCTGCACTGGGTCTTGGTGGACCGCCTTGGTTCTTTTTGTTTGTTGAGACAGGGTCTTGCTTAGGCTGGCTTTGAACTTGCAGGAATGCTCTTGCCTTGGCCTCCCAAGTGCTGGGATCGTAAGTGTGTGCCACTATACCTAGCTCGGTCTTTGTTCTGAGCAAGGGAAGTGAGTGGATTTCTGGCTTCTTGGATTTTTCAGAGCCCATTGTCCTAGACACATTGATTATTTTGATCACAAATAAGCCAGCCCTTATGGTGACCACTTTTCTGGGGTCAAAGGAAGAGGAATGAGAATGGAGTGTTTCCCCCAGAATGCCATGACCTGTCTATGGAACTGTGCCTTCAAGCAGAGCCCTGGAGAGGTAGGAAGTGCAGGTGGGTGGGCTCATGACTAGGCATGAGGGAAGCAGGTGGTGGAGTTAGAGCCCATGTGGACTAAGCTTTGACAGTGAGCAAGTCACCCAATTGCTCTGGGCCTCAGTATTCTCATCTGATGAGCTGGAAAGCTTTTGGACTAGAATTTTGAACCCTGTAATGTTCCACCAGCTGCTGTTGTTGTTGCCAGTTTAGAAGGGGGACTTACATGGGGACGCTCTGGCAAAACCCCCCATCAGCACTCAAGGGCTTGACCCCACACTCCCATGCAATTTTCTTATAAGTAGAGCTGGACCACTTCTGAGACTTGAGGGCTCCGTGTATATAAATTACAGGCAGCTTTAAGCAACGCTGGAAGGTGTCCCTTCTGCCTTTTCTAAGCTAGGCTTCCAGTTTTATTGCACCATCTGCATGGAATTTTAGAGACTTTAGAGTGGGAAGGGATCTAAGAGGGGAACCTTGTGCTAGGTAATTTCCATTTACTTCCACCCCTCTCTGGGATCCTCATCCATTTTCTGACTTTCTCTCTTCTCTTTGTCCCAGAAGATGAATTCTGTACACTGCATCACTCAGACTACTCTGGTCCTTGGAGTGCTTGGATTTGACCAATGGCAGGCACAAGTAGGAGGCAAGGTGGAAGGAGAATAGTCAGGGGATTTATCCTGTGGCTTCCTCTTGCTCCTGTATGGTCTTGGAGGTGGCTCTTCTCCAGGCCTAGCTCCTGTAAGACGGTCCCTCTTCCAAGTCTAGTGCTTCACCATGATCAGCAGCTCCCATCACCTCCCTGTCTCTTCAGGCTTTGGGAGTAATAGGTTCCAGCTGTTCCCAGTGCTTTGCTCTGTCAACATCTCTATCTGGTTATTTAACCATGACTGCACCTCTGAATACAGTCCAACTGAATACAATTCAGCCCCGTGGTGAAATCCTCTGGAGTCTACCATGCTGCTTCATGCCAGGGCCCTCAGTAGTACCATCACAAAAGAAATCTCCGAGCCCTTGCTATGTGGCTTCAAGAGACTTTATCTCTTCCACTGTTATGGTTAAGAAATATCCCAGCACTGGAGCTCTCTGCTATGTGCATATCAACACACTTGCTTTATGGAGGAGGGAAGTAGGATTGCTACTGATTTCTCTCTAGTAGTTAGAATGCGCCACTAACATAGACTCTGAGAAAAAAATAAGATACCTAAGATCCAAGATCACGCCACTTACAAAGAACACACACCAGAAATGGTACCTGCTGGTATCTTTAGGCACTGATTTGTGATCTCTCAAAAAAAAAAATGAGGAAGAAAACAGAATAGCAATATAATTTGTGACCTGCAATTCATAGTTTATGATTGTTTTCAATATTGTCATTATGTTGTTGAAGGAGTGAATTGGCTCTACTGGCCCTTTTTAATTCCATAAAGAGACTAGTCTCCAAGGTTCTACCTTCTTCCTATAATTATCAAGGATAATAATTGCGTATGTTTTGTGTCATTTAGGGTATTGATGTAAACAATCAGAAGGTTTGAGGGAAGGAGTACTTCTGTTGAGAATAAAAAACTCTTTCATTTAAAAAGTGTCAGTTGGGGGTCAGAATTATGACGGCCTGTGGGATGAGACCATTGCAGGTGCCAGGCTCATATAGTGTGAAATAGTCCATTCTGATTAAATGCTATAAACAATTAGATTACCTTAGAAGCTGGCAACACATTTATTTTACGTCATGAAGACAAAATAAATGTGGTTTTGATTTTGTGTGGAAACAGACCAAAGAGGTCACCTGCTGTTTTGTTTTGTTTTGTTTTTGAGACAGGGTCTCACACTGTAAATCAGGCTGGGCTTGAACTCTCTGTGTGGGCCTGGTGGGCCTCAAACTGCTGTGGATCCTCCTGTCTCAGCCTCCTGAGTGCTGGGATTACAGGTGTGCATCACCACACCCAACGCTCACCTGCTGTTTTTGTTTGCCAATTAGACAATGCCTCTTTTTCTAGACTTTTATTTTCCTATGGGAAATGATGTCTTCCCCACACTGCAATCATATGACTTCGGTGGCACTGTTACTGGCTCTAGCTTCCAATGGCTATGATGCAGCCTGGCCAGTGGGAATAGCACATCTTGTGGCCAATCAGAGGTAGAGGGATGGGCTCATGACTTTAGCAGGACCAATCAGAGCCATGACATATATGGGTCTTTCCCTGGAACTCCTGTGACCAATCAGAGGTAGAGAGATAGGCTCACCACTTCAGCAGGATCAATTAGAGTCATGTCATACACAAGTCTTTTCCTGGAACTCTCGAGAAAGAAAATTTTTTTTTTCTTGCTGGGACTGCAAAAGTATAATCCTGGCACTTTGCCTGCCCCTCCCATCCAAAGCAAACCTGGAGCTGCTGGTGGCCATCTTTGCCACAGGGCAAGAACCTGCCATTAGCAAAGCCAACCCCAAAGAGAGCTGAGCTAGAGAATCTAGAGTAATGCAAAGGATGATTTTAGAGCTTCTTTTGGTGTGATCCGTCTCTCTCTCTTCATTCTTTCTCCACATGTGAAAATTGTGACTGGATGGAACTTGTGACTGATTAAATCATTACATTTTCATTGAGCACATCCCATGGCAGTTACTGAGGACAATCCTGGGAAATAAAGATGGAGGGACTGTGTGAGCAGTGTAACGATGTCACTGTTGGAAAAGGAGAGTGAAGTAGGGCAGGGGGCTGCCTGGTGCCGAAGAGAAAAGACTCCATAGCCAGACTGCCTGTGTCTACTATGCCATCTATGATTTACCTCCCGAGTTCTTCACCTCTGCCCGTCAGTTTCTCCATCTGTAAAATTAGGAGGATAATGGCTGTAACCAAGTAACCAAAACCTGGGGGGATTACAAATGACAGACATTTCTTTTTTATGATTCCGAAGTCTGGGAAATCCGAGATGGAAGTGCCGAGTCGGTGTCTGGTGAGGGCCCGTCCTGTTCACAGAAGGCAGTTTCCCCACTCGGCCTTACCTCGGTGGAAGGTGTGAGGCAGTTCTTGAGGCCTCTTCTACGGGGGCCCAGGCACACTCATAAAGGCAGAGTGGTCTGGGCCAACGGCCCCAAATATCCCATCCCTTAATACTCTCATGTTGGTGATTAGGATTCAACATATGAATTTGGGAGACAGAAACATGCAGACCATAGCAAAGACTGCATGCGATAATAAATGTGAAAATGTTTGAAAAGTGTGCGCTACTGCTGCTATGACTGTTCACTAGCTCCCAGCTTGGTAAGAAAGACCCCTGAAATCAACTGTGAGTCCCCTTGTCCCTGGGGAAGGGGGAAGTTAGAGAAAAGGAAGTAACTTTTGAGCTGAGCTTTGAATGATGAGCTATCCAGACAGATAAGGGCAGCAATTGGATGATGAGTATAAATGAAACATTATGTGCAAAGATTCGGAGGCATGCAAGGGAAAGACATCCTGCAGCTGCAGTTATCTGGTTTTTCCTGGATTATCTGTTTTATGTAGGTGGCTTTTGAGATGTCACAATAAGCTGAAGCTAGATCCCAAAAGATGCAATGTGTCATTTTAAAGGGTGCTAGTGTTATTAAGTAGGATTACATCTTTTGCGAGTGACAAAATGCACGGAGGGCTTAAGTGACAACAGCGTTTAATGGATACCGTAACTGAAAAGTCCAAGGAATATCTGTGGCTGATGAGACCTATACATAGGTCTAGATCAAGATGTAAGCAATGACTCCAGGACCTCTTCTCTCTTTATCTCCATTTTCCTGCTTCATCTGTGGATGACCCTATTCTGAAATGGCATACGCCTTGTTATGGTAAGGTGGGAGCTGGACGTGCACAAGCTCCAGTCCAGTGAGATTTGCTTCTATAGAAGTTCCAGCAAAGTCTCAGTGTGTCTGATTGAGTCATCTGAACCAATTCTTTTGGTGAGTGAAATGCTGTGCTCTGTTTGATCAGGCCGGAGATGTAATATGGAAGAGTCAATTTCACCGAGAAGCTCATTGCTTAGTGTGTAAAAGAGGAGGCCCTTCAGAAGGAGGGTGGGTAAGGATGCCAGAAAAGGGCTATGGAATATATGCTTCATAGAAAAATCCACAGAACTTCAAGACATCTTTTATATTTAGGGATTGAGAGGACCAGAGCTGATTTTTAAACTGCAGGGTGATGTGACCACATTTGGGTTTTAGAAAGACAAATTCAGCTGAGTGGGGGATGGATTGGAAGGCTGTGGCTGGAGGTAATGGGTCAGTTACAAAGTTTTGTTTTTTTTTTAATAATCCAGGGAAGTAATGATGACAATATGGACAAAACCTTAGCATTGATAATGGAAAGTTGCAATCAGTCAGAAATGTGCATTTAGGGGCCAGGGCCATCAGAATTGTGTCCTTAGCAAAATTTAGTGGAGAAGAGAAAGATGTTGTAACAGCACCTTAGGTTTTTGGCTTCAGTGACAGCATGGCTAGTGATGCCATTTCCTGAACATGGAGCCACAGGAGGGCAGAGAGGGGAAGATTCAAAGCAAAAAATTGCTATTATCTAAAACCTCCTGATGTCCATGACCATTTTTGGAGAGTGGACCAGACGAAGTGCACGTTCAGAGTTTCTGAAGTCTAATTTTGACCATAAGCAATGTTATTCACAATGGTCAGTGTCCTGGGTGTGCCCTTGTGCACAAAAGGGCCCTTAAGACCCATCACATGTGCTGTAAATGTGTAGCATGGATCCACGTGTGATCGTGTGTACCTGGTTTGGTATTACCCTCATTGTTGTCTTTTTACGTTGATTTTGCTATTTTCTTTTTGATTCTTTGTGTATTTTGCATATCTTTTTTTTTTTTTTTTTGGTACCTGGGATGGAACTCCGGACCTTGCACTTGCAAGGCAGGCAGTGGAACCACTGAGTTAAATCCCCAGCCCTATTTTGTGTATCTTTATAAGAGGCTTTGAGTGCTTCTGGAGCAAAATAGTATGTAGTAAATTAATATTGGTTAGTACTACCTATTCCTTACAAGTTAGCTCTTAAAAAGAATGATTGAAATGAGACCTGAAGCTTTTTAAAAAATAAAATTGTTCTTTCTTTACACAAATATTCATAATGTGGACAAATTGTATCTATTACTTTTTAAGGGATAAAAGACTATGGAATTTCCTTAACATTTATTCCTTTAGTACCAAAACTTTCTTTCTCTGTGTCAGCTGTCTGCTTCCCATCCCCATGCCATTCAGTATCTCAAAATAAAATTTATTGGGCTGGGGATTTAGCTCAGTGGCACAGTGCCTGCTTGGCAAGCACAAGGTCCTGAGTTCGATCTCCAGTACCAAAAAATAAAACAATAAAATAAAATAAAATTTATCATCTCTGGGCATCAGACCAATGAAAGAAATTATAGTTTAAAAAGTTACTCAAAATGGGCTCTAGAATGAAGAAAGATTCAAAGGATAAGCAAAAATGTGTAGATCAGGATCAGAAGAAAATTTTACCTCCCCAATTGGCTAATTTCATTGGCTCCTTTTTCTACTGTGAGCCTGGGGTTCTAGTGTCAGCTGTTTGCCGTAGGCAGCAGACTGTCTGAATCAACCTTCGCTTTCTCCTCCTCATCGAATCCTTGCTGTTCTCTCAGTCTCCTGGGGTCATGACTCAGGGACCAGCAAGAGGACAGAGTGTGGGGGGCAGGAGAGGGGAAGGTAGGCCTGGAAGACGGGAGCCCAGCATTGCTCTTAGACCTACTGTTTGATGGTTGTGCATTTCACCTCTGATAGCGGAAGCGCGGAGCCCTGGATCAGAGACGCCTCACTTTCTCATAGATAAACGTCCCACTCCTCGGCCTGGCCTTGAGGCGCTCATGGACATGGTTCACTGATGCTTCTCCTTTCTCTTCTTACTTTCACGGTCAATCTGCCTTGTGATCTCCACCTCGTCCCTTAATCAAGTCCCATCATCGCCGAGGAGGGCCCAGTGGGTAGGCATTTCCCAGGCCCACCTCACTCACCGCGCATTTGGATGTAAACATTTTCTCTTCTTTCACAGAACTGTTTTTTTGCCTCTAATTTAGTGCTTAATATATTTTACCATGTTCTTTTCCAGAATTACAGGTATGTGTGTGTGTGTGTGTGTGTGTGTGTGTGTGTGTGTGTATCATTTTTGTGTCCTTAGAAATTTGATGGCAGGAGCTGTATCATGCTCATGTTGCTGTTCCTCTGTCTTCAAAGAATCCAGCCTGGTGATTCATACATAGGGAGCATTAAAATACTTATTAAATTAATGAGCAAAGAGAAGCAACAGAAGATAGAATAGAAGACAGTGAAAGGGAAAGATGAAAGGAATATGATTGCCGTAACCCAAGGGAGTGGTAAATGAAATAGAATCACAGAGAAGATTAACCAAGGACCTGCAGTTCAGTGGGCAGCAAGATGCCAACAGAGAAGAGGAGATGGACTAAAGGAGGTGCAAGACTTGAAAGAGAAGTTATTTACTCATGTTTGGTCTCTCTCCCTTCGCCTCCTGTTCCTTCCTGCCACCAGCTCACTCATAGATCAGTGGAAACAAGTCTTGCTTCATTGGAATTCAAGGTGTAGAACGTCCATAAGAAACATCATCTCACCCCAATATGAAGTAGTGGTGGTATTTTGAGAAAGCTACTAGGGCAAATGCATGTCCTGGAAAACCTTCAGGTTAAAGGATTTGGGAGAATGACCTACTGGCTATTTCTCTCCATATTGATTACCTATCCCGGGCTTCCTCTATTTCTAGGTTTTTCATCCCATTCCCAATTGAAAACTCATTGAGGTTGTGGGTGGGTAGGGAATGCAGTCACTGATTTCCTTCTTTCCTTTGCATTCATCCCACTCACTGAAATACACATACCTTGGGGTGCCCAGTGTGTTCCTGCACATGACGTCTTCTCTGGTCCCAGTCCTAGGCACTGCTGGTTCTGTGTGCCTCCAGCATTGAGTCAACCTGCCAATGCTGTGAGTGTGCTTACCCTATGCCAGTCTGCATGAAGGTGAGACTTTCGTCTAAACCCATTCTTTAATCTGATCAGTACCCCAGTGTCTGATCCACACAGGCTCAATAAAGAGTTGAGTGAATACGTACAACCATGAAGGAAGGAAGAGTAGAACAAAAAATTTTATCACTTCACTTTAATTTACTTGAAAATACTCAGCATCTCCTACATTTGTATTTTTAGGTATTATAGCCTTTTGAGAGTTGTCAGACTTTAGGAAAGTTATGGTTCTCTTAAATAATAGACAAAAAAATATAATTTTATAAAGATTTAATGAGGCAATATCATTGCCAGCTGGTTTTATCACTAAGGGCATTTAACAAAATTTTTGTTAACATTGTCTTTAATTTGTTTAAATATTTACAAACATTAGTTTCAAGAGAATTCACATCTGGCGTTATTATACATAGTTCATGTTGGTGTGGTTTCAGTTGTCTGGTGGTTTCTCTTGTTTCCATAAATTCAGCGGAACTGTCTGTAAATGCTCTGGCATCTGATTAGGAGCCTCTTCAGATCCCCTTCTTGCTCACTTCACTTCCCAGCTCCCCAGACTGAATCAAAGTGTCAGCCACCGTGACCTCGGCGCTCTCAGGTCTGCTGTGTGGATCACAGTTCCTCGCCTTCTGATATGGAATCCAGGTAATCTGTGTCAACGTAGAGGAGAAAGCCAGAGAATAAGCTGTCTGCCCAGCCCGGGTCTGAGAAGAGGCCGTTCTGGTCTGTGAAGAAGATCTCCAGCCAGACCTCGTCCTCTGGCTGCAGGTAGATGACCGTGGACCCGGAAGCCACGTCGTGGTTCCCTGTGTTGGCGTCAAAGGTCTTTATCTTGTACTGGCCGTTGTGCACCAGCCCGATGGCCAGGTGCTTGTTGGCCAAGGTGATGTCGTAGGAGAAGTAGTAGATCCCTGGGAAGGCGCAGATGAACTTCCCGGTCGTGGGGTTGTAGTGCTCCCCCTCGTTGAAGAGCACCTTGTTAAATATGATAGGCAGTCTTTCTTCCGGGTAGCTGGTGGTGATGCCCACAGAAAAGGCGGATTTGAGCATGATGCTCCCACATCTGCACACTCCAGGCAGCCCTGGGTCCCCTTGTTCTCCTCGGTCTCCCTTTGGGCCAGGAGGCCCCACTGGACCTACTTCTCCTTTCTGTCCCTCTGGTCCCATGGGACCTTTCTTTCCAGGCTCTCCTTGGTCCCCTTTCTCACCAGCAAGACCCAGAGGCCCTGTCTTGCCTCTCAGACCTTCGAAAAGAGGGAATGGTGGAATCAGTAGTTCCTCTGAAGAGTTAAAACCAGCATTCTGATGCACCCTGACTTGTCTGGCACACCCGAACTTTGCCTTTTCAGTCAATCTTCAACAGTATACTACTTAACAATAAACCCTTAAAAAAATGAAGCCACTAAAAATGAGAACAACATTTTCATCAGAATCTCAAGTCCGTTTTCTTGAGTATATGAGCCATTGTTTAGGCCCTGACTAATTTAAAAATACCCAACTTTCATTTTGGTGACAGATCACCTGCCACTCAGTAGTTCCAACTGTATATTTTTAAAGAATACTGCATGAAACGTAACAGATTAGTCAATTTTAATTGGGTTGCTAGATTCCTACTTTCAATCAACAACTTCATGAGACAGATATTTGTATAATCTCTTTCTCTGAGTATAAGCAGAAGTTGTGACTTGCTTTATCCACATCAAGGTACTGATCGCTACAGGAAGAATTCTATCAGCATGATACTGTTATTCCCCAGAGTGGGCCCGTTGGGGCAGACAAACTTTTAGGGGGTGCTTAGTCTCTTGCCCCTTTCTATTTCAGTTGGTGTTAATAATAAAAGTGTTAATCACAATTAAACTCACTTAAGTTTGTCAACAAGTTAATATGTATCAGGAACAGTGTTAAGTGTTTTATTTGCATGCATTATCTTACTTAAATTGCACAATGATTCTGCAAACTAAGAGTTATTATTGCTTCTATTGTAGATGGGGAAACTGAGCCATGGAGAAGTCATTTTTCTCAAGGGAATAGAGCTAATTATGATGGAGCTGGGCTCTGAGCTTGTGAGGCTGCCTGGCTCTGGAGCTTGAGTGTCCCAGGGGACAGTGGTTAGCGTGGCCCATGTGAGGGTTCCATATGCCACAAGAGCTGAAAATCGATGACTGTGACCACCACACAGTAGTTCCTTTTTAGAGGAGAAAAACTGAGTCCCAGATAGGCAATGAAAGTTGGTTCTGTAGCACTGCTACTGGAACCCAAGCCTTTCAAGCCTAACCTGAGACCACAACACCTAGTGCTGTCTTCCCTTCATCAAAATGCCTCTTGCCTTTGGGGCTGGACTCAAGAACCCTACCTCTGACTTGCTGTGCTACTATGTAGTTGTATCCTTTTAGGCAAGAAGACCCTTAATTTCTCTGGGTCTCCTTATATTCAGAGAAGACACAGTAACTGTGAAAGGTCAAATTCAAAGTCATCATACAGGGCTATTTTAATTATATCCAAATCTTTATATCTTCAGTTTAACATTAGACTAATTTACAAAAATGGTGATCCTGGTCATAAGTAATAAGCAAAATTTGCTTAGTTTTTAAATAGCAATGACTTAATATCATAAAGATATGCTATTTAATTTTATGGCAAAATCCATTTTATAAATATTGCTTGTATAGTGATACTTTCTTCCCAAATACACAAATTATTGGTACTCTGTAATGCATGTTGTAGTCAGGGAAACATATTGTTGATGCATGGTTTTATTTGTAATTATGTTTGTGTTTTCAAGAAACTTTATTAAGCTAAGCATTTTGCTCTTGATGTTATGTTGACATATTTATTTGAGTACTGCACATACTTCAATGTGTGAGTTTGAGAATTTGGTCTTTTTTTCAGTTAACTGGAAAATTTAATGAAGTGTTCTCGGTAATATAAATTTGAAGAGAATTCAAACTTTACCTTTAAAGTACCAAGTATTGTGATTTATTAATTTTGGAAAGTGGCATGTCAACAATTTACGCTGTGTAGAGGATGCTAACCATGAATGTGACCCTTTCTTGGAGATTCAGGATCAGTAATCTTACTGTTCACACTCATGTCTCTTAGCTACAGAGAGGAGCTATTGTTACATTGAAACTGTACTAGTCTAGCCAGAACCCACTCTGATATTTACTTCTTGAAATAAGGTCATAATCATCTAATCTTTCCATGTTTGTTTCTTTTTGGTAGCAGTGCAATATGAATAGTATCTTGCTATTAAATTAATTTTAGCATCAAAGACTACAACTTGTAAATTGACATTTTTATCCTTAACAAGAGCTTAATTTTTTTCTGTCTTCATCATTGACCTTTGATGCATTCATAAAAACCGTTTGGGTTTCAGTAACAATTTTGACCATAAGATTTCATTACCAACTCAAGTCCCCCTGCCTCTTTGATTTTGGGGGTCATTCCTGTGTGCTTTCAAATGCTCCATTTGTAATATGGAGAAAGTGTTCATAAGTCTACTCCAAAATTAGTGGGCAAAGCCATCAACAGTGAATTGGCATATTGAAGTATTAAAGTGGCCTAAAACCCACTTTGGCTACAGAGTTGTTAGGTGATTTTAAAAGAGGGGCCTGACCTCTCAGGCTTCAGTTTCCCAGCCCTTGAAATAAAAGTTTGGACTTTTAGATTGCTTAGGTCTCATCCTCTTGAAAATTCACTGAGACCAAATCTTAAATATTGGGATATGATTTCATAATGCTGTGCACAAAAATGTTTGCATAACCTAAATGCTTAAATTTTCTATACTAATACTTTAATATGCTGAACTTCTGGGTAGCAGATATCATAGACTAACTGTAGTAACTTACAGAAACTCCTCCTTTCTGCATGAAGAATTTGATGTGCTAAGGGCCTACACAATAAGCGTATAAGGAAAGAAAGAATCATCATCCCTCTCCCCATTTAATCAGATATATACTTGCGTAGAGAGGAGTATTATGGAGCACTATGGAGTATACTTATGTACACTAAGTGTGTACTTAGATACTGAAGCTTGGACAAAAAGAATTTCTTCTTACTTCTCCTTTAATGAAATGGTTCTATCAAGATTTTCTCTTCAGTGCCACTCCATCCATCCATCCATCCATCCATCCATCCATCCATCCATCCATCCATGATCCATGTCTCCAAGGATCTATGCATGCATGCATCCATCTAAACCATTTAACATGGACTAACCATCCATTATGTCAGTGAGATAGGGACTAGGTGTGACATTGGCATGATAATACCTACACCACCCTGCAGTTGGCTGTTATTACCTTGAGATCTGCAAATTGGGTTTAGCTAAGCTCATGAATACCTAAATCCATATATTGAACAGTTACAAGAGAGAGTTCTAGTGACGTTTGAAGATGTTTACATGACTATGTCTTTAGATTTAATGAAATGTTAATAGTATGCTACTTTTAATAATTGGTACAGAGTAGTGGAGAGAAAGATATATTTTCTGGAAAATTTATAATTCAAAATAATAATCTCTTATTTCTAAATAAGGGTAGGGATATTGGGAGAAAATACACCTCATTCTCCCTGGGCTTGGTTGTGCGTGTGGTGGTGGGGTGTTCACTAAGGGTATGCAGTGAAAAGACACTGTGTGTCATTAATGGGGCAGAAAGGGAGCAGAGGCTCCTGGCCATGCCACACCCAGTTACAGCCACACTGTAAACACGTCCCCAAAGCCCATGAGCTCTGCTCTTGTTTCTGAGTGAAGTATGCTACTCTTCATCAAGCATCCAGTCGCTCTTCTCTTTCTTGTCTGTTATACACCCTTATTGTGTATACTGAGGAAGCCACTTTGTTTTCGAATCTCAATTTTTCATTTGTGGCATTATTTTTATTGCTTATTATGCTTATTGGTGATTATAGTGCTGGGGATTAAACAACCAATTTAAAGTTCATGGCATGTAGTAATTTCTTAATCAATGGTCATTACTTTGGCATATTGTAATTATGTGTTTATATAATGGTGTCTCTCACACAAATATCTGCTTTTCAAGACAAGAGTAAAGTGTCATTCATCTTTGTGCTTCCAGTGTCTAGAATGGAGTTCTCAGCCAGGTGTAGTTTTGTAAGGATTCTTCTCATTCCCAAAGGAGAGTTTGCAATGTCTGGAGACCTCTGTGCTTGCTCCGTTTGGAGGGGAGCTATACTGGCATGTAGGGGATGCTGACAAACCTACCGTGTGCAGCCACATGCAGCAAATAATTACACAGCCCTGAATGTCATTAGTGTAGAGGTTGAAAATACTGATCTGGATTAGTCACAGGTGCACAAAAATCTTTCTCTATGAGTAACGCATGGGCACCTGGAAGAATAAATGGGTTGACATGTATGGGAGTATAGCTGGCCTCATAGAAGCTTAAAATTGTAGCAGTTCTGATCATTTAATTCAATCTGAAATAAAACCAGAAGTACTTTATGAAGCAGACAAATCAGTTTTGGTTTATTGTATAGCTTTGGATAGATAGTCACAAGTTTAGCCATAGTCTATATTTGCAGATCAAAATGCAATAATAACAGCTAACATTCACTGAGTGTTTACAAAATGGCCATCGTTCTGTGAAGTGTTTTGCATGTGTTATGGCCCTTAAGCTTCACAATTAGTTTTGCTATCCTCAGTTTACAAGTGAGGAAACAGGCTCCAAATGACTATTTGTCCAAAGATAGTAAGTTAAGTAAGTGAAGGAAGCAAGATTTGAGTCTAAGCATTTCTGATTCCAATGCTTGTTTGTGTAACCATTACATTATTTCTTTCAGTAAATTAAAAGGGTCAGCTATACATAGCTATAACCCTGGTGTTATGCAATTTCAAGGATATTCATAATCACAGCCCAGTGGTAACTTGTAGATACAAGAGTTACCCTATAGTTGACTTTGAAAAATAACCAAATTTGAAGTTCTTTACATTGACACATTGCCTGAAGGTTCTTTCATATTGAACAATGTTTATAGATTTGGTTGTTATTGATTTGCTAAATCATTTTTACATGGAAAATTCTGAAATGAATTATTCTCCGATAATGTCAACATCTATTCTGATATTGTTTCACAGAATCCCAGCAAATCAGGTGTGGTGATTGGATAGAGACATATTTCACAGATCTATTGATTTTTTTCCTTCCTATCTTTTGTCCCAACTTTTATTCCTAGAAACTTGTTTACAAATATTAACTCCAAATCATTTCCTCTTTTGGAGTTAACACAGCCTCTGTAGAATTTCAATTTGGTTTACTCAGAAGGACTGCGGAGTCTGGCAAGCTTCCCAGGCCAACTTATTTATGGGGAAAAAGAGTGAAAATTACTGAAGGACTAGGGGACAATTGTGTCATTGCAGAGAGCTGAGAGGAATCTGTGGGTTAGCTGCTACAGAGCCCCTGAGAAGGCACTGACCTACAAAACCTGGTTGCATAACACCACTGTCACTTCATCTGTGAAAAAAATGAAATCTTGAAAACCTTTAGGTATCTTTGTTTAGGACATCAGCATCAAGCAGGTTGGCACTTGCGAGTCTGGCTCCTAATTTCCACCTCTGCTTAGTTTGTTCATCTCCTCTCCTGTCCATCTGTCTGTCTGTCTGTCCATCTGTGGGTCCAGGCATTGCCAGGCATCAGGTGTTGGAGTCCATCCCTCGGTCCTGAGCAGTGCATGTCCATCTATACCCATCTCCATGTTGTCACCTATGGCTCAGTTTCCCCCGCACACAATGAGATAACGTCTGCCTGCGAGAGTGGTCATGCCAGTGCAGCAAGCATGCAGGTACAGAGTGGAGGGCAATGTCTCGAGCAGACTAAGGGCTCAAGAAATTCTTATGATTAATGGAGGTGAAGTAGGGAAGATTCCAATTTCTTCCCATTAGAAGAACAGTAATAAAGAAAGGGAGTAGTTTCAGGGTAGGGGGAAGGAGGAGTGTTCATGGAACTTCATCATTCGTTACCTGCAGTTCCCTTTTCACCTTTCTCTCCTTTCCTGCCGTCTCTACCATCTCTTCCTGGAAGGCCAATCCGACCATGGTGCCCAGGGGAACCATTTGCTCCAGGCGGCCCTGGGGGTCCAGGTAAGCCAGGAATGCTGCAGATGTATCTGGGGGAGTAGTTGTCTCCTTTGGGCTGACTACCCCGAGGTTGTCCACTTGCACATATGGCAAAACTTGTAACATAGAGCAACACAAACATCTTTGGCTCTGGAAGAGAAACACACAGATATAAATGCACCCTTTTAAGGTGGGGGTTTCACATGGCTGATTCAGTAAGAACTCGAGAATGAGCATTTGCAACAACTCTCTCCAGTGTTTGCCTTTCCATGCATGTAAAATCAGTTTTCCCTCATCAACCCCTTGAAAATTGTTAACACTTATTGACAGTTCTCGGTGCCCGACACGGGGTGGTGTAGATGAAGGATTGATCAGAAAAATTTCAAAACAAATCACTGCGTTGCATTTATTCTACAAAAATCAATGACAGACATTGAAAAATTACCCTTTCTTTTTGCAAAAGTAATGCATTAAAAAATAGAGTTGTAAGTGAATAAGATAAATAGTGCTGTTCTTACCACTCAGAGATAATTACTCTTTATACCCTAATATTTACGTCTTTCTGCACTTTTTCTTTTATGCTATGCAGAAAAGTGATATTGAATCATTTCTATAATCCTTTCACACTTATTTCACTTAACATGTGTTAAGAACATCTTCCTAAAAAAAGAACATCTTCCTATGTTAAAAATTATTCATGACATTAAGAATTCTTGCTTTTGTCTTTACTGTGTTTTATGCATATCATCCTCCATTATAGACATTTGCTTCCAGTGTTCTGCCAATATAACCGCGGCTACCTAATCTTTGCATGCATCTGTGATTGTTTTCTTTGAATTTACGGGCTCTTTAAAGCAGAAGAAAGAAGAAGCATTTCAGGAAAACCATGATTTTCACTTGGTAATCATGTGTAATGCCAATTAGTGTTAATTGGAGTATTGTGCATGTCCTGAGGGGAGTCTCAAACTTTAATTTAAAATCTGCAGGATATAATGCCATGGTGTCCCACTAAGTCATTAGCACAGGGGGTCAATTAAAGAGCTGTGTGAAACTAAGTCATGCAGCGAGCCTCGTGGTTGGAGCGAAGGGGGCCCTGGGTCTCCTTGGCTGTAATCTAATAGGACTTGGGCTTCCCTCCATAAAGCCTGGCAGCTGCACGTGATGCATCATGTATTAGCCCGGCATCCGTGCTCCACTGAGGGTGGAGGAGGGTGGCATCGACTAAAGATTCCTGTTTTTTAGGATAAGCAATGTCTTGCATGGGAAAATATACACAGGTGGTTTGGGGTTGTATAATGGAGTCATTTTTGTTTTAAAAAGAAATCTGTATAATGCTTGATCTAGGCTATTCTCCCAAAGGGTATAATCATAAAACACAGAAAAAGCAGTCAGATAGTTCCTGTCTTTCTTTTTTGATGGCTACCTCATAAAATTAACCAGGTACAATGTACTATTTTTAGGGTACCTGTGGGAAATTGCAACATTTTGAAATTTGACCTAGAAACTTGCCAGAGCATAGGAAGGACAAACTGAGAGAAACACGGTATGTCTATGAGATTCTGAAATAAACCTCATTCATAGAAATTTATTAGTGAGAAACCAAAGAAACTTATTTAAACAGGGGCTTTCTATTCTCAACCAAATCTTGGTGTTACCAGTTCTCCACACACACACAAAAAAGACATCATTGCATCGCCACGTTTTGCTGCTCCACTTGTCATCATCTATGTTTTACTACTATAATGAAATACTTGAGGCTGGGTACTAATGGAGAAAAGTGGCTTATTCAGCTCACTGTTTTGCATGATGAAAGTTCAAACCACATAGTACTGGCTTTGCTCAGGGCCCATGTGGCTCATAACTTTGTGGCAGATGGCTTCATGATGAAAATGTTGAGAGAGAGAGAGAGGTCACAGAGCAAGTTAGAGAGAGGGGGCATGTCCTGTCTTGTGGCTTCCCATTAGGCCCCACCCCCTTAGTATCCCACCACTGCCACAACTGGGGACCCAGTTCACAACACACAAGCCTTCGGGGCTTAAACTACATCCAAGCTATGGGAAGCACAAGCCCCAAATTACTGATCCTGCTGCTCAAATGTGATTAAAGCACACTCTGACACGCCCTGAGAGCCTGATAAAGATACCAGCTGTTTGAGCCTTGGAGAAAGAAAATGGAAAGAACTTTTCATACACACTCCTTTCTGACTTTAACATGCATAGATTAAATCACCAATTTCCCTCTCTTGTGGAAAACTGAGGAGGGGAAGGAGCTCATCAAGAGGCTTTCACCTACATGTGTAATACAAGGTTCGAGGCCAAGACCAGCACATGGTGCTGATAGGGGCTAGAAGCTGTCTAGAGAGGAGGTACTTGGGCAGTGTCATCTCAGACACTAGCAGAGGTGGGAAAACACAATGATGCCAATGGAAGGGGACCGACAGGGAAGAAGAGTGGAGTAAGGATCTACTTGATGAAGAACAGAGGAAGCAGAAGTTTAAAAGGTGGACTCGGAAGAAAGGATACTTAACATTGTCAACAACCAGGCAACAGGGGGCCCCAAGGAGGAATCAATTAAGGCAATGGACATGGAGTTGTCACTGAATGAGTGGATTGGTTTTGCTGATACATGCACTGAAATATTGTCTATACAGAAGACAAAATGCTGTAAGTCTGTGAATCTTTGTCAGTGTGGAGCGCTGTGTGTGGTACCTGATGTACAAGGAGGGTGTGGTGAATAACACCAGGAACTCCTGGGACTCGGTTCATTCTGAAGACCAGGGACTGTGGGTGGGAATGGAGACCCACAGTGGCTCTTCTCTGCAACAGTTCTCTCTTCCCCTTAAGAGCCTGATACTTCCTGTCACATGGCACATGTCTGTGAGGCCCCCTACTCCCCTGACTTCATCTGTCTTCCAGCTCCCTCTCCTACTTTCAGCCCCTCTGGATTCCTTGGAGGTCCTTTGTATGTTCCTCCTCTCTGTCTAAAACCCTCATTTTTTTTTTTTTTTTTGGTACCGGAGATCGAACTCAGGACCTTGGGCTTGCAAGGCAGGCGGCAGAACCACTGAGCTAAATCCCTGGCCCCTAAAACCCTTTTTGTTATGTCTTTCTAAACAACTGAATATTTTTTATTAGTGCACAATGAGCACACCCATTGTGGGGAGTTGGTACATGTACAGGACATCTCAATTCTTTCTGCCCTGTCTTCATGGATTACTTCCTCACCTGCCTGAAGTCTGTGCCCAAATGCCATCATGCCACTGAGGTCAACTTTTTCACCTTATTTAGCATTGGAAGGTGCTTCCTTTTACCCCTGATCCTCTTTTGCCTGCCCTATGTTTTCTATTCCCCATTGTGCTAATCATCTCAAACTCACTAGGTTATCCCTGTCTTTATTTTATATTGCCCATTTCTGGCTGGTAGTGCATAAGGTCCATGTGGGTAAGAGTTTTTGTCTTAATTATCAATGGGCTCAACTGCTTATAACAACACTTAGTGCAAAAAATCTGAAGCTGGGGAACAGAAGACCACTGGGGGGAAGGCGTGAGTTTTGTGGAAAAAACCCTGAGAAATTATGGAATATGAGAATATTACAAGAGAAAGGGAGAAAAGAAGATTTAAAGAAAATTTCCTGGGGTCTAAGTGTCACTTTTGCAGTGTTTGAGAGGTACAAATAAAGGGTTTGAATTAATTTTATTTCATACAGCCTATGGTGTTTGAAAATATTTAAAATTTAATTTTTGTATAGATAATAATGTACACTTCATAAAAATTTGAAAGAACGAAGAACATGGAATGTGAAGTACATAAATCTCTTTACTTTCTCAAACTTCTAGCTACCAAATTGGCTCTCTGTGGATGAGCACTATTGCAGATTCTTGCGTGTGCGCTTTCCCCATTTGGCACCTGTACACAATAGTCACCACATTGCCTTTTCCCTTTGCTTCCGTATTAGTGTAGAGAATCACCCTTGGCATCCACGGAGGGCTGATTCCAAGACCCCTCTACCATCCACATCGACACCAAAATCCCAGGATGCCCAAGCCCCGATGTAAAACTGTAGCATGTGCACATCTTCCTGAATGCTTTAAATTATCTCTAGATTACTTATTGTATCTAATACAATGTAAATGCTATGTAAGTAGTTGTCACATTGTTTATTCAGATAATAAGAAAAAAGTGTGTACATCCTTAGTGCACAAGCTTTTGAATAGTTTTGATCAATGATTGATTGAATCCATAACAGTGGAAGCTGTGGGTAAGGAGTTAATCTTGGTAAATGAAGAGCTACTTCGCCCCTGTTATTTCAGTGGTTATACAATGCCCATTATATGCGTACATTGTATTTTGCCAACCTCTCCTAATGCACATTTATTCTTTTGCTACTATAAATAGTGGTGCAGTGAATACTTATATCTACCTATCTGCACATGTTGCAGGACGTGAACACTAAGTAATTTTTCCCAGTTTGTCTTTTTACTTTTTTCCATGTGTTTTAAAAATATTTTTGCTGAGAAAATGATTTTAAAATTCTAGTTCATTGTATTTAGAACACTTACATCCTTACACTTCTCTTTGAATTCTCTAGTTCTAATTCATCACTTTAAAAAATTTGATGTTAGAATTTTTCTGACTCCAAAAGGGATACAACTTTATATTTCCAACTCCTTCTCCTGAATAATCAACCCATCACTCACTGCCCACTGCTTTTCAGTGAACTCAGTTATTTGGAATGAACCATTTGGGAGACAACTTTAGAAGCTTTATAATAATTGGTAACAGCTTTATAAAGATATAATTTGCAAACCACAAAATTAGCCAAAGTACACAATTCAGTGCACACCATAGTCCACTTTAGAATCTTTTTAAAATCCCCAAGAGAAAACTTATATCCATTAGCAGTCACTTCTCATACAATATGCTTTAAAAGCATTAAATTGAACTATGCAAATTTATGTAGGTGTGTGCTGAAGTGTATTTCTTTCCATTTTTGTGCTTCTTTGGAGTTGGAAACCAAAGTTGTGGAAATTATGTTAATCTTGGGCAGGTCTGTCCTAGACAGGAATTGTAAATGACTTTCTTATTTTTCTGCAGAGATAACAAAGAAAGAAGTCATTGGCTTGCCAAACACATATTTAAAAAAGTTATACACACATGCATACATACATGTATGCACTGTACTTTCATGTTAATGCATGTTTAGCATCTTTAGGGTAGGGATGTAATACTAGTGTTCTGTAAGTCTTCTTAGCCACAAATATCCTTTGTTCTTGCTAAAGTAGCCATGAAAAACTGGAGGAGAAATGCTGGTGAAATAATGCAAGCACTAAGCTCCCAGAAAATGTGTACATAAATTGAGATCTTTTTATAATAATGTGCTTTTTTCTTGTAGAAATAAAAGATGTTAGTGGGAATGTAAAATGGTGAAACCTCTGGAAAACAGTGTAGTGATTCCTCAAAAAAATTAAATTGATCCAGCAATTCTACTTCAAGGCATACATCCCAAAGAAGTAAAAATGGATTCAAACAGATATTTTCACACTCATGTCCATAGCAGCATTATTCACAATAGCCAAAAGGTAAATGCAACCCAAGTGTTCATCAACAGAGGAATAGATTGAACAAAGCATGGTCTATACATACAATAGAATATTATTCAGCCTTAAAAAGGAACGAAATCCGATACATATGACAGGAGAGATGCACCCTGAAGCCATTATGCTATGTGAAGTAAGAAAGTCACAGAAGGACAACGATCTGTGATCCTTTCATAGGAGGTTCCTAGATTAGCCACATTCAGAGAGACAAAAATACTATTTCTCCATGGACTCATCCACACGGTCATAAAATGGCACAGCAAAGATTTGGACTGAGTTATGTTTGTCTCCAAACATTTGAGTTTTCCTCTACATCATGTGCGGGAAACTATAGCACATTACTTCATGACAAAGGACTGGGCTTGATTATTAATTCCACTGGATAAGGCGCTTTGCCTGGAAATCATTAGGAAGAGGATAGGTGACCAGGGAGGGCTGCAACAAGACATGGCCTTGGCCTGCGCCATGCAGATTTCACAATAGCAGGCTCCATCCTTCTCTGGCTGCGGTAGGAGAGGCACCGAGCTTGGGGCAGGATGGAGAGCTCAGCTTCCACCCCTAGTTCCTTCTTTGCTGCAGGTCCTCAGTTCTTTAGCCCTGGAGCTCTAACTTTCCCATGCAGGGCTGCTCTTCCTGTTTGAATGAACTCCTTCTCCAGGAACTGCCCAGATACCCTCAAGCCCACACCATCCCCGGGTGTTGTGG
Organism: Heterocephalus glaber; assembly: GCF_053883595.1. Classification (NCBI taxonomy): domain Eukaryota; kingdom Metazoa; phylum Chordata; class Mammalia; order Rodentia; family Bathyergidae; genus Heterocephalus; species Heterocephalus glaber. The sequence goes on along the minus strand of NW_028258325.1, from coordinate 10,265,770 downwards.
CTTCTACTTGCTTGCTAATTTCCCCCGCAAAAGGTCAACTCTGTGTCACTGACATATAGGGCAGACACTGGTCTGCGGCAGAGGCCCAACGAAGGTTGAATGAAGAAAAATAAATATTCATTGGGGTTTATTATTACCAGCAGTTCATGATTCATAAAATTTTGACTTTTTCATGTTAAGCGCTATCACAGTTCTACAGCAAACACCTGACATTCACAAAACACTTTATAGTCTACAGAGCAGTGGTAAGTCCGTATCATCCCCCCAAAGGCCCTTTTGTGGTAGGTTGGACAGGACACCCAAATCCAGAGGCCTTTGTCTGCTGTCACAAAGCTAGTGTCAGACCCGAGATTGAGACTTGGGTCTTCAGTCTCCTGGATTCTTCCTACAGAACCACCTGTTTAATCAACTAAAAATCTACCATAATGAAATCAGGCCAGTGCATCTACACTTGCCAAACTTCAAAAAACAGAGTAAACACCATACCGTGCTCTGGGCTGGTGGGTTGCTGCTGGATTCTCAGTGCACAAGAGACTGAAGATCTTTCATGAGAGCTCAGTGAAAAACTTGCTTTGGTACCAGGCAGAATAAGAAATCCAAATTCTCAAAGATATCCAAATAGTTGTGCTAAAAATAATCTTCTAGTTTAGTCCCAAAGAGCCAGATACCCTGGAAGTCATTCATCCACCAAAGCTCAACTCAGGGACCAGTTAAAATTACAGTCTTGTTTGGGATAAACTTTAAGTGCCTGCTTTCCTTGACTGGTAAGTTTACAGGCTTCTCCATCTCTGTGTACTTTAGCCTCCGTTTTGAATTTGTTTACTTAATTTTTCCCTCTTCATTTGTTTTCCATTGAGTAGATGGTTTCGGAAAAAAAAATTACTCACTGCCTGGAAATTAGTTGTTAACTTAGAGAAAAGAGTCATTTCCTAGTTGAGAGTTTTCGAGGTAGAAACTTTAGATTCTAGACATAGAATGAAGTTTCACGGACTAATAAGAAGCACTGCCCTTATTCTTGGTAAATATGGCAGGAAAATGGCCCTTCATGCTTTGTGCTATACAAAGAGAGAGGGTTATGAACACTACGGATGTTTTCTTTGTTCTTTGCTGAAAGGATAAATGATTGAGTATTTTTAGAAGACAAATATGTGTTTGTTCCTGCAGAGAACAGACCATAACAACTCAAAAGGCAGAGTGATTCTCCAAAGCCTAAGACTACTCATCTTTGGCGCAATCAATTTCTTTGTTTCCTTCTGATATGTATTTCTTGTATTTCCATGGTAACAGCAATATATCATTCATGATGTCACTTAGGGAAATTAAGTGGCTGAAAAAAAAATCTTGTTTTTGCCCTCATTCTTCTGAAGCAATAAGAACTTTGAAAGAAATGTTTCCAGAGCAAGGGAAGTGAATACTGACTACAAAATTGACCAAGAATATTAGTGGCCTGCCCACTCTAAGCTTTATTCTGCCTTCAGTACCCACTCTTTGTTTGGGAGGAAATGGTCTTTTGAATTTTGGGCTGTCAAATTCTGAATAACATCACAGTATTGTAAAATACAATACAGAAGCTAATCCAATATTTTTTTCTAAATGAGAATGTATTCTTAATCACACAGAATTCCCGGGTTTGTTTTCTCATCCTCAGAATAAAATGGTTGCCCTTAATTATTTCTAACGTTCTTCATAGTTCTTCATCTGCCTTAATACAGTGTTGATACTGTCAGCTACTGACAAGTTAATTTCAAGTAGTCCAGCCTTTTCCTATGCCCATTTGTTTACAAGATATCACTTCTTAGGTGTGCTTTTTCCATTCATTCGTTGAATGAGTTCTCTGACAGGGAACTTGGATGAATTTGTGCACCAATAAACGTTTGGATAGGGAGATGTGCTCTTCCCTTTCTGACTTCCTTTGGCCAAGTGTTGATATCGTTTATGGATATTCATATTTGCTTTCTGTATCATTTCCCGTTAGTGTTATTTACCACGTTAAAACTTTTTATATTTTTGGTGAATGTGTATCAATTGCAATATGAGTGGGGTTCGCTGTGATCCTTCCATTCTTGCATACAACCTGCACTGATCAAGTCCAGTCTCCCTTCCCACTCTACCCTGCTCCAACCCATCCCGATCCCTCCACCACACTTTTACACTAGATCTTAGCCAAAAGGCCGAGAAGCGATTCTACCACACTTTTGATGATGAGGGTTCTTGTGTCGTGAAAGTATCATGGTATTTTTTTCTGTTCTGTAATATTCAATTTTCCCCTTTTCAGACATTGTTTTTCATTTCAGACAACTTCATATAGTCTGTGCCTTTCTGGATTTATTTTTCCTTCCAGGGAGATGAGCCTTGGAATAGTGTCTTACATCATCCAGATCGCAGATGTGGATACAATTTGTTGGCATCTATTTCACTGAGTTATTTTCGTACTCATTTTAGAAGCAGTAGTGAAAAGCGATGGGTAGAAAAACAAGCTGAAGGGAGCATTGGGTTTGAGTAAAAATCTGGATTCCATCTCTACCTGCCACTTATCCTACTGCCAAGGTCTCATTTTGTTTTTCCTAAACAGGTAGATTTTCTCTCTCAGCTTGTGCTTTTGTTTTATTGTAGCTTTTATTGACTTTTCAACTGAATTCAGTTCAATTTGTTCCAATCCAGTCAATGTTTCCAGAACATCTAATAGTGTGCTGGTAAACCAGCTCTTAAAAAAAAGTTCAGGTTTGTAGCATTTGTGATTTCCTGTGTATAAATACTCCACTCTAGTCAGTTTCAAGCTACCAACCTGACATTTGCTGGATACAAAGTTGGGAAGGATGTGGAGAAATTGGTGCTTACAATGGCTCTTCTAATACTTCACATACCACTGATCTCTCTCTCTCTCTCTCCCTCTCTCCCTCTCTCTCACACACACAAACACACACACATGCATGTACCATTTCACTAGGCACTAGAATTATTTTAAAAGATGATTTTGACAGATATACAAGGAGCACATACAGTGTGCTAAGAAATCGCAAGCATTGCTTCCTTTAATCTTCACAATATGATTTTCTTATCCTCCTTTCATAGATGAGTAATTTAGGCAGTTAACTCACCACACAGCTTGCACACCTCACTACTACACATATTTCCTCCCTAAGGTGTTGGTAACTTTACAAGAGCAGATTTATGTATCCAAACAACTTGCGATTGGGTGGACACACAGCTGCCTCCTCCTCCTCCCTGCAGTGCACCGAGGTCTCTTAGGAATCTAATCTCCCCATTCTAGCCTCACAGCTTTACTTATGTCATTTCCCAAGTCTGCAAGTCCTTGTCCACCATGTCCTCCCCATGCCCCCTTTCCATCTGTTTATCTTCCTTATGCATCATTTTCTCCAGACACTTTCCCTGATTCTCTCCCCAAGGCACAAAATTTCCTCTGCCCACAGGTCCAAAATTTGCTTTTATAAGGAAATCTGTCATAATGCCTTAAGATTGTTTAGGAAACACTAGACAACTGGCTCTGTTTTTCAAATGTTAGTTCATCTCAGAATCTGGGAATGCAAATGGGCAGAGGGTGATTTGAATCCCCCCCTAAGGGTTTAAGAGTCTATGGCAACAGAATTGGGGAATGTCACCCTGGAGTGTGTCTCCACATGGGTAGGCACTGCTACTCCCATCCTTACTACTGTACTGACACAGAGAGCAGAGGTGATGTAAGTGTGCAGAATGACAGCAAACCTTTATGGAGCCTGCTTTGTGGTCTCCAAACCTCTCAACTGTGCCAACTTCAACTTGCCTACTTTACAGAGAGATATTTAGCACTGACAGGTGTCATATCTTTGGATTATGGACAATAAAACAATCATATTCATCAAGAGTTACCATGGGAAGAAAATTGTGATTATTAACTTTATGTGTGAAGTTTACTGGACCACAGGATGACCAGATACCTGATAAAACGTTATTTCTGGGTGTTATGGTTTAAATCTAAAATGTCTCCCCAAAGACTCATGTGTTTGGAAATTGACTGGCTTGGGGAGGTGCTTCACTCATCAGGGGATTCATCATTGATGAGTTTAGTAGTAGAGTGTGCTGTTAAAAGGTGAGGCCTAGTTGGAGGTGGATCGGTGAGGCTGTGATTTGGAAGGGTGTATCCTTTTCCCTCGCTCCTTCCTTCTCTCTCTTTGCTTCCTGATTGTCATGGCTTTAACAACTTCCTTCTGTCATGCTCTTCTGCCATGCTGTTTCTGCCTTGGAGCCAGATGACCATGGGTTGAAACCATAAACCAAAATAAATCTCCCCTCCTTTAAGTTTTGGGTGTTGGGTATTTTGTCCCAGTGATGGGAAGGTGGCTAAGACACAGGGTATATCCATGAGAATGTTTTTAGACGAGATTAGTATTTAAGACTAGGTAGGCCGAGTAAAGCAGATGGTGTCCTCAATATGGGTGGGTATCATCCACTCCAACGAGGGACTGGATAGAACCAAAAGGTGAGGGGTGACTGAATTTGTTCTCTGATTTGGCTGATACATAGATCTTCTACCCTTGGTGCTTTTATGTCTTGAACCTTCAGACCTGGCCCAGAATCTTTACCATCAACTCTCCAGCTTTAGGTTTCTGAGCTATATCACTGGTTTTCCTCAGTCTTGGAGATGAGAGATCATGGAACTTCTGATCCTCCATAATTACATAAGCCAATATCCTGTGACAAATCTACTTGTCCATCTATCCATCATCTGTCTGTCTGTCTATCTATTCTTCATGAGCCCATGAGATAGAGGCTGTGGCTTCCCTACATGTGAGGTGAATGAGTCAAGGTATAGATTGACATTACTGATGGGAAGCAGAGCTGAATTTCAAGGTCTCCTTTTCACAAGTGGTTACTTTATTCATATAGGTAAAATTCAAGAATTATCTATTTAATGTTTTTTGGGTTTTTTTTGAGGCAAACTCTTGCTATGCATTCCAGGCTGGCTTTGAACTCACTATGTAGCCCAGGGTGACTTTGAACTTGCAGTGGTCCTCTTGCCTTAGCCTTCCGAGTGCTGGAATGATAGGTTGCATCACCATACTCAGTTAAAATGTTTTCTTAGGAATCAGTATCAGTCAGCTTTCCCATTGCTGGGACAAAATGTCTGACACACGTATTTTAAAGGAGGAGAGGTTCGGTTTGGCTCACAGTTTCAGAGGATTCAGTGCATAGTCAGTTGGCCTGGTGGAGGAAAGCTCCTCATGTCATGGCAGCCAGGTGACAGAGAGAGGGGAACAAAAACACATCCTTCTGGGTTGTGCCCTCTGTGAGCTGCCCTGCTGACGTGGCCCCACCTCCTAACCTCACAGTTGTCTAAGAAGGCCTCAATGAACTGATCCCCTGGTGAATATAGTGCCTGCATGATCCAGTTATTTTCCAAAAGGTGCCCACCTCTGTATAAAAGACTTCTGAGGGACATTTTAGAGCTGAACCATATAATCTGTCTTCATGACATCCAACAGCAATAGAAAACTTCAATTAAAATGTGCTGTTTGTGAGTTAAGTGTTGACTGAACAGGAAATGATGTTAGACGATAATGCATTCCTCCTAATCCTTTGGTCAGGAGGACAGATTTTCTTAAGTTTTTTCATGTCCTACCCCGTCATCTTATTTTTCCTACCCCAGAGAAAGTAGAATGAATTATTTTATAGGCAAATTCGGGAAGGATAGATAGGCATACTCTGCCAGAGATGAAAATCTGCTCAATTCCAAGTTATCTGGATTAAAATATCTTTTTTAGAAAAGCAAGTTTGTTGAGGTATAATTTATGGTAAGATTCATTCTTTTCATATGTATACTTTGTACGACCACACCCACAATAAAGATTAAGAGCACTTCCCTCAACCCAAAATGTTTCCTCCTGCCCCTTTGTAGTGAATCTGCTCCACCCCAGCCACTGGCAGCCATCTTATTTCTGACCTATAATTTTACCTTTTTAAAGAATACAACATAAATGGAATCATCCCATATGTGGACTTTTGAAACTGTCTTCTTTCACTTATCACACTGCTTTTGAGAGTGTTTCTTTTATTGCTGAGTGGTATTCTACCCCTCAGTTGCAGTGGTTTATCCATTTATCCCTGTCTCAGCTGATGGACCTCAGGCTAATTTTCTATTTTTAGTTATTTTGAAGGCTGCAATAATGTGTGGTTGTATGTTTTCATTTCTCTTGGGTAAATATCTAGGAGTGGAATTTTTGGATAATACGTTAAATGTATATTTAACTTTATAGAAAACTACCAAACTGTTTCGAAAGAGACAGTGTCTGCCATTTTGCATTTTCAGCAGCAATGTATGAACATTCTAGTTGCTCCACATCCTTACCATCACTTCATTAGTTTTTCTTTTACATTTTAGCCATTCTAGTTGGTGTTGGATGGCATGATATTGTGATTTTTACCTGTATTTTCCTAATAGAGTTCAAGTCTCTTTTTGTGATTATTTGCTATCTATGTATCTTCTTTCAGTTCAAATTATTTGCATGTATTGGATTGTTCACTTGCTCATTATAAGAATTCTTCATATATTATAGATACATATCAGATATGTATTTTGTAGACATTTTTTCCCTGTCTATGATATAACTTCTTAGTTTCCAGCAATGTCTTTTGAAGAGGCTTATTTAATTTTGATTATATATAATTCATCAACTTTTTTCTTTTATTGTTTGTGTTTTTGTGTCCTAACTAGGAAATCTTTGCCAATTCTAGGTCACAATTATTTCCTCTGTGACACTTACTTTGAAGTTTTGCATTGAGACCTACAATTCATTTAAAGTCAATGTTTGTATATGGAGGTTGAGGGTTTTCTTTTCTTTTTTCATATTGACAGGCTTAATACACAAGTGAACAATGCTCAGACCTATAAAAACAGAACTCTCACCTAGAAAACCAAGCCCTTATTCACAGCACCTAACCTCGACAGCCCGCCTGTTGTAAGTTATACCTGTAGAAAGTCAGACTGCTATCTCTAGTAACAATCCAGGAAGCCAAACAGTAACTTCTGTAACAATTGGCCCTAAATGGCCAAGACTTGATTTCTAACTGACAACTTCTTAATTTTTGTTCAATCAGACAAAAATTGTAAGTCCAACCAGAGAAATCACATAGAACGCCAACCTTCTAGTCTCTGGTCTCTGCTCTCCCAATCCTGGCACAGCTGAAGCCTCTCTTTTGACCCGTGACACGTTCCCACACCTCTGTGACCTTTGAGTCTCTGACAAAACAAAGGACAGCGATTGACTCCCTTACACATCAAGCTCTGACTGAAGAGCCTTCACTTGTTCCCATGTGGTTGGTCTTCGTTTATCTCCACAATGTGGATGTCAATATACCCTTTGTTTCATTTTTCAATTTGTGTAAATCTCTGGCAGGGAAGGTGGATGCTATTGTTATGAGGCCTTAATACATGGGAGAAAATCAGCATCTAGTTTTAAATGATATACGTCCTGGAAGGGGAAGCTAGACTTCTGTACGTGAGTTACATCTGTATGTTACCCAGGTAGAATGGGCAGCTTAAAATGAACAACTTTGAGCAATAGATCCTCTCTTATTCATCTTTATGTCACTCATATACAGCCATGAACTAGAATTCAGACATGCTCAACATATGCTGGTCAACTTAGTGATTACTTCTAGTTAGATGCTAAGATAAAAGCAGGAAATTGGTCTTTGATGTTGACTGAGTTCTGGAGGTAACTTCTGATGAGTATGTACCAAGAGCCAAGTAAACACCTCTCTTCCCACTTTCCTACAGCAACTTCTTGAGCCTCCGCCCTGCTGTCTCCCACCTGTCTTGCAGAACCTTTTCACTGTTCTCTCTGACTTTGAAGTTTTTTTATCTTCAAGTCCAATCTCCAGTCTGTTTTGAAGGTGAACCCAAGTAGCAGGCATTTGATAAATGAATATTTGATAAACAAAGTAATAATATCACTTTCTTATTTAGAACCATTCCAACAGTTAAGTACACCTTGTTTTTATTTGATCCAAAGAAAAAATAATCTATGATGATAAAGAATACACACTGCATAAACATGTTGAGAATCTACTATTTGATGGGTATTTACCCAAATATATATATATTTATATTCAATCTATACATTGAGTTTCAACTTCATTCATAAGTAGTATTCATGCTAAAGTGTTGATTGAAACTAGATGTGTGATTTGAAAGCATTTGACTGAACTTCCACTGGATTTTAAACAAATACAATCATGTACAACAGCAGTAGCAATCATAATAATGGAGGGCTAGCTAACAAACAAGGATTTGCTTGTCATGAGATTGGAACATGGATCATAGGAAGCTCTCTAAAGTGTCTGCTGAATGAACCTTGCCATACCCATTGCATATCTACATAAACTACAGCTTCAGGAGAGCAAGCGGCTTGTCCCAAGCCACACCATGAGTAATTGTTGGAGCAAAGATGTGAAGTGCTTGGTTTCAAGTGGAACATTCTAAAGTCCCAAGTTTCCACACTAATTGCTTCTCCTAAAATGTCCAGCTAGACTGTGGGTGGGACATGAACAGCCAAGAAATCCTTCTGGGATTTTTATTCTGGCCAGGGCTCAGTGGGCTGATGTGAGGAGAGGCAGAGAGAAAGGAGGCAATCATTGAGCCAGGAGGTTAGCTCTGGCTTTGTAATGGCACCTTTGGGTCCTCTCCCTCATGAAGGTAAAGGGAGAAGCTGAAAGGGAAGAGGGACCCGATATCTCATCTCCTTCTTGGGAGGGTAAGTAGGCAGCCAGCTAAAAACAACCTTGAGCTTGTTAAGACTGAAAAGGAACTGGCTCAAGGGTATTTCATTACGTAGAACTTGGCCAGGGGGCCAGTACAAGGGAAAACTGACAAGAGGTGCAAGTAGAAAGAGGGAGTACTTGCCAGCTAATGGGTGGTATTGGTTGGAATCCACCTTAAGCTTGGATTCCCAGTACACATTTGCAATCAAAAACCAATTCTCACTTCCAGCTGGCTACTGGCTGTGCCTTCTCTGTGGGCAGATGTCCCCTCCCTTTTGCAATGCCCACATCTGGCTTCCCAGAAGGCCTTGGGAGGCAGAATGAGGGCCTATTTGAAGGGTTAGAGTTGCAGCCAAAAAATCTGCAAGGGTCTAATAGTCAACACCAACCATAGAGATTCCTAATATGAAGTTAATAACACCCATATATTGAGCACTTTTTATACGGCAGCCACAGTGAATACTGTGAAGTATGTGAACTTCGTGAAGTACACATGTGGAAACTGAGGCTTCCAGATGAGAGCATTTGCATGCTGAAGGTCATGGCGGTATGGAGGGACAGATTTGGCATTCAAATCCAGATTTGCCTGACCCCCCTCGAGCTGAACCCTTAGTTTAAAGTGAGGGTGGTGATAATGCTTATTTCCTTGGATCATTGTAAAGATTGAAATAATTCATAGAAAATGGGCCACATGTTTGCTAGCATACAGGAAACAACAAGCCAACAGTCTCGGGTGGGTGATAGTTTTGTCATTGTTGCACTGCAGTTTGGTTGCTGTTTTCTGTTACTGTCTGTCTTGTGTTCTTTGTGCTTCTCATCTTTGCATCTGAAATGTCCAGAGCCCCATCCTTGATTGTAAGGAGCTGAGGCCTAACAGCAGCATGGGCATTCAATGAATTAAACCTTGCCAGCTGAGGATTGTGTGACATTATGAATATGTAACAATACTGATGATAATACTAATAATCCTAATAGTTTACATTTATTCTTTATTAAACATTAACATTTATGTTTACCCCACCCCCTAAAGTTACTTCATTTTAGCTGTCTCAGGTCTACTAAATGTTTTTATGTATTTATTTTTGGTACTGGGGATCGAACTCAGGGACCTTGCACTGGCGAAGCAGGGGCGGCACCACTGAGCTAAATCCCCAGCCCTACTAAGTGTTTTTAAACATCTACCCAGACAGTGGAGACTCACTTTACTTCTTGCAGAGCACACGTGTGGCATTCTGGCCAGGGGCCTGTGGGTATGAGCCAAATGCAGGGCCAGCAGCTACCAGAGAGCCAACAAAGGCAAAAAATTAGAGGCAGGTGGTACTTCTTGCGCACATATCCCCTTCCAGCCAAAACAATGTTCTCGGCAGACTCTATCGTAGTGGAGAGAAAACTGGAAAATCTAACAGTGACTCATGTGGTGGGGAGGAAAGCAGATCACCATAGTTTGGCCCACAAAAAAGACAAACACAGTGGAATATTATCCTGGACTCTAAATGAGTGACCACTCCACATCTTCTCTCTTTCTCTATTCACCTCTCTTCATGGCAGCTGATGGAGGAAGGCCACTGACTTTGAATGTGACCTTGGGCAAACTGCCCTGGACAAATGATTCTGGAACCTTACCATTCTCTTTGATAAATTGAAATATTCAAAAAGCCCTGCACAAGGGGGATGGTTATAAAATTGGATGAAATAATGTATCTTGTTGGCTGACAAATTTTTTCTACTCAGGAAATGTTGGTTTCTGTAGGTAGGGGAGGAGAAACTTTCTTTTTGCAGTGTTGGGAATTTATCCTAGGGTCTCACGCATGCTTGGCAAGTACTTTACCGCTGAGCTACATCCCCACTCAAGGAGCCATTTTAAGGTAGATGCATTCATGTGCACTGTTGATGGGGCTAGGAAAGGCACATCTCAGGGGCACCATGCTTGTAGTCTCATCTAGGGGATCAGGATGACTCTCCCCAAGGAAATAACTTCAGAGAAATTGAGACCTGAAGTATGATTGTGCAGTAAGTGTGTAAAGTAAGGTGGAGTTGGGTGGCCTTTCCTGGAGGTGCAGTGGCTTGAATAAGGGCTGGACATTGAGAGAAAGCAAGGAGTCTTGGAGAAAGTGAGAGGAAGCCACTGAGGGTAGCGGAGCAGGGAGGAAGGAGGAATGATGAGAGATGAGCGTGGGGCCCATGGCGGAGGCTGACTGTGTGCACTGTCTGTGTCAGGGACTTGGGGCCGATAAGGAGCCATGAAGGGCATGTTTGAGAGGAAGGAGAGCACGCACTTATTTTAGAAAGATCTCTTGGACTGCTAGAGGGCTGGAGGAAGCAAGCAAGAAGGGGCTCCAGAGGGCAGCACCTTTGGCCAAGCATCGCTCAGAAAACCACCCCACCATAGCCGTGCTTCTAATATAATCGGATTCTAATAGGCAAGTTACAGGTTCGGTTTATTTGTGTGCATGCACGCGTGTGTGATTTCCTCCTAATATTTTTTTTTCTGCTAATACTTTACAAAGTTTCTAATCAAAATACATATGCTCCCCTTTACCTCAACATGCATTTCCTGTTCTCTCCATTCCCAGTATAATTGTTGCAAGGATCTACTCACATTTAATTTTCAATGTATGTTATTAAAGAAAATTTGTAAAAAAGCAAAAGGTAGAAAAATTAGAGTAACAATTATTCATAGTCTATCTTCCAGATAACCACTGTTACCATTTTAGTTTATTTCTGTTGTTTTTGTCCTCTGTATCTGTGTGTAGGCATAGATCTTTTACTCAAAGACTTCTAATATTATCTGTACAGTCTTGCTGCTTGCCTTTTTTATTCTAATGTTACACATAAGCCTATCCTTCTATTATTTCTTGGAGTCACTAATGGCTAAATAATATCCATAAAGTAATTCTATAATTTATTTAATCCCCTTCCTTCCTATTATTGGCTAATTAATTGTTTCCATGGTTTTTCTAACCCAAATGAGATTACACTGAAAGTTTGTATGAATAAGCCTTTATCTCTATTTAGGATTATTTCTTTAGGATGGATTCCTGGAAATGGAATTACTGAGTCAAAAGGTTTGTATGTTTTGTGTCTCTCTGGATATGTGTTGCCAAACTGCTTTCCAAAAGGCTGTGTGAATTCACATTGCCCCATCCCTGTACAAAAGTGGAACACAGAGGACTGTGAGTTCCTCAGCAGTCAGGCATCTTTTGTCCCTAGAACACAGACAGAGCTGCAGAATCTCAGATTTGGAAGGAACTTGGAAGGCTGGTGAAGCTAATCTCCACATGGACAGAACATCAAAGCTTGTCCATGGTAGTATTGGCAATTGCACCATCTCCAGGTTGGGTGGCAACTGAAAAATAATTTTGTATGAATGTCTCAAATTCTATACAACCTCAGCCAGCAGCTAAATCTTGTTCCTTTGTAATGTCACAGAACTAATACCATGCTAGGTTCATTATAGGTGCCCAGTCTACACTGGTAGAATTGGATACAGGTAATCAGGTGCAGTACTCAAGTCAAAGTTATCATGTCATTGTCTTTATGGGCTGATAGCTCTGGCAGGAGCAGAGCAGTCACCTTCAGGGCTCAAGGCGTCAGTGGCCCTCCTCCCAGTGATCCTCTTACATGGGGTTTTGAAGTGTGGGTCACTCCTAAAAAGCTTCCAGGGATCCATTTTGGGTAATGTAGTCAAGCAGTCGTGATGCCTGGGGAAGAGTCATGTGGCCAGGGAAGTCACTGGACCAGGGAGGAGCCATGTGACCAGGGAACTCATGTGATTGGGGAGGAGTCACATGACCAGGAAGGTAGCATCCATTTCCATCTTCCTCACTCAAGGTGTTCTTGATGGCACTGACCTTCCTTGATAGCACTGATCCTCTTTGATGGCACTGCACTGACCCAGTTCCACATGTGACCTTTTCTGTGGCTTTTTTTCTGTCTTCTGCCCTTCCCTGGTACCTCAGTCTGTCTAGAACCTACCCTGATACCAGGCCTACCCAGAAGCTGGTTTTGAATACCCCAGGCAGTTCATTCACTCCCCTGCATCTGCTTGGTACCAGCCACTGGCCTGCTGCTGAAGATGAGTCAGGCACCCCGATTCTGGTGCAGATACACACCTAGTACTCTCAGAGTCCTGAGACTTCACTGGTGTTGGTCTCTTTCAACTGGAAAAGTCTTCCTTTCAGTTTCTTCACCTGGCTCACCCCCCTACTCATTCCAAAAAGCTTTGTTAACCTTCAGCTATGTATGCAGGCGTTGGTCAGAGCACTGAACAGACCTGCTGAGGCCAGGAGTCCGACATGGGTTGGGGCTGAGCAGCAGTGGAGACTTTTACTGAGCTGCCCTGGGTGAGGCTCTGTGCTGAGTGCTCTTCCCACATGGACCTCTTTCTACAGCTGTAGGAGGAAGCCACTATCTTTATTTCCATTATTTAGATGGAAAGAGTGAGGCACAAGAAGTGAGTCACTTGCCTGGAGCCATGCAGGTTTGGGACTCAGCCTCTCTATTTTACTGTCTCTTTTTTGTAAGTAGCTACACAACTGATGACAGACAAATTCTGTGAAGGAAGAGAAGAGGGGTTGGTGAGAGACATTAAAAAACATGGGACTTGAGATTAGGGGAGCAGGATGGTCACTGTAAGGAAGGGACATTTAAGGGGACCCCGGAGGGAAGATGACTTAGCCGGGGAAGGCAGAGGATGAGCCTCTCAGGAAAGGAGAACAGCATGCGAGAGGGGCCGGAGCAGCAGTGGACATTGAGAGTTCTAGGAAGGGTGGGCTGGTGCTCACTTGACAAAGTAGGGTAGGAGAGAGGAGGTCAGAGAGACAGGTGGGTTCAAATCCTTCAAGGGCTTGAAGACGTTTGTTTTTGTCCTAAGAGTCATGGGAGCTGTGGAAGGATTTCCAGCAGGGAGACCCATGATCTTTGTTATCCTTAAACAGTTTTCTGCCTGCTCAGTGGAGAAAGAATCAGAGAGGGCAGGGGAAGAGGGAGGGTGACTGTGGCAGAGGAGTGGGCAGAGATGACCACGGTTGGTCTTTGGGGCAGCAGGGGAGGAAGAAGAAGTGGAGAGATTGTAGGTATTTTTGTTTGAGTCCTCCTGGGTCAGATGAAGCATCCTGAGCTTCCATGCTGGCTGGCTCTGCAGTACCTCCCCTCTGAGGGCCTCACCACATGGAGTGCAAGTTCTGTTATATTTCATAGACTTCCCCTCTGGACTGAGAACTGTCTGTTTTGTTTATTGCTTTGCACTTCTGGCTTCTGTCCTCTGCCACTAGAATGGTGGCTTCTGCATAGTAGGTACTCAATATATATTTTTAAAATTCGTGGAATTGGTGACTTAGAGAATCATTTTAATGTGTGTCATCTCATGTACTGTGCTCTAACCCCACATGAGGTGGCTACTTCCCCTTCCCCATTTTACAGATGAGAAAACAGAGGCATAGAGAGACAACTGTCTTTCACACCTTCAGGTGACTGTGAAGTGTGAGAGCCATGGTGGAATCCAGGTGTGCTGGTGATGAGAACAACGTGTGAGCCCCCAGGTGTATGATATGGCCCTGTACCTCTGTCTAGGCTTGCACGTGAGGGGACCAGGGTTCTTGATTGTATCATGCCGAATTGGAAACCTGGGCACAGGGCAGCAGCCAGCAGCTAGGTGTGCAAGGCATATGTATAGTGGAATATTATTCAGCCACAAAATGGAATTGACTCCTGATACACGCTGCAGCATGGAAGAACTTTGAAAACGTGCTGAGTCAAAGTTACAAAATGTCAGATATTGGATATGCCTATTTATAGGAAATGTCCAGAATGGCTAAAGCCATAGCAACAGAAAGCTGATTGGCTGTTGCCAGGGTTGGATGGAACAAGGCATTGGGTATTGGGTTTCTGTTGGGAGGATGAGAATTGTTAATGTATTAAATGCCACTGAGTTGTACACCTTAGGATGATTCATTTTCCATTATATGAGTTTCACCTCACAGAAAAATATCAAAGAGGACAAATGCTGTAGCTTCCAGAGAATGGTTAACAGAGAGTCAGAGAAAGGATAAAGATACAGTTTTAGTTGACTGCCCTACTTCCTATTTTGTTTTATATTTTGTTCTTTATTCATACTTTGGGTTTTTCATATAAGAGAAAATGTGATATTTAAGCTTGCATGTCTGGTTTATTTCACTTAACATTATGGTCTCAGGGTACATCCACTTCCTAGATAGGATTCAAGTTTGTCCTTCTTTTTTTTTTGGTACTGGGGATCGAACTCGGGACCTTGGGCTTGTGAGGCAGGCGGTGGAACCATTGAGCTACATCCCCGGCCCAAGTTTGTCCTTCTTTACAGCACAGTAATATTACATTGTGTGTAATTTTCTTTATCTGGTCATCTGTTAATGGGCACATAGGCTGCTTCCAAGATATAGCTGTTATGAATTGTGCTGCTGTAGGAGGGCTTCAAGGTTACTGGTCAAACTTGGTGTGCTGCAGGCACAGTTCCTGCTTTAGAATGAATGCAGCACCAACCCAAGGCCCAACAAATGGCAAACATCAGCTCCCACCACTGATGGAGACAGCTGGGCATTGGAGCACGGCAGGCTGAGTCCCCAGGCCCAGCAGCATCAGAGGGCATCTTGGGGGAAGTCACCCCAGCTAACAGTGAAGGGCACTCAAGAGTCCACACTGACTGTGAGGCCCTGCAGGCTCCAGGCCCGTGCACCATGCTCCACACTGAGTGTCGCCGCTCAGGTGTGTTGGATTGCAGCCGAGAAGGCAGAGGGGTGCAGGTGAAGAGCATGCCAAGGCTGCAAAGGAGCGAGGTAGAGCTGGGCTTCTACCCTAGAACAGAGCCTGGCATGCAGAGCAATTACGTTCAAGGAAGTAATGAATGACAGCCAAATGGAAGAATTTTAAAGGGGCTATTAGTCTGGTACAAATATGCAGAATAAAAACCAGCTGTGAGGCACATAGGTTGTTGGTGGAAATATAACATAGCACTGTAGAGTCTTCTACCACTAGAATGGTGACTGCTGCATAATAGATGCTTGCAAAAAGTTTAAAAAGTGTGTGGAATGGGTCACTTACACCCAGTCCTTTTAATGTGTGGCATCGTGGGCATACAAGGTGGCCAGGACTCCACCCTCATTTCACAGATGAGACCAGTTGTCTTTAACACCTTCATGCGACTATGGAAGGAATGCTACAGCCGTGGTGGAATCCAGGTGTGCTGGTGATGAAAGTGTTACAAATTATCTCTTAGAAGTGCAATATGTATATTGACAATGGTACAAAGGACCTGAAAACTATGGAAGCATTTTGTCCTGACACTTCTCCTAGGGTTTAACTCCAAGAAAACAATAAACGCTAAACTTAGTCAAAGCTGGATGTACAAGGATGTTGATCACAGCGTAGCATCACTTTTTTACTGATATAAATGATTTCTTCTACACTTAGAGACCAATTAAGTCAATGGCACATGAACAAAAGGATGATTTTGCAACCATTCAAATCTGCATTATATAAGAGCCGTGAGTGACAAAAGCAAATATTTATAATATATTGTTTAAGGGAAAATGTAGGCCACCAAACAGCGGCTCTAGTTTGGAACATTTATTCTAGTTTAAAATAATATATGCGTCAAATGAAAAGATGAGAAGGCTTAATAACAGAATATGAATGTGGCTGTTTTCCTGGGTGGGAGCTATGGATGATTCATGTTTCCTACATTTTCCAAATATCCTGCAAGGGCAAAAAGCATATTCCTTTCAGTTTTAGAAACAAGTCCATAAATGCTACATAAGAACAAGACAAACCCACTCTACCCACTCGATGGACAATATTCTGTATAAATTAAAAGAAATGTACTCTTTCTCAAAGAAATAGACAACCGATAA
Organism: Heterocephalus glaber; assembly: GCF_053883595.1. NCBI lineage: Eukaryota > Metazoa > Chordata > Mammalia > Rodentia > Bathyergidae > Heterocephalus > Heterocephalus glaber. The sequence continues at coordinate 10,249,130 of NW_028258325.1, read as the reverse complement.
TATAAATGACCATATTTTGATATTGCCTCCGTGTATTTGCTCTTCATTTTCCTGTCCTATCCCTTTTCCCATTTGGTTCCTCAGTATACAATTCTAGCTGCTTCTCACCCTGATGCCAGACATAAACATTTGGTTAAAGTCCCATAGTCTCTTCTTCTTCTATGTTTTCTCACTGTGGAATTCGAAAGCAGAGAGTCTTGGAGTTTAGACATCTGGGAATGGCCAAGAGTTTGGACTTATTTTGTGAAAAGATGTATTTGTTTAGTTGAGCAAGTGTGAAACAAATGTTTTCAGTGTGTCAATTAATCTAAGTGGCCTGAGTGATGTAAGGGTTCTCTCATTCATCTTTCATGATGCTCGGTTTCATAAAAATATGTTTGGTTTCAAGGCCTTGGTCCCTGCTCTCTGTTGACAAGGAAAAAATTTGGAGTATGGAAGGTATTTTGAATTTTATCTCAAACCCAGTTTGTTTTTTTAATCATCAGCTGGAACTCTATAGAGGTTATGACTAACATTTTATGAGTTGACAAAAACATTTATTTTAGCACAAAAAATTAGAACAAGAGAATCGGAATGAGTGACATCTTTTTTGCCAAGGGCTCTTCCTGGAAGGTTTCAGAGATGGACTGAGAAGGCCGTCACTGTTTATCACAATGAGGAGAAAACGGAGAGATTCTAAATTTAGGTCACAGATTATAAAACGTTAAGGAAGCAAAACAAAAGGATTTTCTAGTTCAGTTGGGGAACTCTGGCCTGATTTATGCCAGCTGGGACTTCGGCAGAATTCTCTTTCGATCACCGAGAGCTGAAGTTAGTAATATCCTCAGTGAGGTGCAATTCATTTGTACCTCCCAAAGCAATATTAGGACATCCTCTACCTTTGATCCAGCTTCAGGACTCTAGGGTAATGGGAGGCAATGCTCGTGTTATAATGTTTACTGCAAGAGTCTCGACACAAAAATGTATGCATTTGATTTTGTAAGAAGAAAAATTAAAAGAAAGGAAGGAAACCCTTCTATATTAAATACAAAACAAAACAAAAAGACAGGGGAATATAACAAAATGTTACCTTGTTTTGAACCTGGAGCTATGTTTATTGC